>NC_081421.1:101957588-102325088 GCF_949786415.1 Peromyscus eremicus | reverse complement strand
GAGATCTGGAAACATAAACAAAACAATCCCTTTGCTGAGGTCTTAGGGAAATTGTTTAAGAAGCAGTCCTAGCTGGAACTCCATTCAAGTACAACTTAAAGGCTGAATGCTAGCAGGCTAGGAGAGGAGAGCTGGTCTGTGGTTAAAGGGAGGGAAAACTGAGAGTCGGGTTGTAGACATCTAAAAGGTAGCCCAGTTAATATCAATTTTGGTAAGCGCCACCGACCCGACTCAACCACGTGCAAATCAGCGGTATGACCCCTTCACCATCTTCCGTGAGGCTGAGGCTGCTTGCTCCACTTGCACCGCGGAAAGATGGTCCCTTCAAACTCCCAACCCAGTAGTTCTCGGTTTCCAAAGCACTGCTTTTCACCTCTGACCAGTAAACCGTGGAAATGTGAGGTGGATGGAAATCTGTGGACGACTCTAGTACAGAGAGGCCACTCTACCGTCTGGCAAAAAGCCCCGGAGTTTAGATGGTATTTGATTCTTTGAACCTCTGTCCTCCAGGCGACCTCATCCTTCAGGCGCACAGAAACCTTATTTACCTGATTTTGACTGCACCCTAGCCGCCCTCCACTACCTTTTGCTGAACTTTGGGAATAGAGAGCCCCCTTATATTCTAGGAACCAGCACCCCCCCACACAGCCTTCTCAAACGTGTACTCACCCCTGCCATCGGGACAGAGAAGGTAACTGAGGTGTTCTTAAAAGTACTCTTTAAACCCAAAATGTCCCCGCCCCCGAAACCACCCTTTCTTTGGGGTGGGGGCAGAAGGCTGCCATTTAAGGAAAACGGTATACTCTCCACGTTTCTCTGGAAGGAAAAAACGTTGGGGACATCATTTGGGTATCAGAACTTTTCGACTGGATGTCCCCGTGAGGTTTCCCCAGCTGCTGAGCCGGAGCTGCCGGTGAGGTGTGGGCTTTGGGGTATCTACGCCCATCCGATGCGCGGATGCTCGAGCGCGGCCCGGCTCTCGGCTCCCCCGCGCCGGCACCCACGTGTCTCTATTTACTCTACTCGGGTTACCAGCGCCGTCGCCTGCAGCTGGCCCCCAGATCTGATAAAGCGTGTCCCTCCTCCCCAGCCGCGGCCCGGCTTCCGCTGCCGCCGCCCCGCTCTCGGGCTCGCCTTTCTTCTGCAGAGATCCAAGGCCTGCCTAAGCCCAAATAAACGCCTTTCTTTCCACTTTAAATGCCGGGGTTGCGGGCGGAAGGGCTGCGGTGTCTATGCTGTTGGGTGGCTCGGGTCGGCTCGCCCACGGCTCCCCGCAGCAGCCTCGCCGGTTGTGGGGACCCGGCCCCGCAACCGCCCCCGCAGTTGGGGCGCGCGCCCTACTCCGTGGCGGTTGGGAGGGCCCCTCCTGGCCGGCCCACGCCTGCCTCTCCTTCCTCCCGCCTGGGGCTCCGCTCCTTGGAACCTCGGTGGTTTAACGCACTTTTGCACACTGTACCGAGAGAGCTAGCGGATGCACTTTGTTTTCCACCCCAGGATGGACTTCGCAGTTGTGCTTAGACATCCCTGCTTTTAATGCATCGCTCTCCGCAGCCCCGCCGAAACGACGGAGGGCGAAACGGGTCGGGGAAAGGCCACCGTTTCCTGCCCATTCACCGCCGTTTAACCACAGACCCACTTGGACTAAATTTCCTTGCCCGCCGCTCACACACGTGCGCACCGTGGAGTAGGGGCCGTTATTCCCCGCCCAGCCCGCGAGGGACCAGGGCGCAGCGGCCACAGTGGCCGTGCGCTCCGCTGGCTTCCATCTCGGTGTCCCCGGGACCCGCCACGCCTCTCCGGACAGCGGCCCACTCACCTCATGCCCGTTGCTGGCTGGGATGATTTCGGACTCGTTAACCAAGGAGGACTTGATGTCGGCTAAGTCGCCCTCCTCTTCGGGGTGACTGATCTCGGCGAAGATCTTCTCCTTCTGAGGATCGCCCTCATCCTTGAAGGGGATCATCTCATCGGTGGCGCAGAGTTCCGGGTCCCCCCCGCCGCCGCCTCCGGAGAGCTGGGGCATCCCGGCGGCTCTGTAATCTCCGCTCCGCTGCGGGAGCACTCGGCGACGGCAGGAAAGGGGGGTCGATGTGAGGTGTGTGTTGGGGGGTGGGGGGTTGAGAGTTGTGGGAGGACTGCGAATGGAAGCGGGGTGGGCAAGCGAGGGGCCCGCGGCCGGAACAGCTGCGGGAGCCGCCGCGATGGTCGCGCTTCCCCACTTCACTTAGAAGGACGCCGGCGCCCGGCCCCGGGGCGAAGGGCACCAGACTGCGCGGGCGGCAGCCGCCGGCGCCTCTGAGAGCGTCTGCGGCGCTCCGCGTGCGCTCGGCTAGGCTGCCAGGGCCGGGCGGCCGCCCCGCCTTGCTGGGGTCTGTGCACCGAGGACGCCGGTTCCGGAGAGGACACGACTTTCCAAAGTGCAAAGGAGGGTCCCGTGGCGCGTCGCCGTGCAAAACTTCTCCACCGTGGATTCTTCAGATGCCTCTTTCGGAGTTGGTTTTTCGAGGAGAGCTGGGCCAAAAGGCTCCGTTTGCCCCAACAGAGGTGCGAGGAGAATCAGAAAATACCGAAAAGTCCACTTCCTGGAGGGTAAACAATAAAGAGCAACCCGGGCTGCAGACGTCCGTGTTAGAGCCTCTTTCCTTCCCTTTCGCTTCGGTTTTCCTTCTGGAGGAGCATTTAATCTGCTGGGGGGAGGGGGAGCGGAGGAGGAGGGGAGAAAAAGAGAAGTTTGCCAAGAATAAAGTTTGTGCTGATGAGCGCTGGGAATCGGCAGTGGCTGGCACAGCGGAGTCTTGGGGAGTCACAGCAGGAGCCTCGGGCCCAAATGTTCCAGCCCGCAGCTCGGGCCGATACACACACACACACACACACACGCACACACACGCGCGCACACACACACACAAGCCCGATCCCTCTTTGTTCCCGGCTCGAGTTTCTGCCTGGCTCGCTGGCGCTGTTACTCGCCTCTTTCCCCGCCTCCCCTCTGTCAAAGCAAAGAACTGCCGGTGGCCCCTCGGCTCCTCCAGGCCGGCGGGAAGGGAACACCCGGAGCGTGGCCGCTTGCAAGGCTCCGGGGGAGTCCGGATGCCAGGGCCCCCGAGAGCGCAGCCGGGTCCCTCCGGTGCGCGCTGCCCAGCAGGTGAGCGAGCGGGTGCGCCTTCCCACCGCTTCTCCTCGCCGCGCCTAGCCGGCGCTGCAAAGCTATTCACTTGCGTCGCTTCTCCTCCCCCGCCCCTCCCCCGCCTCCTGCTCTCCTTGGCTGCTGACTGGAGGGGTGGGGAGAAGGGAGTCTGCTAGGAGGAGGAGGAGGAGATCCAGGTTCTCCCCTAACTCTGTTCATTTCCCAGCACCTAGAGGACGAGTCATAGTTTTGGGGGGGGGGGGCGCCGTGGGTGTGCATGCGTGTGTGTGTGTGTGTGTGTGTGTGTGTGTGTGTGTGTGTGTGTGTGTGCGGGCGCGCGAGCGCGCATGCTTTCATGCCTGGAGGGGGGGAAAACGCAACATGGAGAAGGACCCGGTGCTGCTTGTAACCCACCCTAAAGCACGCTGTTGCCGGGGTGAAATAGACAAACTCCACCTGAATGGCTTAACTTCATCATCTAAGCATCCCTTCTCTTGCCCCCACTCACTCCTGTCCTTTGCCAGTCTCTCTCTCACCTCCTTTCCACCGCCCACTCTAGCCCCCTCACTCCGGCAAGGGGAGGAAGATGAAAGAGAAAGCCGCCGGCGCTGTGGTCGACACCACGTTGATAGATGCTCTGACAGAGGGAATGAGGCGAGAATTAGGGACTAGGAGAAGGAAAAGGAGAAAATGTAACACATTGCTCACCTAACCAGAGAAGAGATGCAGCAAGCACAAGGAAAAGAGTTGTGGCTGCACTAAACGTATACTACCACACGCTCTTCGGAGACAAGGGGAAATCAAATCTCCAGGCTTACCAGGGGGAACAGGACCGGGTAGAAGGGAGTGAATGAAGACTGGACCTTAATTATCGCTTTTAAAACACTACTGCTTTCATTGTGTCCTTACCACCGGATGGACGTGGGTTTTCGGATATGCAAGACTCAGTGTGTAGAGACCTCGTAGAAAATGAAAATACATCCCAAAATGAGGGAGAAGAAGGACCTAGGAAAAGGAGGCATGCCTGCGCAGTTGCTGACATCCTGGACAACAACGCTGAAAGGGACCCTTGAGAACGTAAATCCGAATCCAACCTCAAAAATCCCCCAGTTCCCACCATCTCTTTGAGGCATTTCGTAAAAAGATAGGACTTTTAAGGGAGACGCTTTGTGAAAGTTACTGTGTAAGTGAGGCTTACGTTTAGAAACATTACATTTTGTTCCTTAGCTCTCAACCCCGCCCCCCCCAAGTCAAGTATTCAGGCAAAAATTATTACACCAATGCGGTAGCCATCTGTAAAAACCTGGGAGCCATAAACAGGAGATGGAAAGAATTGTATCCCCATCTTCCTTAAATTGAAAATAAAACACACAATTATGTGTTAGTGCCATTACATAAGAACGCTTAGGCAAAGATCTCTCTTTTAATAAAGGTGAAATTGTGGACTATTGGACACTGTAGACCTTAACAGTTCTTTAAGTAGGCATTTAAAACTTTGCTTATTGCTAACTACCAGTTTGGGAGCATACTAGGAAGTAGTTTTCAAAGCTATGTATCAGTTCAGCTGGTCCCATAGGTAATATGTAATTAATATGTAATATGTCCCAGTCGGTCATATGTAAGCTGATAGATTTAGGAAGAATTAAGAGGCTGGTGAAAGAAGTCAGAATAACGAAAACTTTTTTAAAAATTAAATAATCGACAAAGCTATGCCTTACAGAAGAAAATCAAAAATGGCATTTTACTTCAGGGTGTCAGGGACAATAATAAGGAGGGCTGGGGAAAAAATCCATTTTTATAGTGATGGTATGCGGCCTCCATTGCTGTTAGTGTGGTAAAGAGGAGAGGAGGACACAGTTTTGCATTTACAGTTCCTGCTAACGTAAATTTAACACAGTCAGAATTCCTCCTCCGAGTGCGCCAATTTGACAGAGCAGAAGAACCCTGGAAGATGCAGCTTCATCAAAGCAGCCTGAGTAGATCGGTCCTTTTCATCAAACCCAGAGGGGGAGGGGGCAAGAAGAATGGCCAGAGGGTATTTTTTGAAAGCCAAGAGGAGATTAAATGACGACTCTACATCTTCCCTGTTTAAGTGTTGCAACTAATTCGAATTCCCATTTTCTCCTTCGCGTTAATTATCTGGACTCTTGTGAGTCATACGGGGCTCAGCTCCAGGTGTCCCGGAGATTAGGAGCTCAAGAAGATGGGAAATTTTGGAGCAACACCTAGTGAGAACGGTTTACAAAAGACCTGGGATAGGGGGCTGCGCTCGGTCCCTTGCGGTAACCCTCTTTGGAAACATGGGTTCTAACGAAATCACCTAATGGCCTCGCTCGGTATGCTTGGTGGTGAGTGGTCTGCCTGGTGTGCTGTCTTTAGCAGTGTTGCGACTCTTCAGTGAGGCCACCCTTAAAAACCATGCGCCCACATGTTTTAGAGCTTTGTCGGTAAAGGAGGTTGACTTTTCCCTGTGAAGTCTGTCCGTCTTAAGAGCGAAAAGCAAGGCGATACAGGAGGGGCGAAGTAACCCCAGGAAGTGGTGTCTCTGGACTTCGCCTTCCTGGCAAAGGCATTGCAGCCGCCTGGCAGTCTCTCCTAATTCCTGTGGGGCTGTTATTAGCATAAGCAGCCGCTTCTTCGCTCCTTCGGGTAGGGCGAGTGGGATCCTAGGTCTGGGATGTGGTGGGTGCGGTGCAGAAGCAGCCCCGCCGCCCCCTTTCCTCGGATGTAGAGGCAGGTTGTTCGTGTGAACTCTAGCGAACCACTGGAGGTTGGCTGCAGTAGGGTTACTCCTTCAGGATGTGGGTTTCAGGGGGCGTTTTGATGTGATTTAATTCCGACCGTGAAACAATTGCTAGGGGCTGGCTGCGTTGCTGTTGGCTTCTCCTCTCCTGGTGGCTTTGGGTTTAGTTTGGGAGCAAACTTGTTTTATATCAACACTTCCTTTTGCATAAGGCGCTGTCGCGGGTTCTGTGCCTGCGGGTTGGGGTGGGGATGGGGGGGTAGAGGCGACCAACCCCAGTCGGAACCCAGGCTTCGGGGAGCAGAGTTGGCCGCGCTGCCCCGAGGTGAGCGTAGCCCAGTGCGCCACGGGGGGTGGGGTGGGGGGGGACACACAGGAGGAATGACTCACACGCACAACAGAAGACCCTCCCCCCCTTAGCGATTTTGCTGCCAAGTGGAGTCCGCTGCAGACGGTCCAGAGTCCTTAATTACAGGGATGAGAAGCTCAGTGCCCCCGCACAGCCCTCTCGGCCCCCTCGGTCCTAACCCCAGCCCAGGCTCCGGGTCTTCCCTTTGTGTGGCCTAGACTCTCTGCCAGCTGCACCCTAGGTGGGATCCCAAAGGAAGGAGGTGGCGGGCCCTACGGAAGAGGATGCTCCGAGAGACAGCCGAGAAGGGACTAGAAAAAAACGAATTCATGTGATTCCAGGGGCGGAACCGAGACCCCGGTTTCCCACCCCAGCTTCGGCAGGGGGCTCAATCTGCGGGCACCTTCAGTTTAACCGACGTCGCGGAGAAGGGGGACGAGGGAAGTGGCAGTTTGTGTCCCAGGGGCTCTTCCGCCTTAGACAAACAAACCCAAAGCCCCTTCCTCCAGGGCCAGGGAACTCGTGGTACCGTGAAAACCTCCTTCTCCAATCCGGCGCCTGCAGACGCCCGGTTTCCGCGCGCCCGGCGCCCGTTGGCGTCTGTAGCCCGGCGCGGCCTCCCGGGCGGGCAGGCGGGCAACTGGACTGCGGGATCCGCGGCGCGGTCAGCCCTGTGCGCCCCCCGCGCAGGACGAAGGGAGTCCCATCCACTCTGCTCGGTGGGATGTCAACCCCAGGCCTGAGTGCCAGCCCCAGCGCCGCCACAGTGAGGAATCGAGGGTGACCGAGGACAGAGACCGTGCAGGGGACAAGGGGGTGGTCGCAGGGGAACATAATGAATCAAAGGGGGTCCAGAGGTCCTGCTCTGCACCGGAATGTCGAGATCCGGCACCGAGGAGCCCGTGTGACATGGGGACGGGGGGGAGGGGGGAGGATGCTGCACGTGGACTTCGGCTCTGGAATCCACGTGCCAGCCGGGGAACCGCTAGTCTAGGGGGCTCGAACATCACATTCTTTTCCTCCACGTCTCAGAACTTGTCTTAATGTGGCATGGGCAGCGGCTTCTGGAGAGCACGCCCCTTCGGTCCCTCTCCGCGGTCCCTCCTGTCCCCGCGGTCCGCGCCGGAGCCGGGACGCGCGCGGAAGGGCCGCCCGCGCGCGCCGGGCTCGCCTTATATCGGCGGAGGGCGGCGCCTGCGCAGGGCCCGGCGCGGCGGCGCGTCCTTTGAAGTCGCGGCGGCTGCGGCTTTCATCCTTTCTTTTTTCCCTCTCAGGCCCCTTTGTGTGACTAAATTTGGCAAGAATATGGATCCCAGCCAGTCTTTCCACGTGTGCTCCCAGCTCCCAGCTGAGAAGGCCAAGGGTTCTCTTCCGGGTAAGGAGACAGGGAGAAAGATCAAAGAGTTTGGGGAGCTGGATCTGAAATGTGAATTGAAAATAAAAATCAAGCCTGGACACATTCCAGTTTCTAAAGCAAAACCAACCGTCTGCAGAGGCCATCTCGCTCCGGCGCTCTTTCTCTCTGCTCCTTTCTGCTCCTTTTTTTTTTTTTTCTTCTCGAAATCACTCGAGCACATGGGATAAAATAAAGACAACATGGGGAAGCACTTAGATTCTCCAGATTTTGTTTTGCAGTAATTTTATTAGGGAAAATATCTTGTTCATAATTACCGTTATGTGAGGCCAAATTTCTTCAGTCATAAATATTGTCTTCTTCCAGCATGCTTCACACTTTCTTCTGTGACCACATTTTTTTTGAGAAAGAACGCTGACACAACACGTGTGCACGTACAGTTTGTGCACCCCTTTTGAATCCCTCGACACACGGCTACGGTGCACTGCATACTTCTTCCACAGACATTAGATTCTGGAAGACTGATGTTAATACCATTTTTAATCGCTTTCGCAGTTGGTCTCTTATGATTTGAAATGGTCCTCGTTGGTGGGTCTGCCCACAGGTTTCATACAAGAGACTCCACAGAACTGTGTGTGTCTATGGTGAAAAGCCTGTAAGTTTTCTTCTCTGACACACTGTTTGAAAGACATCTGTACAGAGACATTTCCCCAGTAATGTGATGCAGAAGCAGATATCCCAAGTCCAAGACAGGCCCCTGCAGTGGGTGAGGTTAGGTAGGGCATCTACCTCTCACTGGCCTCATTTTCTCAGCAAGTGGGTTGTGTAGTAGTCTACCTTTCAGCAAGATAATGCTTGTGAAAATGTGCAAGGATGCAAGATGCTTCTTTAAGGGGAAAATCTGTTAATTGCAAAACCAAAATTAAAAAAGCACTGGGACGCCGGGCGGTGGTGGCGCATGCCTTTAATCCCAGCACTCAGGAGGCAGAGCCAGGCGGATCTCTGTGAGTTCGAGGCCAGCGTAGGCTACCAAGTGAGTTCCAGGAAAGGCACAAAAGCTACACAGAGAAACCCTGTCTCGAAAAACCAAAAAAAAAAAAAAAAAAAAAGCACTGGGAACTTTCACCACAGAGGAGATAAGCGTGCATGTGAGGATAATGAATACATGGGTAAAGTACTTGGAAGAACAGAAGAAAGAACTCTGCCACAGTGGTGGGAAGGGGTACTGAAAGGCACGCAAGAGATGTTCTGAGAAACAGGGTGAACCTCCCCAGAATCTGCGTTTTAGAATACGGCGTCACAGGCCGCAGTGCGCTAACTTTGTAGTGCGGTGAAGACGGTGACCTAAGCCTTCATGTGAAATGAGAGCAGCAAATGTAGAACTTAGGACAGTTAGTTCACGTATGATAGTAACTAACCCCAAGTCAGCTCAAGTGTGATACTGACTAACCCCACCAATGGAGTCGTTTTTCTGGGCTGACTCCCAGCATAAACTCTTCAAAGTAGCCTTGTCCAGACTGATGGCGTGTGGTCGGGATGAGAATGTCCTGTGTTTCTCTTGCCTTTGCCCTGGCTGGGGGCTTCCCTGGCAAAGGCAACAGAGTTCTGAGATGCTCAGCTTGCTGCTGCCTCCTCCTAACAGTAACACCCAGCTTCCCGATTTGAAGGGACTCCAGAGCAGTTTGGGTTGACTGACCCTTAGGAGGCACCATCTATTTGTATAACCCACCTTCCCCAAAAGTCACAGGTTAGAAGTGGGTGCCAATACCTGGTCAACAGCAATCGTTCCTTTTCTTCCTTCCTTCCTTCCTTCCTTTCTTTTTTCCTCTCTTTTCTTTTCTTTTCTTTTTTTTTTTTTTTTTTTTGAGACAGGGTTTCTCTGTATAGCCTTTGCTGTCCCAGAACTCACTCTGTAGACCGGGCAGGCCTTGAACTCACAGAGATCCGCCTGCCTCTGCCTCTGCCTCTGGTGTGTGCCACCACTGCCTGGCTCCTTTCATACTTCTTTACAAGTACAAACTTTTTATATTTATTTTTATTTTGTGAACATTGGTGTCTCGCCTGTACGTATGTCAGTGTGAGGGTGTCAGATCCCCGGAACTGGAGTGACAGACCATAGTGAGCCACCATGTGGGTGCTGGGAATTGAACTTGGGTCCCCTGGAAGAGTAGTCTGTGCTCTTAATGGCTGAGCCATCTTTCCAGTCCCCCCATTTTCTGTTTGTTTTGTTTTTCAACACAGTATTTCTTTGTGTAGCCTTGGCTGCCCTGGAACTCTGCTCTGTAGACCAGGCTGGCATCAAATTCACAGAGATCCTCCTGCCTTTGACTCTGAGTTCTGGGATTAAAGGCCTGTGCTGCCACTATCTGGCCTCAGACACAAACTTTTGAAAATTTAGTCTTGGCCAGAGGAGGAATATCAGCAAAGCCCCGAGGGCTCTAGCTCTATATTGTTTGAGTGGGCCATGAGGAGGCCTTGGAAATAAAAATAAATAACAACAAAACTGGATCTCTCTTTAAGAAAAGAAACTCTGAAGAAGGTGGGCATAGCTGAGGGATATTGTGAATCTGTTTCCTAAGTGGACATGGTAAAGGAGGGCCTCTTGAATGTTGGTAAATGTGCCTCATAAAATGGTCAGCCTTGGTTTGGATACTGGGCCTTCCAGGACTCTGTCAGCATTGAGCAAGCCCCTAATCCCTGGTTTGGGGCTAGAAGCCAAAGCCACAGCCTTCTTGCCTAAGGGCACCAGTGGAACCAACTGAACCATAGGGAGATTAATGCAGAACAAGGTCATTAGTCTCATTGTCCACCCAGTTACTCCTAGCACACATTGACAGGAATTTCACCTACTGGGACTGCAACATGCCTTTGATGTGTATGATCTATACGGTTTAGTGTTCCGGGAAAGTGCCTGACAGGCTCTCCATCCAATGCCTGGAACACACATCTCCACAGGCACAGCCTTGTACAGTATTGAACAGATTTTCAATTTGGGTCTCATCAGAGTCAATAAACTAACCTGGATGCCTGGGATGGAGCTTCCTGATTTTTATAGCATGACATGTTGGGGGGGGGGAATCTTTATACTTAATTTGTACTTGTTTTCATTAGAAACTGGGTAACTGTTCCAAATTTTCAGTTATTTCTCAAAGGAGAGTGTCAGCCTGCCCAACATTTGATCTGGAGAAAGCTTCATTTTAAAGGTCTTTCTGTCCATAAAAACAGACTCGCTGGACGAAATTATCTTTATTAATGTTTGTGTGTGTGTGTGTGTGTGTGTGTGCACGCACATGCAAAATTCTTTTCCTAGCTCTTAACTGTGTCTTGCTTGCACAGCTACACTTAAACTCAGAATATTCAGTTAGGAGAGAGAATTCAGAAGGCTGAAGGTGCCAATACAAATAGTTTAGACTACCAACATTGTCATTTGGCTCAAGTAAACACTTATTTGGCAGGATAAGTCTAATTGCCTTATCTGAATTTGACTCAAAAGGTCCTGTAGTCCCACTCTGCCAATTCCAGCTCTCAAGCCTGTTTCCCTTAGGTTGAATTGGCAGAAAGCGAAGCGGAGAGATTAATTCCTCTCCTATCAAGTTAGGCAGTACATTTTTGACTGCCAGTTTTGATAGCTCTCCAGACTCCTAAATGCCTTTTAGGGCTCGACTGGAACAGACACGTGGTCTTTGTTCTTCAGCTTCCCAGGGTAGCTTTTAGACGGCCTTCCTTGGCATTCCAGAGCAGATAATTAACCACGAAGAAACTTCTGCTCCCATGGTAAACTCAACCCTTCCCACCTGTGGTAGACAACCTACTGGCCTTCAGTTTCCACTCTGCAGGTCTGCATGCATGCCCCTCCGCACTTCACAACAAAGCCCTTTGTCTCTTGTCTCCTATGCAAGACTTCCCAAGTGCTATGTTAACTGGTCGGCTGCTGCCTTTTCATACGGTTGTCCAGAACCATTGATTCGCCAGTTGTGCGGAGCGCATGCGCACGCGTCAGACTCCTGGGTCCTGCTCTTGTAGCCTCTGTACAGATGCTCACAGCTGGGTAGACACTTTCAGGCCCTACGCTCCAGTTTCCTTCAGCCTCCCGCTCAGATGACACCATCTCAGACCTTGTCTGAAAAATAGGCACACCAACCCTGCCTTCACCCAGAATGCAGTTCTGGCGACTTTATATTCTTTCATGGACTTTATCCCACTGCTACCCATCACTGCCTAGCATCTTTTTCGTACTCACTTATCAGATTTCTCTCCCCTTAGAACATGCGTCTCATGAGATGGGCACTTTGTTTTGCTGTGTCTTCAACAGCACGGAAAATAAACTAGAAAGGTAGGATAAAATTACCCAGCATGCACTTGGTAATAACCATAATTAACTTACCACGAATGGAAATACAATGAAAGATACACATGTAATTTTAAACTAAAAATCTAGGAAGCAGCACATTAAGTTAATTTTAATAATATAATTTACCTAAATCAAATATCCAAAATTTAGCTCTCCCTCTGTTTCCAGGAGAGATCGGTTCTGGAGCCCCCGAGGACCTGAAAAATCCAAGGATGCTTACGGGCTCATGTAAAATGCTGCTTGCTCTGTTTACGTATAACCTACGCATCCTCCAATATTACTTTATTTTTAAAAATCTATTAGCAAATATTCACTGTACAGAGTGGTGGGCTTTATCATGGCATAGTCTCTGAAGGAGACTATGGACTTTTGTATACGCACCTCATTGCCCTCTCTGTCCCCCCTTTCTCCTGCTGCCCCCTTCCTCTTCCCAAATAATCGACTTCTCTAGATTCGATATTTGTCTTCTGGAGTCTGATTTGCTTTATTTAGTATGATCATATCTGGTTCCATCCATGTTCTTGCAGATGACATCACTGATATTGATGGCAGAATAAACCCACATTGTTTTTGTGTGCCGTGTTTCCTCTGTCCCGTCATTGGTGTATACCTAGGCTGACCCATAACTTCCCTTGGGTGTACGCCCAGGAGGGTCCGTCATACTGATTTTCAAAGACGTTGGACTATTTTACTTCCCTCCCCTCATCTTGGCCAGCATTTGTTTGTGTTGTTTTGTTTTGGTTTTTCTTTCTGAAGATCCATTCTGACTGGAGTGAGATAAAGTCTCAGTGTGTTTTGATTTGCATTTTCCTGATGGCTAAAGATGTTGAACATTTTTTTCATGTATTTATTTGCCATCTGTACTCCCTCCTTTGAGAGCTCTGTTTCCTGATTGGATGATTTAGGATCCGTTTGTTTCATTTTTTCATTCAGGTTCTCTGGGTGTTTTAGATAGAAATCGCCTGTGAGATGTGTATCTGGCAAAGATTCCCTTTCTTCTGCAGAGCGCCTCTTCACTCTGGATTGTCCTTCGCTCTATAGAAGCAACTTGATTTCATGCAGTCCCTTTCCTCAAGTCTTGCTTTTAGTTCCCAAGCTGCTGATCTACTTTTCCAAAAGTCCTTGCCCATGCCTAAATCTCGAAGTATCTTCTCTGTGTTTTCCTCCAGCAGTTTCAGAATTTGGATTAGGGGTTTTGATCTATTTTGAGTTGGTTTTTGTATGGCATGAGAAATATGAATGTAGTTTTATTTGTCTACATGTGGATATCCAGTTTCCTAGCACCATTTATTGAAGAGGCTGTCTCTTTTCTCAGGGGCACCTTTGTCAAGGGATTAGGGAGCTAGCTGGAGCTGCATGAGCCTTTTCATGGCTCTTCTCTATCACTGCTCTGTGTGTCTGACTTATGGTGCCAGGACTATGGCGTTTGACACTATGGCTCTGTAGTATAATTGAAGAGCCAGGTATCAGGATGTCTCCAGTACTGCTCTTTCTGCCCATGATGGCTCTAGTTTTCAGGGTCTTCTGTGCTTCCACAGCAATTTTACAATTATTTTTCTGTTTCTGTGAAGACTGTCTCTAGAACATTAGTGGGGATTGCATTGAATCTATAGATTACTTTTGGTAACACAGCCATTACCCTCCCACATACAGTATTGACCTGTTCACCCACAAATGGGGGGTCTTTCCATCATCTAGTGTCATCGTCAGCTTCTTTCTCCTGTGTTTAAGGTGTGTGTGTGTGTGTGTGTGTGTGTGTGTGTGTGTAAGATTTTGTAAAGATTTCTTTTTTAATCTCCTTTGTCAGGTTTATTCCTAGGTGTTTTTTGTTGTTGCTTTGAATGGAATTACTTTGATGGTTTCTTCCTCAGTATGTTTGTGAGTATTTAGAAAAGCTACTGATTTTTACATATTGGCTCTGGATTCTACTCCTTTGTGGAAAGGGCTCAGCAGATCTACTCCTTCTGGTGGGGCTCTTGACAGTCTTCTAAGAATAGAAACTGGTGGTCTGCAAAACTGTGTGTACACCTTTGTCACAGTTATCTCCAGTCCCGCCTGGCCAGCAGCCACTCAGACTCACATAAACACACAGACGCTCATATTATTTAAACTGTTTGGCCTACTGGCTCAGGCTTCTTGCTATCTAGTTCTTATATCTTAAATTAACTCATTTCTGTTAATCTATACCTTGCCATGTGGCTCATGGCTTACCAGTACTTTACATCCTGCTCCTCATGGCGGCAGCTGGCAGCGTCTCCCTGCCTCAGCCTTCCACCTCCCAGAATTCTCCTCCTCCTTGTCCTGCCTACACTATCCTTCCTGCCTGGCTACTGGTCAATCAGCATTTTATTTATCAGTCAATCATAGTAACATATATTTACAGCATACAAGGCACCTCACAGCAGTCTCCTTCCTGACTGTAGAGGGATAGCTTTCCAGTTTTCCTCATCCAGCATAACATTGGCCAGAGATTTGTTATGTATAGCCTTTATCATGTTGAGGCATATCCCTTCTTTTCTTACTTTCTTTAGGGCTTTTATCATGAAGAGATACTGAACTTTACCAAAGGCTTTTTCTGCATTTATTCAGAATCATGTGGTTTCTGTCCCCAAATCTATATTTGTGCTGTCTTAGCATGTATTGATTTGAGCATATTAAACCATCCTTGCATCCTAGAATGAAGCCAACTTGGTTGTTCCCATGTAATTTAAATATCTCTAGATTATGTAAATAGCTGATATATTGTATTGATTAGGGGATGTATTGGCTGATTTTGTGCATCAGCTTGACACAAGCTAGAGTCATCAGAGAGAAAGGAGCCTCAGTTGAGGAAATGCCTCTTTGAGATCCAGCTGTGAGGCATTTTCTCAATTAGTGATCAATGGGGGAGGGCCCAGCCCATGGTGGGTGTCGCCATCCCTGGGCTGGTGGTCCTGGATTCTATAAGAAAGCAGGTTGAGCAAACCATGAGAAGCAATCCAGTAAGCATCACCTCCCCATGGCCTCTGCATCAGCTCCTGCCTTCAGAATCCTGCCCTGTTTGAGTTCTCCCCCTGACTTCCTCCAGTGATGAACAGTGATATGGGAGTGTGAGTCAAATAAAGCCTTTCCCTGTCAACTTGCTTTTTGGTCATGGTGTTTGGTCACAGCAATGGAAACTCTAACTAAGACAGGGAATAATGAGAAAACAAATGTTTATATATTCAATGCAGACATAAAATATTTCCATTTATAATTCTATTTCATTAGAAGGTGAAATAAGTTTTTGTGAATAGCTCAAGATTGAATAATCTTTTATGGGTGTTTTTAGTTGTGCTTTTGTTTTGAGATGGGGTCTCACTGTGTAACCTGGGCTGACCTTGAGCTCCTGATAATTCCTGTGTCACCCTCCCAGCACCATGCCCAGCTTTTGTAATACTCATTTAAAAATGTGGTAACAGGACTGTGCCCCCAGTAGTTTCACAATGCACTTTTGTGGTTCAGTGTGTTGTGGGATTGTCTGAGTATTTTTTCCACACTCTAAATAATGAATTTGCCACTGAATATGAGGCAGCACAGAACCTGAAGGTGTTCCGTGTTATATATTCTTGGATAGTTTTCTCTGCCCTGAAAAACTGCCAAATTCACAGCTCTCTGAGTCCCGTGGGATCCAAGTTTTCTCAGGGAATCTATAACATGGAGGATATCTGTTCCCTCAACAGGATTCATGTTCAGCCACACTTCCGCATCTGTGTCTTGGTATGTGTGGGTAAGCAGTAAATCTCCTCTGGCCTGTGCCTGGAGTTTTCACCAAAATACCCTCATAAACCATTATCCTTAGGATTAGGCCAGTGCTTTATGGGCATGAAACACATAGTCCCCATTTCAGAGATGTGAATTCTGTGAAATAAGAAGGTGAAGGTAAGCAAAAGAAAGCAGGGCTCTTTCTGGAAGAAACAGACGAAGAAGCAGGTATGTCAGGCCTGGTTCAAGCCCTTGGAGACTGAGGAAGGAAACAGGATAGTGAGTCAGAGAACAACCTAGGCTACAGTTAGAGACCATGCCTGGAAAAGTTGAAGAAGAGGAGGAGGAGGAGGAGGAGGAGGAGGAGGAGGAGGAGAAGGAGTTGTATCAGCTCCTTGGTCCTTGTTGTGCCTTACAGTAGAGAACTGTATGTGTGTCGTCCCTTACTATGACTTTCAAAGTGACTTAAAAGGGGCCAATGAGACGGCCTGCCAAGTAAAAGTGCTTGCTGTGAAGACAAGTCTGATGTCCCGAGTTCGATCCCCGGAATGCACATAAGGGTGATAGACACACACAAAGTATTGATTAGTTTTCTGGTGCTTGGATGAAACACAGAAAGGGTTTATTTTGGCTTGTGGTTCCAGATAGCAGGAACAGTGTGGCAGCAGGCAGCAAGCATGCCTGTCAGCACAGCAAGCTGAAAGAAAGCTCACATCTAGAACAGTAAGAACAAAACAGAGAGAGCAAACTGGGAGTTCACAGCCCATGCTAAGTGACACACTTTCCTCAGCAGGGCCATACCTCCTTAGTGTCTCTAAACAGCACCACCAACTGGGGACCATTCAAATACATGAGCCTATGAGGGACATTCTCATTCAAACCACCGTAGACTAATGATAACAAATAAAATATTAAAATAACCTATAGATTCTTTCATAAGAGATAATAGTCTGGGCAGTGGGCAGCATGATCTACAGAGTGAGTTCCAGGATAGGCAGGGCTACACAGAAAAACCCTGTCTCAGGGGGAAAAAAGGGAAAAAATAAAATAAATATTTTTATATATTCTATAAATGTAATACATATGTTTATATACAACCTCAGCACCCACATAAAAACTAGGCATGGTGGCTCACGTCTCTAACACCAGCAATGGATCAGGCGGGGATGGGCAGTCCTTGGAACTTGCTGGTCAACTGCTCTAGTCTAACCAGTGAGCTCTAGGTTCCATGAGAGAACCTGTTTCAAAATTAAAATGGAGAAGTGATTGAGGAAGATATCCCTAATGCCAACCTTGGGCTGCTTTGTATACATCCCTTTAATTCTATGATTTCTCATCTCCATCTGAAAAATTTGTCGGAGTAAAGACTGTCTTACTAAAAGTATGCTAATCACATAGTTTATAGAGAAGATAGAAATGGAAATCAGGTTTTCAGCATGGCAGCTGAAGTGTCGAAACACCAGCCAAGGAAATTCAGTGAGATAATATGTATTACCAAGTGTTTTCAGTATAATCGATGAAAAAATGTCAGTGGGCCCAAGATAACTAGAAGTTAGGTCTTGGACATTCCAGGCATGGTCATTTGGGGAAGTAGGCTCTGGAAGCGAGTGGTGAGGTGATTTCCAGAGGCAATTGCATCTCAGAGACAGAAATGGGGGACTCTGGTGGATGCGGAACCAGGGGGCGACAGAGTAGACCGCCGCAGGCTGCCTTGCACCTAGGTTTGGCTGGTCTCTGCTTTAGTCCACACAGACAGCTGTTAAACGAAATACCTTAAGCTCCTCCCCCCTCTCATCCTCCCTTCCACCAGTCCTCCGGTTCCAAACAACTGGGAAGTCAATCAGCCTAAATATTGAATAGGAGCTCAAAGAGTCCTATTCAATCCTCAAGCCATCTGATCAATGTACACCAGAGGGAAGGGAACTGTAGCATGGGTGAGGTCAGAAAAAATTTGAACTAAGCGTCAGAATTTCTTGGGTTACTCTCTTGGGTCCAGAAGATCATTGCGTGCTGTGAGGGAAATAAAAACACCCATAATCAGCATTAAGAATTTACTCCAGGTGTGGCCTTCAGAGCTGGCTGACTCTTGCTCTCTGCCTTTCCACACACCCGGCTTCTCTGTGGGCCCTGCAGCATGCTAGGTGTGAAATCACTTGATAAACTGTTTCCACTGCTGTGCTCTGAGATTTTCCATAGTTTGGTCCCTGAAAATGGAGAGAATTAGAACTGATAGGAAGGATGATTTGGTGCCCAAAGAGGTGAATTGGTTGCCAAAAGAAACAAATACAAACAAACAAAAAACAAAAACAAAACACCCAAGCGAGATGCACCATCGCATGGCTATTCCCACTTCTAGGGAAGTCAGCAATAAGGGAGCTGAATGTTAGGATGAAGATGATCGATTTCATGCAAAGACCAATGGACAGAGATGAACAATATGTCCTATGATGATCTTAGAGGTGAAGCAGAGAGAGAAGTTATGTAACTAAATATTTTCTGCCATTTCTCTCCTTGCAAACCAAGATGGGTGTCTGCTTTCCACACAGGAGTAAGGCTCCATGATTATCTACACTCCTTATTCAAGCAACAGCAAAAGAAATGATATTCAAATGGACATCACTGTTATATTTTATTCATTGGTTACTAACATTTGAAAAATACCAAAAATCAAGTGGACATTGTACACTAGTTACTTTGAATATTTCACTTACTATGGATGATTTAAAAAAAAAATAACCCTCTATTCTGTTTCACTTAATGCTTCAAGTAAATTACATTTTCTGCCTCTCATATTTGAATACAAGGCTGTTATCTTAGGGTTTCCAGCACTGTGGATGAAACATTTCATGAAAGTAACTCGGCTTCACCCGTAACTTCTCTTCCTACTCCTTTATTTATTTATATTATTAAAGAAGAGGGAAAAGAAAGAAAAAAGAAATAAGAATTTCGCTGTAGCTTGGGACCGTGAGGCTGCAGGGGACATTCTGCCCTCACTCCCATTAATCAGGGGGTGACTGGTGCTGTATTTCCTTATAGCTTCTTCCTGTTCAAGATGAAAGAGAAATTCGTAATCAAATAAAAGTTGCACTGCAAACATTACAACTAATTTATACACTTAAAAACCCAGGGTTGTATTCAGATCTGACTGGGAACATGACACAAGATTTAATTTAAAAGGAAAGAGGGGCAATTTCTCCTTTCATTTTGGTAACTCAATTTACGTTGTGCCATGACTTAGTAATTACGCCGCCAGCCCCACTGTGAACACTCACAAAGCGACTTGACTTTCCCATCTCCCGGTTCTGTGGAGACTGGATTCAAACAGAAGTGACGGCATCGCTCAGGTGGCTTAGAATCCCTGAAGGCTCCTCCTTCCTTCCTTCGGTCTCCTTTAATGCTGCCCTCCTCATTTCTGGTGCTTTGCAGAGAGGAGAGACTTTAATGTACTGACTACAAGTCGTTTACTTACCATGTAGACCAGGTACACAGGATACCAAGCACTACACAGGCCGTAAGACGTAGGCAGTATTTCATCCATGTTGAAAGTAAAGCAGAAGGCTGCGGTTGTAGCTTAGTGATAGAGCATCTGTCTAGCATGCGCAGGCTGGACATTCAATCTCCAGCAATTCCCAAACCTCCAAATGAGCAACATCTGAGAATCAGTAACAGTCACATCCGAAGTCCAGTCTTCAGAAAGTAGAGCCAAGCTGGGTGTGGTGGCACACATCCAGGACTCAGGAGGCAGAGGTAGGTGGATCTCTGTGAGTTCAAGACCAACCTGGTCTACAGAGCGAGTTCCAGGACAGCCAAGTCTACACAGATAAACCCTGTCTCGGTGGGGGAAGCAGAGTTGAGCCAATAATTTTAAGTACCTCTTTGCATGTTCAAGGCCTGCTTGAGTTAAGAGGTGAGTTCAAGACCATTCTGAGCAGCTAAGTAAGAACCAGTCTCAACATTTTTAAAGAGGAAAGAAAAACCTGTATATAACTCAGTGATAGACACTTGCCCAGAATGATGAGGTCCTAGGTTCAACCCCCAGTGTCACAAAATGAAAGAAAAAATATATAAATAACAGTTCATGCAGATGTGGAGGTATAATGCAATGGCACGTGTGGCAGCCCCAGCTCCTAACTAAATATCTTGGATCGAATACGATACTATTGAAAAGAGCGAGCTTGAAGTCGTCAATTAGGTGGAATTCTGTGAAATCAGGCTTATTTTTTTCCAAATAACTAGACATTTCTGAAGGTTTTAAGCAGAATGGAAATCAGTGTCAAAAAGAGGGTAGCGAAGGAGTATGCACTCTCTTAGTTTTCCTGAGCACAATAGGAACGTGCTTGAGGTTCACACTGCTAGTCTGACCGTCAGTACGGCCTCACCATCCAGCTCATCACTAGCATGTGACATGGATGATTACTAAGTACTTTCTGCCCTTGCTCCTGGGACATTACAGCGTCGGGCTCTTCCCTGCTCTCTCTCTCTCTTCTGTCCCCTTGTTTCTCACCTTTCCCCTTCAGCTCAGTCCCTTCTCTTTCTAGCTCATTCCCTGATGACCTCATCCACTCTCGTGCCTTATCCTCACTCTGTATGCTAACAAGTCCCTGAGTTCTCTCCTGCTGATCGCTACTCCCCATGTGAGTGTCCGTTAACTATTTGAAACTTCATCTGTTCAAAATCCAAATCCAACCTCTAACAGATAGTATGACACACACCTGTAATCCTAGCCCCGAGGTTACAGAAGCAGGAGTATGACGAGTGCCGGGCCAGCCTGGGATGTATAGCAAGACCCTGTCTCAAGAAAACAGCCCTCTCTCTGTCCAAATGCAACTTCTCTTCTCCTCCTCCTCACTCTATGCATGCACGGTCTTCTCTATCTCAAGAAATGGGAGGTCTGTTTTCCATTTGCCCAGGCCAGAAACCTTTCCATGTCTCCCACTCTCCACATACACTCTATCAACAAATACTTCACCTGCAAGATGGGGCAGCTACTTTCCTCTGACTCAGTACAAGTTCTGGATTTTACAATCAGCTCACTGACCCCTCAGTTTCCACCTACCTCACTTGCCTCTTGTCTGAAAACCTGGCGGGGACCATTTCAAACCGAAGTCAGTTCAGGGCTTGACTCTGCTCAGAGCTCTCTAGACGTTTACCATTTCCCAGTGGTTTCCATGACTCTGTATGGTCTACACTCTTCATTCCTCTGCCCAGCCAAATGAGCTGGCTTGTTGCATCCTGCATCCTGTCTTTGCTCTTCCCACACCCATCTTTTCTGAGACCTTCACTGGGCTTAATCCTTTACCTCCTTCTCCAGGTAAGGTCCTCTCCATTCACACTCTTTGAAAGTACACCCCCCACACACACCACCACCACCATCAGCAGCAGCAGCAGCAGCAAGCCACTGGTACTTCTTATTCCTCTGTCCCTGCTGTGATTCCAGTGCTTATCACTAACAGGCACCCCATATAGATTATCAATGTATTTATTGACTAGCTCATCCTCTAGATTGCTTTCCTCCATAGCTGTAGATTCAGGTACCCACAACAGCTCCTGACATGTAGAGTCCAATCAATGTTTGTTGAACGAAAGGACATCTACAAAAATATGTGTATATAAATGTAGTAGCAGATGGTGCCTATGCACTTGGTCCCTACTAACACTGTGATCCCTGAAATGGGCATATCCAACAAATAAATCATTTTAAATGCACCTGGGATACTGTTACCAGGAGGAACTTGAT
Source organism: Peromyscus eremicus (assembly GCF_949786415.1). Taxonomy (NCBI): domain Eukaryota; kingdom Metazoa; phylum Chordata; class Mammalia; order Rodentia; family Cricetidae; genus Peromyscus; species Peromyscus eremicus. The sequence continues at coordinate 102,303,707 of NC_081421.1, read as the reverse complement.
GGACCTTTTAGAAGAGCAGAGATTCTTTTTAAAAAGTGCCTTTGCTACAGGCAACTAAGGAACTCTGAGGGTGGGAGAGTCTTCCCTGCGGAAGAGCACACCAGTTAGTTATCCCATACCAAATGGTCAGCCCTGAAGACATACACACACAAGTGACATTATACAGACTGTGTGGGTCATATTGATGAATATGTATATATACATGCATATGCATGCAATACCAACTAATCAAAGAAGAGCTCATGAATTTGAAAGGAGCAAGGAGGGATATACAGGTAGGCTGGCAGGGGGAGGGGAGGGACAGATGTTGTAATTGTCTTATATCTCAAATAATTTAAAAAGCTCAGCTAGGGTGCTGGGAGACGGCTCAGCAGTTGAGAGTGGTTACTACTCTTCCAAAGGATCTGAGGTTGGTTCCCAGCACCCTCCTTGTGTGACTCACAGCTGCCTGAAACTCCAGCTCCGGTGAATCCAAACGCCTCCTTTGGCACACATGTACACATACAGACCCACAGACAAACACAAATAATTTTTAAAATCCTAATAAAGTTTTCTTAAGGGATATGAGCACTTGGGCAGCCAGGATGGCTCAGTGGGTAGAAGGTGCTGGCCACGTAAGCACTCCTGATATCTGAGTTTGATTCCCAGGTCCCACAGTGGGAGGAGAGAATTGTCTCAGGGGCACCCACATTTACACACACACACACACACACACACACATCATGCGCACACAATTGTGAATACTAATAATGAAGTGCAATTGTATTCTCACTTGTCTGTGTTGCCGATAATGAATTTTTATCTTAATGACTAGCTTCCATGGAGGACACTCTTTGAGAAACTCCTTTGAGAGCTGGAGAGGTAGCTCGGTTGTTAAAGGGTTTGCCTTGCGAACATAAAAACCCCAGTTCAGTCCCCAGAACTCAGGTTTAAAAACCATCAAAGGAAGGAAAGCCAAGCATGGTGGCGTGCTCCTGTAATCCCAGCCCTCGGGGAACACAGAGAGACGGATCTTGGGGCTCTCTGCCCAGCCGGGACCTGGAAAGGCAGATGACACACTGTGCTTACAGAATGGCTCCCCCGCACACACCCACACATACACACATGAACATGCATGCACACACGACAATAAAAAAGAAGAAGAAGAAAAGAAACACTCTCGAGTAAGCATTTATCGTGAGTCTCCTGAGCCTGCAGCCTGGCCTCGAACGTGCTACCTAACCCATAGCCGTCCTCAAACTTTCCCTGCAAAATCCCCTTGCTTTGGCCTTCCAGTGCTGGGATCACAGACACGTGCCACCAGGCTAGCTCCATGGGCCTATTCCTTGCCGATACCGTAAAAGGTTTGTCGTTCAGGAGACTGGGGCGGATGAAGTAAGCCAGGACCGCCAGCAGGCTGTTTCTGCTGAGCGGCTTCAGGCCTCCCAGTGTCCGCACGGGTCTGGGGTCAGGGATCCTTAGCTTGGTAGGACAGAAGATGCTTTTGAGAGGTTTACAGACCCAGCAATAAATTCCTTTGACTTGAATGATGAGAAAGCCATTTCCTTACGTCTTTGTGGCTCAGTTCAGCCCTAGAGTTACGCCTGCATTGGAGCCCTGGCCCACAATTCTCCGTCTTTGTTAAGTCTGTGAGTGGCTGCTGGCTCTTGCATCCGAGGCCGGCTTTTCTAACGCAAGGGAGCCCAGGAGCGCTGAGTAGCTAAGGTTCCAGAGATGAACCTCCAGCTTATGGCTGACATCAGTTGGCGAGTAAATCCCTTGCTCTCTGGCCCTCTGCGTCCGCTGACTCTGAGCTGGGTTTGGTATTGGCTGCACGAGTCTCTACAGGAACCACTCTTGTTGCCCAGAGGGAGAGCAGGCTCCGTGGCATTTCAGTCACTTACCTCTTGCCTTTCCTCACTTCTTTTCCCAGCTCATTTATTACTTTTTACTAAGTAAACGACCAGCACAAGGGTTCTTATCTCAGAGTTCAGGTCTGGGAAGAACTTAACTAAGCAATGCCTGTGATTCTTTAACCAGTCCGGCAGCATCTTGTTCATATCCACAGTCACCAGACCAGCTGTATCCAACCCCCGACTAAGAATCCCTGAGCTGTTGAGGGCCATCTTCCTAGAGTTACAGTTCCCTTTTCTTCACTACATTTACTTATTCTAATTTTCTATGTAGTACTGTGCTTAAAAACGGAGTTGGATTAAACGAAAACATTTGTTAAGTAGCAGAGCTGGTGGCGAAAGGATTTGGCCCAACTCACTGAATCCATGGTTTGCATTTGGAGAACATGCTACCATTGCATTCTGAGCTGGCACTGCTGGGTCCTGGGGGCTTGGGGCAGGGGGAGTTCCACACCACGTTATATGTGATGTCTTTTTCAAATATAAGCAGTAATAGTAGTGGCTATATTAGTATCTTATGCCACATCCTCATGAAGCTGGTGTCTCTCTTATGAATTTAAGTTCTTGAGCATGCTGAATTAATGTTTTGACTGCCTTCCAATGTTTCTGCTTGAAATAGTACACTTTCTTCCTCCATTATGCCACTATTTTCCAGGAAAAGGAGAAAATAGCAATCATCCATAACCCTACCAGTCTGAAATAACTATGTTGGCATTGTGTTGTGTCACCTTACTGTTTTGCATAGTAATATACACAAATAATACATACAAATGGCACATGGAACTCATTCAGGGCAGCACAGCCCATTTCCTTAAGTAAAGTTCCCTGTCATGAGCACAGTGTCTAAGACATTTTTCCCTTCTGCGTGTTCTCTGTGCCTGGCTGGTCTTCTGCAGCCGTATTCCATCCCCAGGATGCCCCTCCATCATTCCAGGAAGCTGTCTTAGCCCTCCTCACTTCTCACCACATCTGCTTCTTTAAGCAACATCTCTCTCTCCTCGCCTCTAGACTCTGGAAATCCTGTCCATACTAAAAATTACGTTCATCATTCCCTCTCATAAACTTGTAGTTCTTTTTGTATCTGATGTCATGTAAGCTCAACTCATATCACCATTTTAGTACAATATTGTATGCATGTGTGTAATGTTTCTTGACTATATCTCCCTCCCATCTCCCTCTCCATCTTTCCCTTCACTCCACATGTCCTCATCTCAATTTCACAGCCTCTTCCTTAAAAAAGAAATAATTGATGTTTTCATAACTGAGTACGCTAGTGTTTCCGGTAGGTGTGTGGGCGTGGCGTCACCAGTAGACCGTAGGGAATCTGCCAATGGCTACACCCCCAAAGAAAAGGGACTCTTCCTCCCTCCGGCAGCCATCAGCTGCTGGTCTCCTCTCGATAAGGGGCTTGGCCTCAAGTGTCCCTCCCCCTCTGTGTTGGAAAGTTGACTGGGTAGATCCTGTGCAAGCACCCACAACCGCTATGAATTTGTGAGTAGGGCAGTCATCACGTCATGTCCAGTAGGCACAGCACACCTTCCCGCCCTCCAGCCCATACACTCTAATTCCCACCGCCATCGTCGGAACTGAAGAGGAAAGGCCTAGCTAGGGTCCCCGGCAGGTCTCAGTTCAGACTGTCGTCCTCTGAATGATTCACCCTTGTCACCCGGGGAGGTTGCCTGCCTTTAGTCACCCTCTACCTGATACCCAAAGTAATGGTTTTTAGTACAAAAATCTGATCACGACACTAGCTTACCCCAAACACCACTCAGTGAAACATTAAGAAATATGAGCATTAACCAGCTAACTTGAGGGAATGGAGCAGGGGGAAGAGGGGTGCTTGCTTTTTAGTCTCCGTCCATCTATACTACCCGATTTTCTATTGAGTATATGCTGTTGTTACAGTTAAAAGATAGAGGATACGGTTATAATGTATGTGTCAAAATGTCACATAGTACCCTGTAAAAATGCACAGTTGTCATTTGTCAATTAAAATTAGAAAATGAGTTTTTAAAAACACGTTAAACACATTAGTCAAGGCTGGGGAGACGGCTCAGAGGTTAAGAGCACCACTGTCTGCTCTTTTAGAGGACCAGGTTGCGTTCTCAGCACTCACATGGTGGCACACAACCATCTGTAACTCCAGTCCCAGGGACTCTAATGTCCTCTTCCAGCCTTCTTGGACATCAGGCACACATGGAGTACACAGACACACACGCAGGCAAAACATCTGTAAAATCAAATAAAATACATTTTAAAGCTTGTTGGTCAGAGAGGAAGTGTACTCAATGGCATCAGCCCAAATGGCTTAGATGCTCCGCCCGCCCGCCCGCCCGCCCGCCCGTTTCTCCTGCAGCTGCTCCTCCCGTTGGTGGTCCAGGCTCGCAGGGAATGCTGCACTCACTTGCCTTTGCCTCTCCTCCTCCATCTGGAATGCACTTGTCTCATGTTTGGGCAGCTTTGACAGTTCAGTGTGCAGCACATCTTCTCCATGCGCGGAGGCCTGGCCATGGGCTCCTTTGCCTGGCACTCTAGATCTTCACCCTCAGAAGTTTACCCTCAGGCCTATACAATCCTTTCCATGTTTGTTTCTTTTTCTCGTGTCCCAGGGTCTCTTGAAAGTGTAGACCTTGAAAACCACTAAGCACTCAAAAAAAAAAAAAAAAAAAAAAAGAAAGAAAAAAGAAAAAGAAAAGGAAACAAACCAGAATCCCAAATGTATCACTTACTGAGCCGCGAGTATGAGGTGTCATTTAAAATCCTGGAAACAATATGTAGGGTTGCTCTATCTCACAGAATGGAAACTGAGGTGCAGAGCTAGGCCGGAGTTCATGAAGATGCTCGTGACCAAGCCGGGATTTAGAACTCGTACCCTTTGATGTTACCAGAGGCAGGGCATGGTTCTATCTTTCTTAGCACTTGCCACAATCATGATGTGTGGCCTATCAATCAACACCTGCCTCTAGAAAAAAAATAGTAGGATAGTAGTTCACTGAAAAGTATTTACCCATATCACAAATGATCTTCCATCTTTTCTCTGTGTGTTTACTCTGTGAAAGATACAATGACTTCTAGAGGACTGTGTGAGGTTACAGGGCCAGTAGCATGTGTTAGCCTTTGCATAATCAATCCGGGGAAGGACTGCTGGCAGACATTTAAAAGTTTTTAAACATTTATTTATTTATTTATTTTGTGTATTGCACATTTGGAGGTCAAAGGACAATTGAGGGAGTAGGTTCTGTTCTTCCACCATATGGGTCTGGGGAATTGGCTTGGTGGCACACACACCATCTTGATGGCCTTGTGGGGAGTTATTTTAAAGTTGTCTGCTAAGTTCATTACCCAGGATCATGTCCCCAGGGACAATAATGTTCTTATTAACCAAGGCTAAGAGAAGGGCTAAGACACTGGGTGGGGATACCCCTAACCCTCGGAAACAAGGGATCCAGGCCAGAACAAAGTGTGAATTCACAGGAGTCTTTCTCGCCAGCCCACAGTGGTCTAAGATTGGGAGCTGTGCGTAGTCAGGTGTGCGTGCGTGTGTGTGTGTGTGTGTGTGTGTGTGTGTGTGTGTGTGTGTTGTGTGTTGCCTGGGAGAGTCTGAAAGATGGTAAGGAAAAGTAGCAGTATGGTGGGGAATGAAGGATCTAGTCACTTCTTGCTGGGGAACAGGGGTCAGGGCACTGTAGCAGTTTTGTGAGTTCAAGAAAAGACTCATGCACTTGACTCAAATTTTCAAAAGCATAGGTGGAAGGAATCTGCCGGAAGGCCACAGAGAGGTGGAGACCTGGATTTTCCTGGGAGAAATTTACACTGTAGCAGAAGGAAGCAGAAGTACACAGAAAAACCAGCAGAGAGTGATGTGTACACCTGTTACTTCTGTGTGTGTGTGTTACCAAAGTATTAGACTAAACAGCTTACAAGGAAGAATTGTCTATTTCACTCCTGGTTTCAGGGGTTCCATCCATCTTCTTTGGCTGCATTGATTCTGGGCCCCTGGTTGTAGTTGGACCACCAACTACCCAATGATGACACTGAGACTTTTAATTAATTATGAAAGCTTGGCCTTAGCTTAGGCTTGTTCCCAACTAGCTCTTAACTAGCTCAATAACTTAAATTAACTCATTTGTATTAATCTGCATTCTGCTATGTGGCTAGTTATCTCCCCTGAATATTGTACACCCGACTTCCTCTGTGTCTGGCTGGCAAATCCCCCACCTCTCAGATTTCTCCCAGAGTCCTCTCTCTGTCCAGAAGTCGCGCCTACCCATTCCTGCCTAGCTATTAGCCATTCAGCTTTTCATTAAACCAATCAGAAGGTGCCTTAGGCAGGTGAGGTAAAACATAAACACATCTTCACATGGTGTAATCAAATATCCTGCCACACCTGGTAAACCAGAACATGGAGGTGGGAACATGTGGAAGAGGAGGTTCTCGTGATATGACCCCCAGTATACCCTTTCCTGTGACCACCTCCTTGTAGCTAGGCCCCACAGCCTAACTGTCCCAGAATCCTCCCAAAATAGCACCATTGGCTGAGGACCAAGTATGCCTGCAGGGGCAGAGCTCATCTCACCAGCCTTGAAATCCTGTGAAGTGGACACTTCTTTTTCACAGTCAAGACTAAACTGAATTGTAGCTACCTAAGAGCAGCTGACCATCGGGAACAGCACCTGGGTTCAAATCCAGGCCCGCTGGATGTCGAATGTGTCCCATTTGAGCACACCTGCCACCCCAGGGGTGAACGAAATGCCCATTGTGAAGTGTGCCACACACGAGTGCAGCGCTCAGCACACCATCGTGTCTACACCTAGCCCTGCCCGTGTGTGTACAGATAAGTGGAAGCCAAATTTGGTCGGGTTGCTGTGGGGAAGTGGACCGCTTCCTGTTGCCAAATCCTGCTCAGGATTTGGGCCACACAGTGCTTTGATCTAAAAATTTTAGTAGACAAAGAATGAATATTTATTGTTTTTATGATCATTGTTTTATATAAAACAAATTTGGGGGAGTGGGAAGGAATAAATATTTGGGACAGCAGGCATTTAAATGCCAGTGGCTGATTTACTTGGGCTACCTTGATTTACAATGGTAACATTTGGGTGGAGAGTTAAAAAGAAGGAGTACTCTTTTGTTCTTGTTTTATTTAGAATTTCTAAAGTCTAAAGGAATGTTTTTATAGCAAGTACACACAGTAATGGGAGAAGAAAAAAAAGAGAGAGAGAAAGAGAAAAGAAAAAGCCACCAAGATTTTAGACACCGCCACGGAAGCTTAGACTTTGGATATTAAATGAGCAAAGGCTAATTTAGAAAATTTCTTTTTAATCTTTTTTTTTTCCTAATTTTTTTTCTTCTTAAAATAATTTCCACATCCAGATTTGCCATTCCAAGAAAATAGGGGAAAGGAGAGTTTGAAAGGGCGGGAGGTGGTGGGTAGTAAAAGGGAGGAGCTGTAGGTACATCACCGAGAAAAGAGTGACTGTGGGAGGTTTTGGTGGGGGGGGGGGGGGGTGGCTCTCTCTGGAGGGCTTTGTTAGGATGACTCAGAGTTCATCTGATGCAGCCAGCCGGCTGCCCAGTCCTTTGCCTGTAGATCTGGCCGGATGACTAAGCAAGTTACCGGCTTCAGAGTCTTAGGAACCTAAAATCCTAAAATCACGTTTAGAGCTGATAGGAGGTTGAGCAAGGGTCACGGGGGAGGGAAATCATCTGATAGGCTTAGGAGGGTCAGAGCCCGGCTCTCAAGCCTCAGACATGCCGTTTGCCGGGATCAGATGTTATTTTCGGGAAAGATTTCACCCACACTGAAAATCGTGCTGAAGTCTTACCAGGCTCCCAAGTCATCACCTACACGTGTTCTAAGGAGAGACGAAGCAGCACAGCCTGTGTTTTCTAGGAATCACCGTTTCATTTCCAGTTTGCCTTTCCTTATGCCTTATTTAGTTTACGTCATTATCTCATGCAGAATGATGTAGCTATGGCAATGCTTATAGAATCTGGGTGCCCCGCCCAGGGCAGCGGGGCTGTGGAGCCCTGGGCTGGCACAGCACTCCAAGAGGAGGTAGAAGACATCAAAGAACCTGAAGACGGAGCACATTTACTTTTCTGATTCAAGTTACTTTGTTTGGAAAACAGTAAACACAATTACCTTAACAACAGAGCTCGGGCGGTTTTGAGGATTTAACACACCGTTTTTCTAGCAGGCGGGCGGAGACTGCTTAAGATCACAGCCCAGGGCCTACAGACCCAGGTGACTATTTGCTTTCACCTTGTCTCATCTCAGAAATGAATTTGGGTCGAGTTCCTTAAAATTAACTTTGTTTTATTTCGTTTCAAATGAAATGAATGTTCATTTTGCTGTACAAATAAAAACCCAATGGGAAAACCTACACATCCCATCACTGAGTCTTATTCTGTATCTTTCTCCCCAGGAACTGTCCCATACACAGATTTCATATCCAGTTATGAACACATAACACATACACACATATCACACACAGACATAAATAGACACAGACAGACAGACACACACACACACACACACTACACACACACAGACATATACCAAAGGGTGCTATTCATTCACTGTCTTGTCTTTAAACATTTTTATATTTATGTGTATGTTTGTGTGGTGTGTGTGTGTGTGTGTGTGTGTGTGTGTGTGTGTGTGTGTGTGTTCACGCAAGGGCCTTCAGAAGCCAGAGAAGAGCACTGATCCCCTTGAGCCTGTGATACAGGGAGTGAGCCGTTTGACAATGGGCGGGCGCTGAGAACCAAACTCAGGTCCTCCGCAGAGCAGGAGATTTCTTGGTAGTGGAGGCCCTGCTCCAGGCCCCGCCTCCGTGGCTTTCTCTTTTAGTGTAGTCTGGAGGCCTTCCACTGGCGGCTAGTACAGAGTGGAGTCGGTGGTTTTGCGTGTTTGTAGCTATGTTCCCTCGCTTGTCTCACTACCTTCTTGATGGCTCTTTTGATAATGTTTTTTACTGTTTTTCTCTCACCAAGAATGTGGCAATTAATATTCTGTTGGTGTGATTTTTATGCTTATGAGAATGTGCTTGAAGGGCGAACAATAATTTTAAACTACTCGGTCAGACAGGAGGAGCATGGGTGTTTTGGATTGAAATTACATTGCAAAACTGTTTTCCATACAGATCATAATTATGTTTCTACCGTCCTTACGGAGCTTGTGCCCTTATATTCTTGGTAACACAGTATATGAAACGTAAAAATCTTTGCCAGTCTGAAACATCACCTTAATGTTTTCATCGCATCATTTTATAAGTAAGAATGTACATCTTTGCATAAGTGTAAAATGCCGTCTGTGTTTCCTATTCTGTAACCTGTTTGGGGTCTCTACTTATTTTAAAACTTGGATTACTAGCTGGGTGTGGTGGCACAGGCCTTTAATCCCAGCACTGGAGGGTGGGGGAGGGCAGAGGCAGGTGGATCTCTGTGAGTTCAAGGCTGGCCTGGTCTACAGAGTGAGTTCCAAGACAGCCAGGGCTGCACAGAGGAACCTTGTCTTGAAAAACAAACAAAAAAAGTAATAAAAATTGGATTACTATTCTTTTTCTTATTGATTTGTCCAAGCTCTTTCTCTATTAAAAATGCTATTTTTTGCTTGAGTTATAATCTTAAGCATACTTATCAGCTTGCTATTTGTATTTGTTTTGTTTAGATTTTTTCCCATGAAGAAACTGTTTTTATTTTCTCTTATGACTTAAAGATTTCCTGTCATACATAAGAAAGCTGAATTTTCCAAAACAGATTATTTAAAAGATTTTCCCACATTTTTTTAAAACCTATTTTGTCTATAAAAGTTTTAATAATATCTGAGATTTATTTTAGCGGAAGGTTAAGTAAAACACCAGTCTTAGTGATCTATCCCCAGCTGCCACTCACTTGCCTCAGTACAAAATTGAGTAACACTCCTTTTGATTAATGCTTTGATAACTTAGGGTTATATATTAAATTAACTCGTGGATTAAGGTTTAACTCTAGGCATGGTAAGTTCCAGACACCAGCCAGGTATGCCAAAAAACTGGCTCAGACGATACACCCTCATGGACTACTCCATAATCCTAAAATATTCTTTGTGTCCCCATAAGATACAGCGCCCCCCTCCAGCAGGAAGTAGTAAGAGAAGCTACGCCCAAATTCCCAAATATACCAAACTGACTTTGGAGATGTGTAAAGGTTAAAACCTTCCTTTTTAAGAAAAGAAAAGGGGAAGTGCTGTGGGATGGTCTGTATGTCAAATGTGTTGCTGATTGGTCAATAAATAAATCACTGATTGGCCAGTGGCCAGGCAGGAAGTATAGGCGGGACAAGGAGAGAGGAGAATTGAGAGAACAGGAAGCTGGGTGAGAGAGACACTGCCAGCCGCCATCAGGACAAGAAAGATGTAAAGTACCGGTAAGCCACAAGCCACGTGGCAAGGTATAGATTTATAGAAATGGATTAATTTAAGCTGTAAGAACAGTTAGCAAGAAGCCTGCCATGGCCATACAGTTTGTAACTAAAATAAGTCTCTGTGTTTACTTGGTCGAGTCTGAGCAGCTGTGGGTCTGGCAGGTGAGAGAGATTTGTCCTGAGGTGGGCCAGGCAGGAAAACTCTAGCTACAGCCAGGTTTGATTAGTGTTTCCATCCTAGCCCCTTTTCTGTTCTAAGATTGAGTCAGGTTGCCATGTCACTCTTGGTAATATCCCTCTGCCATTAGCTCATGCAGAGAGAAAACTCTTTGCAGCCTCTGGGTTAAGTGTACATGCCCCCATCCACATGGCCAGAAGTATCCCTGACAACTGCAGAGTCCCCTCAGCCATCGAACTGCAGAGTATCAACACCATACCTGTGCCCGCTTGTGCTTGCACTATTCTGTTATCTTACCCTAAATGATGTGCGTGGTGTGCGTGCGTGCATGTGTGTGTGTGTGTGTGTGTGTGTGTGTGTGTGTATGTATGAAATCAACGTACTTCATATGCCTTTGAGATGACTGTCTTTCAAATGATGTCCATGAGGTTCTTAGCAACATTAGGATAAAGCCATTGCCATGTTAATTGTTATGGTGGTACACACTTTTAAACCCAGCACTCCTGGGGCAGGAAGATCTTTGTGGGTTTCAGTCCATGGGGTCTACATTGTGAGTTCCAGGCCAGATAAGGCTATTGAGGGACACCCTGTCCTGAAAACTCTGAAAATGAAATTGTCCTTTTTGTGGGGGTGATGGGATTGAGACCAGCTTTCATGTAGCCGCAGGCTGGTTTTAAACTCCCTGCATAGCTGAAGATGACCTTAAACTCCTGGTCCTCCTGCCTTCTCAGTGACAGGGTTCCGGGGCTTTTTCGTTCTGTTTACCTTGGCCTACTTTGCACAAATAAGCAGTGACAGTTTGGCTGGTGGTTAAAGGAATGGGGTTCTATTCCTAGCTCAGACGCCGGCTGTGCAAACCAGGACAAGTTATTGAACATGGCTGTCTTCGGTTTCATCCCTTGCAGAATGGTGGTGATTTATATGCTGTCCAGAGAACAATATAAATTTCTAATAAAAGCTTTAACATACATACTAGCCATCTCCCATGATTTCTCTTCTCAGGTCAGCTTTCTATTAACGTCCCCATGGAATTCAGCCTTCAGGCTAGCTGCATGAGGACAGTGTGGGGACAGGACAGATGTAGGAAGGAGTCTGGGTAGCACTGGTTCTAGTTAAGCATGGAGCCCATACACAGCTCTGGCGTCTCTGCGCACACATCGATATTTCTAACTCATTTCTGTCTATTATTTCCATTTGTAGATGGCTTCTCAGATGTGCCGGGGGGGGGGGGGGGACAACAAAGTTATCCTCCTTCTCTCAGGTGGCTCTGCACATGACTGCAGCTGCCTGCACATCTATCCCGGTGGGCTTTGCCAACAGACAAGATGCTCGGGCTGGGTGGAGCTCACGAGCTTGGTTCTGGGTGAACCCTCTCGTCTATTTCACGTCTGTAGGCATGTGCATGTGTGCATGCATGTGCCTGTGTGTTGGAGGAAGTACTCACAGAGAATGTCCATGAACAGTAGTAACTGGGTTTTTCTGGATGCTGCTTCTAGGCTCTGTTGCCAAAGGGAAACTTTTTAGTCTACCTGGAGACTTTTGGCAAGGGCAGTAGGAGGGGTGGCTAAGGTGAAGTCTTTCGGCTGTTCTAGCCCAAGGTGTTTCTGGGAGATTTACTGTAATTAACATTTTTCAGGCAATGCCATTATCTCTACAAAACTTGACACATTTTACAATATGGAAATACGTGTTCCTTGCTTTACACGGAGAAGCATTCCATCTCAGCTCACGTATTTCTTTACCTGGGGGCGATACTGATGACAACATTTTATAATCTTTTTCCTATCATAGTTATAAAATCCTATACGATATATCTCTACAGAAAGATAAGCAGCCGTTTCTTTTTAAAAAATATTACTTTATTATTATTTCATGTGTATGGGTGTTTTGCCTGCATGTATGTATGAGTGACAATGTGTGCCTGATGCTCATAGAGGCCATAGAAGGTGCTGGATCTCCTGGAACTGGAGTTACAGAAGGCTGTGAGCCATGATGTCAGTGCTGGGAATTGAGCCGGAGTCCACTTAAAGAGCAGCCAGTGTTCCTAACCATGAAGCAAACTGTCCAGCCCCCAATTATTTTTCTCTTCTCTCTTCTCTTCTCTTCTCTTCTCTTCTCTTCTCTTCTCTTCTCTTCTCTTCTCTTCTCTTCTCTTCTCTTCTCTTCTCTTCTCCCCTCCCCTCTCCCTCCCTCTCTCTCTCTCTTCCTTTCTTTCTTTCTTTCTTTCTTTCTTTCTTTCTTTCTTTCTTTCTTTCTTTCTTTCTTTCTTCCTATCTGCCTTTTTCTTATTTATTTATTTTTTTTGTGTGTGTGTGTGTGTATGAGTGTTTGCCTACATGTCTGTATGTGTACCACACTCATGCTTGGTGCCCATGAGAGCCAGAAGAGGGCATCAGATTCCTCAGAACAGGAGCTACAGATGGTTGTGAGCTGCCTTGTGGGTGCTGGGAACTGAACTCAGGTCCTCTTTAAGAGCAGCACGTGGTTTTTGTTTGTTTATTTGTTTGGTTGGTTAGTTGGTTTTGGGTTTGGTTTTTTTTTTTTTTTAACAGCACAGCCATCTTTCCAGGACCATATAGATATTTTTCTTAAAGCTGTTATGTTATTTCAAGTCACAGGTAGAAAATTCTCAGTGAGAAAAATGGCACTGGATGCTCTAAAGCTGTTTTCTCTAATGATGATTCTCTTAATGATGTGCGGAAACATCTGGTGGTAACATGCAGCCTCACAAGCCTGTTCAGCAGCAAAACAATCCCTAAGTTCAGTCATAAATAATCTCTGTGCCACCACATTCTTCCAGATGCACACACCATTGTGTCCCGGGTCAGGCACATGGGTGTAGAAGGCTCAGCCTCCATTACGTGCCTTCTTACAGAAGAGTGGGATGATCTCTTTCCTTTGATGTGATATTTTTGATATGATGCTCTTTTACATTTTTAATTAATTTATTCATTGGCAGATTCATACACATATAAAATACACTGTTTAGCATTTCTGCCACTTCTCTGCAAAGCCAGTCTCTGGCTCTTTGCATCTTCTGATGTGAATATAAATTACCATTACAGTATTATGGAAGAGAAAGGAGTCTAATACACACATTTCCTGCAATGCTTTCTTTTCTTCTCCTTTTTTCCCCCAGGAAAACCAGTTCAGCTATTAAGGGAACCACTCAGTGCAGCGGAGCAAGATCAGGCAATGTTTCCAGGGAAGAGCTGTTTACCATCAAAGGGACTACTTCCAGCAGATGTGGGATATTATACACAAAGATGGAGGTAAATGCGCCATGGTTTTCAAGAGTAATTTACTCTGCTTAAGGAAAGGCACTAGGCTGTCTATGATTCTCACTGGTCCTATTTCTTGGTTCTCTTTTGTTAAAAAAAAAAAAAAGTAATAGCTAACTAAGGAAATGTAATTAAAAAATCAGTTGTCTGAACCCCCTTCCCCTGCCATTGCCTGATGCTCCTGTGGTATCAGCACCTACCTGTCACCCAGGAATGAGTCGTTCCGTGGGACAAATGCCAGCCTGGTAACACTACACAAATGGAAATGTACTAGACTTTCATTTTTTTTAAAAGTGCTTTCCTCCTCTCGGTTTTTAAAAGCCAGAATTTTACTCGGAGTTATATATTTCCCGGGTTAATTCATATTTTATAAACACGTGGAATTATTAATTCATTCTATCTGTAGCATGTATGGACCCCGAAGCTTGTGGCAGAGCTGTTATCTGTTGTAGCGATGCAAACATGCTCTTTGATGTGTTATTCTTAGGGACTTGGGGGATAAAGATGAAACACTCGCTTGGCCAGCCTCTGCAGACAGGCTGAAAACGCACTGACGGTTTACGTGCCTTCCCACAAGACCCTGTCCTCCGTACCGTGTGGCACTGGTGACCGCAACCTCAGAGTGGCAGCCTCAGCCCTTCCCACCGTAGCCCCTCTAGGCTAACGCCCGGGGATCCCGGCTCACAGATGTCCCCTTCCAGCGCATGTCTGGCTCAGCAGGTTACCTGATGGTGTAGCATGGTATTACACTCCCCAGGAAAAACAGCCAAAGCGAGTGGCCACAGGACTTACCCAGTGCCATCCTCTGCTAGGTGCCATCCAGTGCTTTCTTTGCATGAGCCCCCTTGGCACACACAGCATCCCTGTTACGTGGGGTTTCCAGCAAGGCTGATTTGCAGATGAGCAACCGAGGCACATGGCAGTTACCCATGGGTCTCTTCTCCTCTGTCTCCAAAGGCACACTCTTTTAGTAAATGAGGACAGTTCTTGGTATTGGGATTTAGTTTTTGAATGTGGTCCTTATGTTAACCAGCTTCCTCTTACAATGACACATGCTTAGGATAATTAAGACAGGGTTATTTTAGCTTGCAGTTTGGGAGGTTCCACATTTTGGGATCATTCAACCCTGTTCCTATGATTTTAAGGAGAGGCCACACATCATGGTAGGCATGTACGACAATTACCTAATTAGCCAGGAAGCACAAATTGGAGGAGGTAAGGGCAAGGGTTGAAAGTCCCATTTAAGGTTTATAAAGACCCAACACCCTCCACGAGCTCCCCTTGCCTCCCAGCAGCACCACCATGGGGACCACACAGACCTTTGGGGACATTCAGCATCCAAACACTATTACTTCTTTTGAGACTTTATCCTTTGGTTTACTAAACTGTTCTTTCTGTCACTAGGTATGTTTTAAGAGTCCCGATGAGGGAAGCACTGTGGTAGCTGCTAAGGATACAGTCATGCCCAAACAGATGTGACGGAGGCCACTGAGTGCTTACACTCTATAGAAACGACAGATGTTAAATGAATCATTACAGTGCATCAGTGGAGGGTGCTATGGGAGAGCAAGAAGATCTGATTGGGAGGCAGGGAGAGGTCAAAGCCACTTAGCAGGACAGTGGGAGTTCATCAGTGAAGAGCCAAGAACATTGCCCTGGGAACCTAGGAGGGAGGCAGGTATCTTCATGACACACACAGATCCTGCCGCCGCAGGAGCGCGAGAAGGAAGCTTGAGTCTGGAGTGTGGTGCTGTGAGAGAGAGTGGGAAAGAGGCTCAGAGACTGTGCCTTTTTAAAGGGAAGCTTGAGCAGGGCAATCAGGGAAGTATTGCCACCTAACATACACCTTCTAGAAGCCTGCCCCTACCCCTGCTCTGGAGAACGTCCTGAGGGGAAGACAGGAGGGTCTGGGAAGACCAGTTATGTGGGTGCCACCAGCCATTAGAGATGCTTAGTTTGTCCCTCCACGTGTAAGAATAACTGTGGTGGTTTGAATAGGAATGGCCCCCATAGACTCATGTGTTGGAGTGCTTGGCCCACAGGGAGTGGCACTATCAGGAGGTGTGGCCTTGTTGGAGGAAGTGTGCCATTGTGCGGGTGGGCTTTGGGGCCTCATATGTTCAAGCTATGCCCAGTGTGGGTCACAGCTCTCTTCTGCTGCCTTCAGATCAAGATGTAGAACTCTGAGCTCCTTCTCCAGCACCATGTCTGCCGCCAGCACACCATCCTGCTTTCTGCCATGATGATAATGGACTAAACCTTGGAAACTGTAATCGGTTCCCGTTGGCCATGAAGTCGATGGTCACTGGTCAACAATCTGTATTAAACAAGGTGACTTGAAACCGAAGTGCATGCAAGACTGAGATTTGATGGGTTGATGGGACCGCGGTCACCAGAAGCCTGGAAGAACGTAACCCATGCTTCTCTTCAGAGCAACAGCTTGGTGCTTGCATATCTACTGTGACCAAGAATCAGATGCATTTACTTTTTTCAAAATCTTTCATTTGGGCCTGGAGAAATGGCTCAGTGGTTAAGAGCCAGAGGACCTGGGTTCAATTCCCAGTACCCACATGGCAGTTAACAACTACGGTTCCAGGGTACCCGACATCTTCCTACAGATATACAATCAGGCAAAACACCAATGCACACAAATTAAAAAAAATTTAAAAAAAGGGAAAAGTCTTTGATTCTTTGACACTATTATACATATATATAATGTATCTCAAACTTCCCTTCCAACACCCACAGGACCCCCTCTAACAGGTGCCCTTCCTACCATGGCCCTCTCCCATTTTCTTTCCTTATAGCCCACTGTGTCCACCGAGTGCTGTCTACCAGAAGGCTGACTCGTCTTGGTGGTTTGATCATCTAAGTCTTGTGTGGATAACCAGAGCTGTAGTGGATTCCTGAGTGTGATGGCCACACTGTGTCAGCATTGAAGAGCACTCCTCCCTATCCTCCAGCTCTGACTTATTTTTCTTCCTTTTTAAATTTTATTTTATGCACATGGGTGTTTGCACATGTGTCTGTGTACCACGTGCATGGCTGGTACCCAGTGAGGGCAGAAGAAGGCGTCAGATCCCCTGGAACTGGAGTTACAGATGGTTGTGGGCTGCCTTGTGGGAGCTGGGAGTGGAACTTGGGCTTTCTGGAATAGGAGCTAGTGGTCTTACCTACTGAGTTATCTCTTCAGCCCCCACGTCTTGTGGCCTTTCTGGTCCCTTCATCTATGATGTTCTTTAAGCTGTGTGTATATGTGTGTGTGTGTGTGTGTGTGTGTGTGTGTAGGTGATGTTTAAATTTCCTATTAAAGGTTGAGTACTTATAATGGTCAAGGAATCTAGTACACTTTCTTAATGAATATTCAAGAGTTGTTTGGTTTACTTTCTATTTCTAAAAAGATTTTTAAGTTACATTTATTTGTTTACTGGGCTGGGGAGGGGCTGTCTTCTTTAAGGTTTCTATTGCTATGATAAACACCGTGACCAAAAAGCAACTTGGGAAAGGGTTTATTTCATCTTATACTTCCAGGTAACAGTCCATCACTGAGAGAAGTGAGGACAGGAAGTCAAGCAGGGAACAAACCTGGAGACAGGAACTGAAGCAAAAGCCATGGAGGAGTGCTGCTTACTAGCTTGATCCTCGTGGCTTACTCAGCCTGATTTCTTTTAGAACCCAGGAGCACCAGTCTAGGGCTGGCACTACCCAAAATGTGTTGGGCCCGCCAACATCAATTATCAATCAAGAATACGTACCACAGGCTTGCCCACAGGTGGATCTGGTAAAGGCATTGTTTCAATTGAGAGGCCCTCTTCCTAAATGACTAACGGGTGTCAAGTTGACATAAAACCAACCATACGGGCCGGGCGGTGGTGGCGCACGCCTTTAATCCCAGCACTCAGGAGGCAGAGCCAGGCGGATCTCTGTGAGTTCGAGGCCAGCCTGGGCTACCAAGTGAGTTCCAGGAAAGGCGCAAAGCTACACAGAGAAACCCTGTCTCAAAAAAAAAAAAACAAAAAAAAAACAAAAAACAAAAAACAAAAACAAAAAAAAAAAACAACCTACATGCCTTGGTGTGTTCGTGGATGCTGCAGGACAACTTGCAGAAGGAAGTTCTCTCTTTCTACCGTACGGATTCTGGGCATCAAACCGGGTCATCAGGCTTGTGTCAATACCTGCTGAGCTTAGTTACTGTCCATTCTAATTGTGAATATTTAGCCAAGAGTGTACCCATGCTACCTCTCCCTGCCCACAGAAAGGGTCTTTTGTGTCATATATGAACCCCAAAGAAGGAGCGTGTGAACATATGTGACACCCCTTCATGCTGCCTCCCTCTTAAGGCTGTCTAGACTCTGTGAGTTAGACAGCCGTGGAGAACTCTTTGTTTTGTTTCTAAGGGTCTTGGCATAGTCTTGAACTCTTGGCTAGTCTCTGCTTCAAATTCCTCAGCAGCTGGGACCACAGACTTGAGGTTTTTATTTTTTTAAAAAAAATTTTTTTTAAAGAGTATTTATTTATTTAGTTAGTTTTTTGAGACAGGGTATCTCTGTGTAGTTTTGGTGCCTTCCTGGATCTCGCTCTGTAGACCAGGCTGGCCTCGAACTCACAGAGATCCACCTGGCTCTGCCTCCCGAGTGCTGGGATTAAAGGCAAGCGCCACCACCACCCGGCTGTAGATTTATTTTTTATTTATCTCTGTGTGTGTGTGCTTGTGTGAATGTATGCCACATGTGTGCAGGTGCCGGTGGAGGTTCGTGGAGGACTTCGGATTCTCTAATGCTGGAGTTCCAGATGGCTGTAAATCTCTGAGTGGGTCCTAGGAACCAACCTGGGGTCCTCTGCAAGAGCAGGAAGGGCTCTTAACCTCTGAGTCATCTCTCCAGCCCCAAGATTTTTATTCTTTTAGCCTCACATTAATTATATGGAGTGCATTCAGTTTCTTTGTTAGAAGAACATAGGTTTGTATGAAGAAATACTGAAAAAGGTTCTGGGGAAAGAAGATGGCCAGCCTGATTAACAGTGTTCTAGATGGTGGTAACGGGACAGCATTTTCTAAATGGTGGAATCCTTCCCATTGAAATGTGTCACGACCCCAGTACCGCAGGCAGTGGCAGCTTGCAGCCTCATGGGGTTATACCCTCATAACCACACCCTCGAGGTCAGTTTCTCTGTCTTTTCAAATGAGTGATCTCAGTGGGTCAGGGAGTTAGATTTAAATCCACATCTTTAATCCTTGATGTCCAGGCATGCTGTTCTGACCTGTGAAAGTGTATTAGGAGAACAGGGATCCAGTGAGCATGAAATACCACACTGTCACCGTCCTTCACTCACTGCTAGGATTGAAAAGAGCCGACAGCACACACCTGATCTAGAGTTGGTTACCTGAACCAAGGAGGAAAAATGCACAGGAGGAAAGAAAAGAGATACACACACACCATCATCTATGTTGTAGCATTTTAATGACTAATAAAATACAGAGAGTATTTGCATACTATCTACATGTCCTTGCTTTAAAAAGCACAAAGTTCCAGAAATGGCGCCTTCACCTCCACCAGGACGACCGAACCAGTCACTGCGGTGTCCAACACGTAGACAGAGCTTCCCGCCGAAGCTCTTGGGGTAGTGGTAATTAAACACGGTTTTTGGTTTCTCCTCTCCAATGTCCTGCGCTAAGTTGATTAACCTGTTTAATGAGTATACAAGAATGGCCAAAGCTGCCCTCACATCAAAGGGCCCCATTGTTGCTGTGTGCTGACCTGAATTTTAATTGCCTACCAGGTTCGTTAATTGCATCAGAGATGTGCCGGAGAATGGAGTAGCTTTTTCAGGCTGCAGCTAGCTGCTTTCCCAGCTGTGTTCAGTTACGGTATCCTGCTGAATAGATACTGGGGTACACACCCAAGCTCAGAGCACCACTCCCCTCCCCTCCCCCCCCTTTTTTTTTTGCAAAGATTCACAGTTTAGCAGCTACCTCTGATAAGGATGGCAGTGGTGGCTGGCTTAATTTACATGATAAAACTTATTCTTATGAATTATTAAACATCACAAAGGGGCTGTGTGTGTGTGTAAAGTCTGTAAATAAGTCAACAGTGAATACATTAGGATCCAAATAGTCTTTGGGATTCCCTTAAGGCCTCAGCTGCCCTGAGAATCGTTACAGGAAGCTATGGCTTTCTTATTGAGTACTGACACCAAGGACCAACTGTTAATTCAAGCTACAGGTACCAGACAATAGTAAATGGGCAGCTAGTTCTTAAGTGATAATATTGATTTTTTTTTCTTCAGAGACAGGGTCTCACTCTGTAGCTCGAACTCAGGCAATATTCCTACCTCAGTCTTCTGGCTCCCTCCTGGAATTACAGTAGAATTACCGGCGTAAGCCACTATCCCTATGAAAACAAAACCACACACCCCCATCTCCAAGACTCTATAAAAACAAAAACAAACACCCTGCCCCCCTGCAACTCAGTTTTGTTGACTGCCATCTCTCCAATTTCTGTTTATTTTTGTAAACAACTTGAAGAGGTGGTTTCGGCTATTGACTTTCTGTTGAGGATGGTGGGCGCTGCTGACATCCTCACCACTGACCTGTGTCCCCAGCCAGAAGGATGAAGATGTTCTGAACAAAGATTTGATTGTGGAACTTGAAAAACCAACCAAACAAACAAAAACCATCAACAGTCATATATTTCTATTGTTTAAGCTCTAAGAAAATAAGTCTGTTTGCAATGTGCGTGTGCACATCTACATACAGATAATGAACCAGTGCTGTCCCTTGTGCTGTGTGACTATGCCCTTTCAAAGTGGGACGTAGGTCCATGGAGAGCGGCTTCAGAGGACCAGTCTTCTCACCCTCTCTGGTAGCATCGTCCTTGTTCAGTACAATGGTACCTTTTCCAGGATGGACAGGAGAGGCCTGAAAATTGGGAAGGGCAATGGGGAGTCCTTAGGAGTCAGTGGAGTGGACGCAGTGTCTGTGTTTCTTGGCCAAACACTAGCTCGTACTGTGAGTTTTGGAGACTCGTTTAATTTCTTGGGCCTTGATGTCTCTATTTGCAAAATGAAGGTTAGGACATCATGAAAGCTTGTTCCAGGAAATGAGCTGCCTGCTCTGCTGTGACAGTTTTGTCAATTTTCCCCAGGAAGACAATTGAACATGTTTCAGAAAAACATCTTTCCTTTTAAAATTTCTCTGCTTTACTTCCTGATCCTTCCACAAGCTTTTTACATTTTTTTTATTTTTATTTTTTTAATCCAATCTATTGGTCGTAGATGGTTTCACAGCCCAGTAGCTGGACCCACATAGTCTCCAAATGATGTTTTTTTCCCCTTCCTTCTGGAATTGTGATGCGTTTTCTAAAGGAAAGTGTCTATGTCTGTGCGTCTTGGTACATTATCACAGCCAGAAACAGGCCACATTATGAAGGTCAGAAAAGGCTTTTGCATTTGTGTATGTGTCACTGGCGAAATCCCATTAGTGATAATTCTGTCTCCAAACAGAAAGTGCTAGATTATTGTATTGTTCAAGCAAGATTGCTAGCGCATCTGCTGGACTTCTCCCTCACACAATAAGCCAGCAGGAGGCCGAGGAATTTCTGTTCCTTAGTGTGTCTGGTGAACACTAATCCCACATCTAAGTCGATGGCATTATGTTTCCTCCCGGTGTTGACCGGAGTCCCGCAGTGGGGCTTTCTGTGGACGCTGACAATGTCAGGGAGGTTCAGAAGCACACTTCTAGAAGGCAGGGTCTGCATCCCCTTCCTCAGGGCTGTTCCTGTGGGGAGCAGCCCCGAGGCGGAGAGTGGTGGCAGTGGGATTAACGGGGATGGCTGCTGAAAATAGCGGGGATGGCAAGGGGCAGAGGTCAGAGTCCACTGTAGCCAGTAACACTCACACACACACACACACACACACACACACACACACACACACACCACGACAGCCAAACTGTTGGAGAAATTCCCTGTCTGTGAATAATCTCTCCTTCTCATTAGAAATCCCCTTGGCTTGCTGCTTGCGTTTTTCAGGTGCCCATTTCGGAAGCCCCTTGATCCACATTTCGGTCCCAATATAATGGGAAGGGGCAGCATTGGGATTATGGATTGGAGGACATCATTCTACATAGTCCCTCATGTCCTGGGGCAGAGAGATGCCCATTCTGCCCAGGGATGACACCCTTCCTCCCAGCCATCCTCCCTAAGAAGTCTCAGTATAACCCAAGCAGCATAGGTATGTGAGTGTAAAGTGAGTTTCTGATTGTAACCCCAAAGCCCTGCAAGCTGGTGCCTAGTGCTGAACTAGGAGGAGGCTATAATAACTAGAGAGAATATGATATTTATGTCTAGCTGATGTGCCAGCAATTTTCCCTGGAATGTAGGTTGATGGCTGCAAATTCCCCTAAATGCTAGTTCTAGAGTCAAACTCAAATCTCACAAAGCTCTGTTACTCTGGCTATATTTAACTGTAGATTAAAGGAACAAGTGAGTATTTGACCATAGGTAGTTATAGTATCTATTTGGGAGAGATGGCTTAGGTATGGCCGAATCGTGAGGCCAGTCAGGCATCAGGCTGTAAAATCGGCTCCTGTCCCCGGGAGAGTTCAGCCTCAGTTCCAACCACACTGGCTACCAAGTAAGACTGGTCAAGCTTCCTGAAAGCCCTGAGGTAGAACCTGGACATTGAAACGTTAGCTGTAGACATCTTTGCAGATGTCCGTGATAAAGTGCTGTATACACACACTTCACTCTCTGCTTCATTTGCAGCAAACACAAAACGTCAGGTTTCACACTGACCTCGTTCTAAGGTCCTTTCTGTTTCTTTATGTCATATTTATAAATGTGCTGAATGTTTAAATAATTTTTGAGGAAAAGATAGGGTTTATAATTTTGCTAGTGGAGGGTTTAAAGAATTGAGCTGTGTGGTATCAACCTTCTTCTCCTTACCAGCAACGCAGGAACCACCTGGTTAGCTTAGCCAACCTCAGTTCTTAAGTGTGGTATGTCAAGTACCACCCTGACCCCTTCTGACCACTGTTCTCTGGGGGAGGTTATGCTTAGCCACTGTTTACCTGGCTGCCAAGATCAATTATGTTGACCACTTTGTGCAAGTCAGGAGTGGGCAGCTCTAGCCTTTTGTCCACAGACAGTCCAGGACCAGCAGCTTGGTGGGCTTTTGCTTGAAGACCACCACAGGCCATCTGCTTGCAGGACACATCTCTCAAGTCATGTGATATAGAAGCACTAGGAAGAATCTGTTCATTCATTCCATAAGTGATTAATGACCACCTTGCTGTCCCTGTGGCCAGCTCTCTGAGCAATACAGAGGAGATAAGATGTGGCCCCTCCGCCCAAGAAATGCAGTGGGCCAGTGCGGTGACAGCTGTGTAAGTGACTGGGAAGTGTGGTAGTGCTTGTGTACACAGTCCCAGGAGCTGGCCTGTTGTTACTCTTCAGCTGAGGGGAGCTTGGAAACCAACCTCTCCTGACCTCAGTTTGACTTTCCTGTCAAGTGAAAATGATTGTGGTTCACACTGTACTGCTTGCAACGATTTGGGATTGTTAGGGCGGAAACATCTAGAATATGGAAGCATGCCTGTATCACAGAAGACCCTTAATGGAGGCTCACAGGGGTGGGAGGCAGAGGAAGGTATGGCAGCTGTGCTGGGATGTGGGGCTGGTACTGCAGAACTGGCCTGGGCAGAGGAGAGGGAGCACCCTCAGGGTCCGTCAGCACACAGGTGCGGGAGGGTGGAGAGAAAGGTTTGCTCTCAAGAAGGTGTCTCAGCATCTCACCTCAGAGCTCCACGCCAAAATGGAAGCAATCAAGTATCTTTCTGTTTCTAGAACATTCTGTGTGTCAGCGTGAGAGAAAATTGTCTGGGCTGGGAAAATACAGTTTTCAAGTGAATGCTTTCGTCAAGCAGACATATTGAGTACCTGGAGTGTACAGAGACTGGTAACAAAGAACCCTTCTCCAGTTAACTCCAGGTTGAGGAAGACAGTTGTTAAGGACATGAAAGTTCTAAACAGACTTGAATGAAATTATACAGCGTGGTAATGAGCTCTGAGTTTAGCCATAAAATAAAGTAAAATAAAAATTAAAAAAAAATTAACTTCCCACTTCCTCAACACACAAGCTAAACCAAATGGAAACCAAAACCCATCAAGTCCCAGGAAGACTGACAACTTACCAATGGTGTCAGTGTTGAGACAAACCCAGGTTGACCCCTGACCTTTCTTTCATCGTTCTCAGAAAACTATTCCTGTAAAAATAAGGGTTGGGGAGGTGGCTCAGTCTGTAAAGGGCTGGCTGGGCACGAGTCAAGGCTTGAGTTCAGTCCCCCAGAGCCCACACAAAAAGCCGGCATAGAGGTGGCATGCACCTGGAATTCTAACAGTGGTGTGGTTTGAAAGAGGGTGACCCTGGGGCTCGAAGGCCAGCCAGTCTAGCCTCCGTATTGACTCAGATTCAGTGAGGGACACTGTCAAAAAAAAAAAAAAAAAAAAAAAAAAAGAGGGAGAGAGAAAGACATCTTGACCTCTTCCCCTCACACACACACACACAATATGTCATTAAATGTCTAGGGTTTTTGGAATAATAGAAATAACTAAAATGAAAATGAACCAACCAGAAGAAGAAAAAACAAACCCTCACACAGCTCTAGCCTTTACATACATAAGTTTATTTATATAATTCGGGACATTCTGTTTGAAAACATTGAATTCCCAAACAGAATAATCAGTTTAAAATTCATGTGGTTTATTAACAATTAAAAGTGATAACTAGTGCCGAAGGAGATTGGAGGTGAAATGCTGGGTTTCCTTTGATAGGTGGAGTAATTACGAAGTGTGCTTTTGAAGTTCAAGAAGACAGCCTTAGGACACAACATTTTTAAAGTAAAAATTGGCTTGCACTCTGTTCAAGTGATTTATTTTGCACCAAGAAATGGGTGTGAGACATGATGTGCCTTAAAATTTCATCCCTTGCTGGAACTGCTGGAGGGCAACATGATTTTTTTTTTTCTTTTCTCAGCCTGCTCAAGCCTATGAAGTTTCCTATCTAGAAGTTAATCTTCTGAAATTCCCAAGGAATCTAAGGAAACCTGATCTTTGGGTGGGTGACTAAAAGACCAAGTATGCCTAAGTATGCCGCTCTCCCTTGGACACGCGGATGGGGATGGAAGGAACTGCAGAGCAACCACTGGAAGGGGGGTGGGGTGGGGGGCGCTCCCTGCCAGAGCTGAGCTTCGTTGCCCACTAGGTAATTAGTTGTAGAAAACCCTCACCTTTCCCATTAAACATGCTTGAAAGGCGCAGGGCACTGAAGTGGCTGGAGGCAGAACATACCTGAAAGAGGAAAGGTAACAGGAATTAGGAGTCAGTTACAATGGAGGACGAGATTATCAAGGAACAGGAGGGAAGATGAATGGCGGGTTAGAAAGCATGGGAAAGGTGTCTTACTGATTTCAGTGACTTCTATTTCTCTCTTACCCATAAAGCAGACTTTAAAACATGTCCAATCATCTATTTATGTTAAAAAAAAAAACCCAACAATTTGGAAACGATGGTATGTCAGCAAATGCTTAGGTGCTGGCTAACTGTGAGGAGAGGGGAGGCCTTGCCTTGGTTGGTAGTTTTTTTTTTTTTTTTTAATTGTTTTTAAGTTGCATGGTGTCAGTGTTCCTTCTGTGGCAGACTTATCGCAAGACATCACAGAATGTCAAGTCAGGGAGAGAAGATGCCCAGTGAGACACCAGAGAGATGCAGCAGTTACACAAAACCCCGAGAACACGGGCAGCGATGTGGCTTGGAGGGGAAGTGGTGGCAATTTCTGGGTACTCACCGCCTTGTTTTTGTTTTGTTCCCCTCTTCCAACAGTAACACATATTTTATTTACAGGAAAACCTCATGTTTGTTTATTATTATTATATATGGGTGGGGAGGCATAGACCGTGTGTGAGCCACAGCGTATGTGGAGGTCAGAGCACAGTTTTGTAGGCCTGGTTCGCTCCTTCGGCTTTTCCGTGGGTTCTGGTCATTGAACCCAGGTTGTCGGATTTGATCAGCAAGCCCCTGTACCACTGAGCCAGCCACCTTACTGGTCCACTCTTGTGTGGGGAGCCAAGGAAGCCCAGAGTGAATGTGTAGGGAGCTGATGATGTCCTGAGTGAATGTAGGTACTGTTGACACGGCCACGGCCATGTTGAGGACTGAGATGCCTCAGACCCACGAGAAAAGCAAAGGCTTCCTCTGGTCCAAATAGGAGTTGATCATTGTGAGCAAAAAACTAGCAACTGCAGTTCTTCCGCTGGGATGACTGCAACCTGAGTCTACTCACCTACAGAGACCTTCCGTCCAGACCTGCTGACTCCTCTCCCTCTGCTGCACACAGTAAATGCACCGAGGTTCCAATTCTTCTGTAGCCGATACTGCTGTAGCAGAGTGAACATGGTCCACCCGACTCCAGCTTGTCTATGTCTGCTCTTCCTTCATTTCCTCGAAGCCTGAGTCAGGTCGAGGGCAAGCCAGGTAGGATGTACTACTTTGACTTCTACTACAATTGCTTTCTTCTTTTAAATTATACTCTATTTTAGGTGCGTTGGTGTTTTGCCTGCATGTATGTCTGTGTGAGGGTGTCGGATCCCCTGGAACTGGAGTTACAGACAGTTGTGAGCTACCATGTGGGTGCTGGGAATTGAACCTGCGTCCTCTGGAAGAGCAGCCAGTGCCCTTAGCTGCTTAGCCATCTCTCCAGCCACCTACTATGATTTCTTTACAGAGTGGCCTGCCTGCCTGCTTGCCTGCTTGCCTGCTTTTCTTACTTTCCTTTCTTAACAGGGCCATGCTCTGTAGCCAACCCTGGCCTTCAACTCTTCTTCTTCAGGCTCCCAAAAACTGGCGTTATAGATGTGTTGTATACCCAGCTGTAATTTAAAGATGTGTGTGTGTGTGTGTGTGTGTGTGTGTGTGTGTGTGTGTGTGTGTGTTGTTTTTGAGGCAGGTTCTCCTTGTGTGATTGGCTATGTAGACCAGGCTGGTCTCAGACACGTAGAGACCTTCCTGCCTCTGCCTCCCAAGTGCTGGGATTAAAGACATGTACCATCATAGACCTAGCCAATTTAAATTTTAACAATGACTATTTTAATAGCTGGTCTATGCTCTTTTGAAAATTTACTGCATTGATCTTACTAAAAATCATATATAGCATACTGGGGAAAGGGCCATACTGCACAGGGTTGTGGAATCACTTTTGGGGTATAGGGATAGCTGTAAGGAAATGGACTTGACCTTATACTTCAAATACACTAATAGTATAGTGAAAGTGGATAGAATAGAAAGTGGAAAGTGTCTGTTGTTCTCAGGCCAGTACTGAAGTACTGGCTCCTTCTGTTTACCAGAGCTCACTCCTCTGAGGAGGTATGGGTCAGTGAAGGAGTACTGGGCCTTGTCTGTTCTTTCTAGTTTTAACCTCTGGCAGACTGAATAACTGAGTACCTGTTATTCATCCTGTCTGAACCTTGGAGAGGACATACAGATGTTTGCACCAAGAATCCATGCAGCTCCCACCTTCCCAATTCTGATTATTTATCACACCCTCAATATGCCTGGTGCACACGGGGAAAACCAGGGCACCACCACAGACAGCATTCTGTGAGGGCCAAACAGAATTATTACATAGCTTATTTTCTGACTTCTCAAGAGATGATACACTTGAAATTCGTAGTCAGTTGTCGGCCATCATGCAGTTTGTCTGGGTTGAGAAAATTGAGGTCTGAAAATAAGTAAAAGCACATGCAGAAGGTGTTCTGTGATCCACTGCGCCTCGGGGACAGCATGGTGTGTAGGTAGTACTTGCCTCTTGGAGGGAAGCTTCTTTAGATACAGGATGTTTGAAGAGAGGTGAGACATTCCATCCTGAAGGGAAGTTTTTTTAAACCCAGGAACTGTCTTCATCACTGTTCAATTGCTGTGAAGAGACACCACAACCAAGACATCTCTTACAAAAGAAAGCATTTAACTGGGGCCTTCCTTGCAGTCTCAGAGGTTATTTCGTGCTCATCATGGTGGGAAGCAGACAGACCCAGCACTGTAGCTGGAGCTGAGAGCTTCTTTACATCCTGATCTGCAGGCAGCAGGCAGAGAGAGAGAAGGAGAGGGAGAGGAAGGAAGGGAAGGGGAGGGGAGAGGGAGAAGAGAGGAGGGGAAGGAAGGAGAGGAGAGGAGGGGAAAGGACAGAAGGAGAGGAGAGAAGAGAAGAGAGAAGAAAGAGAGAAGAGAGGAGAAGAGAAGGGAAGGGAAGGGAAGGGAAGGGAAGGGAAGGGAAGAGAAGAGAAGAGAAGAGAAGAGAAGAGAAGAGAAGAGGAGAGAAAGAAGAGAAGAGAAGAGAAGAGAAGAGAAAGAAGAGAAGAGAAGAGAAGAGAAGAGAAGAGAAGAGAAGAGAAGAGAAGAGAAGAGAAGAAGAGAGACTGGGCTTGCTGTGGACTTTTGAAACCTCAAAGCCCACGCCCAGTGACACACCTACTCCAACAAGACCACATCTTTTATAACAGGGCCACACTTCCCAAACCTTCCCTTCCCAAACACTTCCACTATTTGGGACCCAATTATTCAAACATATGAGCCTATGGGGGCCATTCCCATTAAAATAACACAGAAACTAAACAAGCAAAAGACTTCAGGAAGTTCCTGAAACTGACTAGACATAGCAGGCCCCTCCTTCCCCAAGCATATATAAACCATGAGAACTTCAGAGAGACACTCTCAGGCAAACTGAGCTGCCTAGAAGAGACTTAGATCAACTAAGCTGCCTAGAAGAAACAGAGACCCAGCCATGGGACGCCTGTAGGCTGTGTATTTGCCCCTCAGGTTTCTAGTTTTTGTGAGCCGCTGCCTATGCTGGTGTGGTTTTGTTGACCCAGGTGTCTTTGAATCATCTCTGCTCCTATAAGTAACCCCAGGAAAACTCCCTGGGAATACTGTCACACGGCTGAGCCTGGTGACCTACTGGCCCACTGGGAAGGTATGCAACCAACAAGCTAGAACTCGCACACTTCAGCATGCCTCCCTATGCTGCCAGAGTACATTCTTCTGGATGTGCTGGCTAGTGTGGCAGCTCTGAGCATTCTCTGCATTGAGTAAACTCTAGCAGTTGCACGGCTATTGTCTTCATTTTTCAGTTATACAACAGTAGGTGTCTTGTAGCAAACACTAAATGTTGCCAAGTGAGAAGATAAATGGAACATCACTGATTTCAACTGTGGAGCTTTTCATCTCTCTCTCTGTGACACACACACATACACACACACACACACACACACACACATATGTATGTATGTGCGTGTGCCTGTGATGTGCATATGGAAGCCAGAGGTCTACTTCAGGTCTCTTCCTCTATTGATCTCCATTCTATTTTTTGAGTCAGGGTCTCTCATTGATCCTAGAGCTCAGTGATTCAGCTAGATTGTCTCCATGGTGCTGGGGTTATAGGTAGGTGCTGCTACATCTGGCTTTTCGCATGGGAGCTTGGAATCCAAACCCAGGTCCTCATGCTTTGATGGAAAGCACTTTACCTACAGTGGCATTCCCCAGTCCTAGGACTTTCAATCTCTGCCCTATGTGTTGTATATATGTAATTGAACATATGGATGTTTTAAAAGTCACCATGCGTCTTGAGAGCACGGCATAGCACAGATTCATAGTGTGGGATATGGAGCTATAATGCTCACTGGAGACTCTAGCTCCTTGTCTCATTAGCTATGGGCCATCGGTCAGTTTACCCCATTCCTCTGAGACTTTGTGAAAGGGAATGATAGGATCTAACTCACAGGGTTGTTGTGAGAATGCAATGAGTTAATGTAAGTATAGCCTCTATAGAACAGTGCTAAACACCCAAATGGATGTAGAATAGCAATAATCATATTAATTATATCAATATACCATAGTTTACTAATATCTTACTATTGGACATTTATGTGCCTTCTAATTTAAAAAATTAAAATATTTTAGATGTATTTATTTTATTTTCTGCATATGAGGGCTTTGCCGGCACGTATATCTGTGTACCATGTGTGTGCTGGTGTCCTTAGAGGTCAGAAGGCAGTGCTGGATCCCCTGAAGTTGGAGTTATAGATGCTTTGGGCCACTCTGTGGGTGCTGGGAATCAAACCCCAGTTCTTTGGAATTACTGCCAGTGCTCTTAACCACTGAGCCGTCTCTTCAGTCCATGCCTTCTAATTCTTAGCAATTTCAATGAAATCTTTTATAACTACATAAGTCCTTAGAATAAATTGTTAGATTAGGAAGGCCTGGTGCTCACACTTGAGGGTATTAAACATACATTATGAAAGTTAACATCCTCCTCATACACTACCAAACAAATACCCCTGTATGTGCCTAAGCGTGTCCCATCACTCCTTATCAGTGCTGGTGAGCGGCTTGGGCTTCCACATTTCCTTATCAAAATAAGAACTACAGTCTATTTCCATAATATATACAAATCTGTGCTCTCTATCTTAAATGCAAAATAAATGCCCTGAGATACCATTAAACTGTGAAAATTAATTAAATTTGAAGGCAAACGTTTTTTTCTAGAAATTAACTCACTAAGTTATGCCTTGGCACAGAAATCCACCAAGGCTGAACAATCACCCTCAGTCCTACACTGAACAAGAGTGGAGGAGTCTCAGACTCCATGATGACATGAATTTGTCCAGAGCAGAAGGCAAAGGACTTTTCCGTCACTGGTGCCCAGCTTGATGGGCCCGGAAGCATCATTTCCCTATGGCATGGAGGCAGGCCCTTTATCTTGCCTGATGAGAGGATGTTATTGCTGCTCCTGATGACTCCATAGTGTTTCTGAAATGTGTGTTGATATAAATCAGGTGCAGCCTGACAACGATACCAATGAGGAAACCCTACAACAGGCAATGTATGCCCCAGAGTTCTCCACAGATCCAGGAAATGGAGTCTCTGCAGGAGCCAAGGCTGCTGGACTGGATTTTGTTCCTAAGGCCTTTCCATGGATTGCATGAGGCCTACTTACATTATTGAGTATGACTTACAACTTAAAGTCAATAGATGATAGATGTCAACACATCTGTGATATACCCTCATGATAACTCTTGAATTAATTGACTTAATAATTGAATACATCAGCCTGGGCAAGATTGTACATAAAATTGACCATCACAGTCTGTCAGAAGAAGCCAGACTTCTTGAAAAATGGGCTGACTCTTCCTATTATAGGTCTCCAAGTTCCCTTTGGGCTTCATACCAGGCAACTGTGCAATTCCTAAGTGTCATGGTGTTTCTCTTAGCCATTTCTCTCCTTGCAACATTGAGAGATGTTCCAGAATATTTGTTTATGCAAAGATGTGTTGCATTTGTCTATGTTGCAGAATATTTGTTTAACTATGTAAAGATGTGTTGCAGTTGTTTAATTATGTAAAGATGTGTTGCTGTTTTACCTTGCCTGCCTAAGGCACCTGATTGGTTTAATAAAAAGCTGAATGGCCAATAGCAAGGGAGGAGGTATAGGCAGGACTTCTGGGCAAGGAGATTAAGTAGATGAAGGAATTTAGGCTTGAGGGGAGACAGAAAAAGAAAGGACAAGGACACGGAGAAGCTAGGGGCCAGACAGTCAAAAATGAAGGAAGCAGGAAAGTAGGACAGATAGAATGAAAGAAAGGTTAAAAAGCCCTGAGGCAAAACAAAGAGGAATAGAAACAGGTTAAATTAAGTTAAAAGAGCTAGTGGAAAGCCTAAGTTGAGGCCGAGCATTCATAATTAATAGTAAGTCTCTATGTCTTTATTTGGGAGCTGGTTGTCAGCCCAAAGAAAATTCCAACTATAGAGGGGACTTCATAGGAAGCAGAGGGGAGTGTTTTGGCCATGTTTCCATGCAAAAGGATGTGGAAATAACAGTTGATTAGACTTGTGGAATCAGTTATTATTATGTTTGTGTTCTACCACTTCACAGATGGAGGTAGGAGGATCATAATTTCAAGATAATCCTTGATTAAATAGGGAATTTGAGGCCAGCCTGGGCTATATGAGACCCTGTCTCAAATAACAAGAGAATTTCTGGTCTGAAGATTAAAAAAAAAGCCAGGCAGTGGTGCTGCATGCCTTTAATCCCAACATAGAGCCAGTGGATCTCTGTGAGTTTGAGGCCAGCCTGGTCTACAGAGTGAGATCTAGGACAAGCACCAAAATTAGAGAAACCCTATCTCACAAAACAAAACAAAACAAAACAAAAAAGATTTAAAAAAAAAAACAAGCGTGTGTGTGTGTGTGTGTGTGTGTGTGTGTGTGTGTGTGTGTGTGTTCATGCATACTGCTTCCTCCTTGGGGGTTTTGGGACACAGCTAGCCAAGAGCCTGGCAGTGAGGACACCTGCAAGTTTCCAGAAAGTCTCCTATTCTGGGGTGGGAGTAGGGTTGTTGACGTGCAAAATGGAGGAAGAGCTTCTCCCACAGGGTCTCTGGGGAGAAATGAAGGGAGGCTCAGTGGTAGTCTCTCCTTCCATCATTCATTTCCATCAACATACTTGCATTGAGTACTTCTTTCATGTAGTACACAAAACAAGGGGACATTAAGGTAGACCAGATATCCTGACAGTAGAAATTTTATTCAAATTGGAAAATTATAAGTAGGTATTTTCCCCAGGTGGGACTTGGACATGGACATGAAGATTGTTCCTTTTCTGTTTATTCAAGTTTCTAGATTCTTATTTCTCAGCTCCTCCCTTACAATCCCTTTTATTTGCAGGCTCAGTCATCACCAAAGCCTGGATTGTGATGGTAAGCAGCTTTGGTACCTTTGGCTGACCAGGTAGAATGTGTGACTTAATCTTGTTGCCATTGGCTACATTTGGAGCAAAACTGTTCAGCTGTAGCTTTCCCTGGACATCCTCCCAGTGATTTCTACCCTATCCTCTCTGGACGTTTAAATTTTATCCATTGAACTTTTAAAAAAATCTCCACGGGGTCTGCAAAGGTCACTAGCTAACCTTGAGGGGACTAGTTGCATAGTAAGTTAATTTTTTCAATCAAACAAACACTCAGCCCAAGCAGAATTGATCTAAACGATGAAGGGAATTTCCCCCATAGGTCAGCTGTGATGTTATGAACTGCAGCAGTTGATGATATGTGCTCTGCTAGCCTTTGGAAAATCACTTATATTTCTGTGTGCCTCAGTCTCCTCATCTATAATATAGCATACAATAGGCTTAGAGTAGTTTTGACGATTAAATGAATTGTAAAACCCTGTGTACATGCCTCATAGATAATGTTCTATAGGGCAGGCAAGACGGGCCACAAGATAAAGGTTCTTAGTGTACATGCCTAGGGAACTGTGATCCCTGGAACCCACAGGTAGGAGAGAACTGACTCCTGAGAGCTCTTCTCTGACCTCCACACACATACTGTGGCACATGCACACCTGAAACCTCACACACATCTCTCTCTCACACACAATAACAGTAATAATAAATAAGTTTATTTATTTATTTAAGGTGCATAGGCGTTTGCTTGCATGTATGTCTATGCAACAAACACATGCCTGGTGCCCTTGGAGGCCGGAAGGGAGCATCAGATCCCCTGGGACTGAAGTTACAGTTGGTTGTAAGGCACCACGTGGGTGTTGGGAATCAAACCCTGGTCCTCTGGAAAAGCAGACAGTGCTCTTAACTGCTGAGCCATCACTCCATCTCCACTAATGTTTTTCTTTAAGCTTTAATAAAAATTATCTGTAAAGGTAGCTTCTGTCATGCTTTTTGTTCCTAGTTGACCTGTGGCGATTCTCAGTTCAAAGGGAGCAGAACTCACAGGTTTGGGTTCTGGAATAAGAGTGGAAGAGATGTAGAAATACTTTTCTCACCTTCCAGCTCATGTACCCAGCTTTGTACCCAGCACACAGTTCAAGTTTGAGCCTAGAGCAGTGGGTTCTCAACCTTCCAAATTCTGTGACCCTTTAATACAGGTCCTCATGTTGTGGTGACAGCCAACCATAAAATTATTGTCACTGCTACTTCATAACTGTAGTTTTGTTACTGTTATGAATTGTAATGTAAACATCTGTGTTTTCTGATGGTCTTAGGTGACTCCTGTGAAAGGGTCGTTCAACCCCAAAGGGGTCTTGACCCACTGGTTGAGAACCACTCCTCTTAGAGGGTTTGTTTCCTAAGTCTGCTATAATAGTTTGCAATTTGAAATTAGAATACAGTCTAATTTGACTCAGTGCAAAGTGAAGATTGTTACCACTGCACACTGAACTCCACCACTGAACCCATCAGGCAGCAGCTTGGGAAAAGGAGATAGGCAAGCTCACTTCACTTGTCACTGAGCACTGACTGGGTGGGGACCCTTACCCACCTTTGAACGCCAGGCTTTGAACTGTTGCCTAAGACATTAACACCTTTTCTTCAAGAAGACTCCTTAACTTGACTGTTACCCTCAGGGAAGTCTACTTGCCAAAATTCCAACAGTAATTCTGGGCTGAGATCGTGGGGGTAAATTAGTATTGGATTTCTGGGCAATTTGCCCTAAATGCTAATGTAGAAAATGCACCTGGATTAGGACATTTTTCTTCTGATTCATGGATTCTTGTCCTAATTAAATCTTACTAACAAGAAGAAAACTGCTGACTTTCTTTTTCTGAAAATAAGTCCATAATGTAGGTGCTGTCTGGATCATACCTTCAGAGTGGGGACTTGGTGACATCCACCTATCTGTCCCTCATGGCCCTGAAGATGTGGGCATGACACAAACCCTTTACTGCAGAGAGGATGTGTCATGGAGTTGAAGGTTCATCTTGG
This sequence comes from Peromyscus eremicus, assembly GCF_949786415.1. NCBI lineage: Eukaryota > Metazoa > Chordata > Mammalia > Rodentia > Cricetidae > Peromyscus > Peromyscus eremicus. The sequence goes on along the minus strand of NC_081421.1, from coordinate 102,269,133 downwards.
GTTCAAAATCTCCTTCTGCTACTTGTTCACTCATGGTGGCTTTGTGGGTGAACGTGAACTCCTCAGGGAAGAGTCCGTCTTCTAAAAGTGGTAATGTCATGTTGTGGAATATTTCTTTAACTATGTAAAGATGCATGATATTTGTTTATGTTGCAGAATCTTACTTTAACCATGTAAATATGTGTTGCATTTGTTTATGCTGCATTTGTTTAACTATGTAAAGACGTGTTACATTTGTTTCACCTTGCCTGCCTAAGGCAAACCTGATTGGTCTACTAAAAAGCTGAATGGCCAATAACTAGGCAGGAGAGGCAGGCAGAGAGAATAAGTGGGAGGAGGAATCTAGGCTCAAGAAAGAAGAGAGAATGAGGGAGCCAGCCAGACATCGAGGAAGCAGGAAAGTAGGACATGCAGAAGGAAAGAAAGGTAAAAAGCCCTGAGGCAAATGCAGATGAAGAGAAACAGGTTAAAATAAGAGTTAGTGGGACAGACATAAACCAATGCCAAGCATTAATAACTAATAATAAGTCTCCGTGTCATGATTTGGGGGCTGGTGGTCCAAGAAAGCCTGCTACAACGTCACTTTTCGGGGTTTCGGTGAGCCCTGAAGAACATAGTGTAGGTAAAGTACCTGACGCATCTTCCTGAGGTGATTGTATGTAATGGAATCTTGGGTTTTTGCTCAGTTCTTGGGACCCTCCGGGACTCTTGAGAAGCTTGTTTTGTAGCACCTATTTTACGAACTTCAAAAGGCCCTGCTGACTCCCCATGGGAGACCTTAACTTGGGGGATGTGGGGATATGGGGTGGCTTGGGAGGGAGGGTTGGAGGGTGGGAGGAGGGAGGAGGGGAGATCTGTGGGTGGTATGTAGAGTGAGTAGAAAATTTCTTAATAAAGAAAAATGAAAAAAAGGAAAGAAAAAAAGCCCACTATTGCCATTAGAAAGTAATTTCTTCTTCTAACCTATTTTTTGAATTTTGTAGACAAATCCCATTCACTGCTTTGTGACTCATCTAAAAACAAACAAGCAAACAAAACTCAGCAGTTAGCTTTGTCACTGGTTGAATTTGAAATGTCCCCTGAGGCTCGAGTGTTAAAAGCTTTGGGGGAGTGATCAGATCATGATTAAGCCTTCTTAATCAGAGGGCTCTGACCTCACCCATGGTTAACATTGATGGGAGTCATAATTTGATGGCATCGGGAGAGGGAGAACAATTAGGAGATGGGACGTGGTTGGAGTAAGTAAGTTATGTAAGTTATGTTATGTAAGCACCTTTGAAGGGTGCTGTGTCCTGTCACGTGCTTTCAACCCTGTCTCTACCACAATGGTCTAGCTCTCCACAGCCAAGGAAACAACAGAACCAAGAGGCCTTGGGCTGAACTCTTAGAAACGGACCCCAAATCTTTCCTGCTCTACGTTGTGTTTCTCGGGCACTTTGTCACAATGATGAAAAATGACTAACACGTTGTATCTTTGATAAAAGTTAGCCACGATTCATCTAGTAGAGTATATCATTTTAAAACATTTAAAAGATAATTAAATCATTGTTTTAAAAGTTAATTTTTCTTTTAGAGCAATATTTTACTTCACATTTTTTAAAAGTTTGCAACCCAAGATTCAAGATAGAAAAGTCAGGTTACTACTTACCAAGAAAGATAATCAGATTAGAATCTGACTTTTTTTTTCTCCATGGCAAGCACTATTAAGAAATGATAGATTTTAAGGAAAAAAGTACCATGACTCCAGAGTTCCCTTCACAGCCAAATTAACATACTAGTGTGGACACAGAAACCATGCTGCCTATAGATTTTCTTCTTTTAAAACATTACTGAAAGAAAGTATTCCAAATGAAAAATAAATCAGAATAAAAGATTCAAGGAGCAAACCAAAATATACAGAACTGAATAGTGAATATAAAACTTACAATAGCTGATGAATAGTTATAAAGTTTAATGCAAATTTTTGGATCAGTAGAGACAAACTATAAAACATAACCGTCTGTATGTAACAAATTTATCTTAGCTCAGTGAGTCCTCAGAGGAAGGGAAGGAAGTTAAAATTCGACTGAAGGTGGCATCTAGGTGGTTGTGTGGAAATACGATCCAGATTCTGAATAGTTTTTGACCGAAATATAAAATCTAGTTACATGTGTTAAAGTAAAAACAGATAAAAACTAATAACGGGCTGGAGATGACTGGGTGGGTAAAAGCACTTCCGAGCCTGATGACTTGAGCTTAATCCCTAGCGCCTAAATGGCAGGAGAGAATTGATTCTGCAATTATCCTCTGACTTTTACAAGCACAGTAGGGATGCACTCTCTCTCTCTCTCTCTCTCTCTCTCTCTCTCTCTCTTTTATACACACACACACACACACACACACACACACGTAAAAATATTTGTAACTACAGACACAAGCTAGTAAAACAGAAAGCAATGAGTTAATATAATCAACTGAAAGCACCAGGCAGGAGGAGTGAGCCTAACGAAGCCGGCAGTGAGAATGTCGGTGGCTGGAGAAACACGGACGGCTGGTTTTTCTCGTATACAGCCCAGTGGTACGTTAGTGACAGACTGTGACGTGGCAGTGTGAGCTGAAACAAACTCGTTCCTTCCCAAGTCACTTGGGGGAAACCAACTGTTCGCACGCCCTGCTTAGGGATTTTCTGGATCCTCCCAGATGCTTTGGGTAGGAGCACACCCGGAGGGTCGGGCTGGTTTCCCTGTCCTTACCGACACATGGCGTCACAAGCTGCGTGTCCGGTCCAGTGGTTCTACCCCAAAGTATCCACGGCCACAGATGTCTTTACATCTGTAGTGCAATGGAGGCTCACCGCTTGGCTCTTCAGCATCCCTGTAACTTTTTCATACCCCACTGCCTTTACTTTCGTATGTCCCTCTCTCCCCCAACTTTTGTTTCTATGTTACTATTGTTTCTTCAACTTTGGGCTCAAGTATGGTCCCCTAGGGGAATGCTCCCCCTTAGCACACTTTGCAGATCTCAGCTGGTCCCGAGTGGAGACACGAGTCCCAGTGCTCGATTCTGACTTGCTTGCGGGTCTAACTTCACCTTCCGAGTACCTCTAATTAGAAGGTCGGTTTGCACTGTTTGTAGGCCTGGCCTATAGTCAGGCACTCTGTGAGTACTTCTAGATCATTTTGGCAGGGGTCTAGTGACCAGGGAACACTTCTTCAGAGAAAGAAGTGAAGTGGGACAGGAGAAGACACAAAGATGGAGCCGACTGAAGAGATCGGGGCAGGAGTGGATGCCCTTCTTCCTCTCAGGCACCTGTTATTTCAGTGAACGAGAAGATTAGGCCACCTGCTGAGAACCAGGGAATCAGCACCGAGCTGGCAGGACCCTTGAGGAAAGTGGTTAAGGGTTTGAAACAGCTGGTATGGAGAACGGAAATGGAGTCGATGAGAAACACTTGAGGGCCCAGTTGAGGCTGGAGCTCATAAATTTATAATGGAGCTCAGCAGCATGAATATGCAATTTTCTCCAGAAAGGCTTAGCAGTCCCGAGATAGAAATAGGAAAAATAGTGTTAATTATTGTTTATTCTTGCTGACTGTATGGCAGGCCCATGCTATATGCTTAAGTCGTTTGATCGCTATCCTCACGAGCCCTGGGTGAAGGTGTCCTTGTTGCTATCACATGGAAGGTTACCAAAGTCAGTCACCACAACCTCACACAGCTGGCAGGTGGCAGAAACAGTCACAAGTCACAGACTGTCTCCAGAGGCCAGTCTCTAGAGTCCAGAGTTTGGAACCTTGCCATTCCTATGTTTCATCTGCTGGTCCTGTTGGGTTGACTCAAGGTACGTAAGGATGGTCACCAAGAAGGACGATGAAGGGACACAGGGGCCAGAAGGAGGTTCCTTGTAGGCCTTTTGTTAGGGTGCTTAGCTGTGGGCTCTGCGAAAATTCTCTGAACACAGGCATGTTTGGAGACATCCAAATGACAAGGGACTAAAGACATCTGTGATACTGGGGAACAGGCTTGTGAAGGGCGAAGGAGCAAGAGAGAGACAGAGACAGTCATACGTGCTTAATGAACTGGCAGTGGCCTGGTCCAGTAAAGCTGGAATGTGCTAATGGGAAAGGACATAACCAAAGCAGAGAATGGGGGCTGTAGAACCACGAGGTCCTTCTGTGTCGCCTTTCTAAAGTTTACAATTGGCATATGTTGGTGACCCCTCCCCATTTTTTTAAACTGATGAATAAAAGTAACCATGAAGAAAAACAAAATATCCCGAGACTGCGTGTGTGTGTGTGTGTGTGTGTGTGTGTGTGTGTGTGTGTGTTTGTGTGTGTGTGTGTGCGCGCACGCGCGCGCGCGCGTGCTTATGGATGCAGGGGTTCGAAGGCCAGAGATAGGTCCTGGATATCTTCCACTCTAGCTCTTTATCTTTTGAGACAAGATCTCTCAACTGGTGACCACCAGTTGGCAGGACTGGCTGGGCAACAATCTCTGGGCATCCCATCTCTGCCCTCTTCCTCCCCAAGAACTTGGGCTACAGACATGCGCAGTCACGCCAACCTTTAGAAGGCAGGTTCTGGTGATCTGACCCCCAGTCCCCATGCTCACACGGCAGGCCTTTTATTGATTGACCCCCGCTTCTCAGAGCACCCACTTTTTTTTCTTTAACTGAGACGTGGTCTCCCTATTGTTGCCAGCCTGTTCCTTAACTCCTGGCCTGAGGGACCCTTCTGTCCTAGTCCCTGGAGTAGCTGTGGTGATAGGTGTGCTCACTACACCTAGCTGGGACATTTGAGCTGTGCCATTTGTGAATGTGATGGTTAGTGTTGGTTATTGACCTGACAGGAGTACCAGGAATTACCTGGGAGACAAGCCTTCAGCATACCTGTGAGGGGAGATTGTTTAGACTCTGGATGTGCCTGTGAGGAATTATCTAGATTAAGTTAATTGATGGGAGTGGGGAAACCCACCCTACAAGTAGAATGTGGGGGGCCTGCCCCCACTTTTTCCCTCAGGGTACTCTTGTGCAGGGAGAAATGAGGACTATGTAGATAGAAATATAGAGGAGTGAGACACACAGAAACACAGGATAGCCTCAAGAGGGCCTGGGTCAAAACCCACCAGCCCCTTCGGTCTCTACTAAAGGGCTTTTAAAGGAATGCCAAGGGGTGGAGCAAAAGACCTCCCCCCAGCACAGCCAAGTGCAGACCATCCCAGACACCTGGTGACCATGCCTGTGATCAAGCCGTCCCCTAATGCAACCCTGCTGTGTAAATCTCACTAGGAAACCTTTGTGGGCTCCCACAGCAGAAGGCACCATTCCCTAGGCTGGTGCCCTGGACTGCATAAAAAGGAGAAAAGGAGAAAAGGAGAAAAAGGGCTGGGTGCCAGAAACCATCTCTCTTTTTGACTGCAGAAACAATGTGACCAACTACTTGGAGGTCCCGCCATCTTGATTTCCCCACCGTGATGGACTATTGTACCCTTCTTTAAGTTGCTTTTATCAGGAAATCTTATCACAGCAGCAGGAAAAGTAAGACAGTGAGCAAATATTGCTGTTTTGTAATAGCACCCAACCCATAATTTAATTAAGTGTAGGTCACTAGAAGGTTGTCATCTAAGAAAACAATGCGCTCCTTTGAAGGGAGTATTTGCTTCTGCAGGGCAGATTTATACTGAAATATCTGGGAGACCTTTTGATTTCAAGAGAAAGCAAAATCCAGTGAAAGTTAAGTTATTGTTCAAGAGGAACCATCAGAATATTCAGGAACGACATGGTCTGTTGTTCATATGTGGAAACAGGATGGGTGCTCTGTGATTTGTGCGTGTTACCTCAGGGACCTAGGCTCAGTCAACATTTTCTTCTACGCTTTGAAACCATGAATCGAGGCATGAAGGCTCGTTTACGCTAAGTCATGATTATTCTTCACCACTGGACTATAAAACAGAACCCTGATTCATGATTCAGTTCATTGTTTCTCCTGCTGACATTTGTTAGATACAGCATGCGTGCGTGCCAAGTGATGAGAGATGAAACAGCATGATGTAATCAAGTGTGTTTGAAAGAGTGAAGCCTTCGGGGTATTGGTAAACACACAGTTAAACAGAGACTTCTGTGCTTTATGGTTTTGTCAAAATCAAAGGAAATGTATTTGCTTTGGAACAAATAACTGTGGGAAATTTCTATAGCGTCCCTGTGGCTTGTTTCTCGTTGTAACTAGAACTCCCTTTGGTGTGTGAGTGACACTGCATAAATATGCAGTGCTGGACAAAGGATGAGATGCATTACAGCCCTAATTATGGGATGGAGGCATTTTACCCCTGGCCTTGTACTTTGTTTGCCAAGAAACAGCTATGGAAGGTGCATTAGTATTCCAGTTAACAGAATTGAGGTTCCTAATAGAAACCACGCCTGATGAAACTCACGAGGAGCATCATTTCCTAACTCTGCGTTCTCCAGTCAGTACCATGAAAAATGTCCTCCACCATCTCCTTCTTACCTCATTTCCTCCTAGCAGAGGAGCCGACTGTTCCAAACTCGTCCTCTGATTCGTATTTCCTAGGTGTGTGCAAGCAACATTCAGACCCTTTTCCTGCTTAACTATGAAAACGAATACTTATTAGTATGAGATCCTTCTAATAAAGAATGTGCCCTATGAGGTGCACTCTGTGGGATACAATCTGTGAACTAAGAATTGCACATTTTCACAGTCCAAACAGTACCTTCTCTTCAAATAATTACATATCAAAACTTTTTTTTATTTGTTTAAAGTAATAGAAAAATCCCTCACAATGTAGATGGCTTCAGATGTCACTGGCCATAACATGAAGTCGAATTGTAAATGACAGAATCAGCAATGTCCTAAGTTGCCCAAGACACAGGGCTATGGGCAAGGAGGCCACACCCACAATTTCTGAAGGTGCAGTTGATTCTTCCACTGTAATTGAGAGCTGTTATACTAATTATGAAGAATTCATTATGAAACTAGAAAGCCTGGGGTTAGTTGATGACATTCAGACTGATATATCAAGGCAGAAGTAATGATATACTTTGCAAGGCAAGATTGCATTCTAAGAGAGTGCTTGCAGAACAGTAGGGAAAGTGAGTCACAGTAGAGACGGACAGAAGCAACAACCTGTCTAATCTCCTCAAACTCACAAAAACATAAAATGTATATTGAACTTTATTCTTCTCCATTTGGATTGCATTCTGGTCTTTGGTGACAGTGAAGCTTGAGAATCATAAAAACACAATTATATTTTCCTTCTAGATGTGTTTTCCTTTTATTTTTTGAACTAAAAAATTCTGAATTAAAAAAAATTAGTTAATTCAAAACTGGTCCTGGGACTACTTCAATAAATGCAAGAATGATGACTGAGCCACAGCGTCCGATATCGTTCATTTCACACAGAACAGGATAAAAATGTTCTATTTTAAGTAGAGACAGTCCTGTAAAGCACTGCATATGCCATTCTGCTAAAACAAAACAAACAAACGAAAACCTAGAGCATTTTAAAGAAGAGGAAAACGCACAACATGATTTATAATTTACATCCTGTGTTTGTAACTCTTCCAGAAAAACAATTAAGAGCATTTCCCCCTTCAACACACCACCGTGAGAACTGGGTGGTATTTCATTCTTGTGAGAAGTTTACTGACAAGGCCTAGCCATTCTACTTGAACCTCGGTTTCAAGTAGTTCTTCTCATGTCCTGTGATTTCCTGGTGCTGAAGTACTGTTGTTGGAGCCACAGGCCAAGGCCACGCTGCACAGGGATACGTCAAGACATGGAAATCTCTTTCAGTAATCTGCAGTGAAAGGCACAGAGGAGAGTGAGAACAGCCGGACACCCCCCACCCCCCATGGTCAAAGGAGTTCTTTCTAGACCAGAAAGAGGGGTGTGTGGCTATAGGCTAATGGGATGACCCCTTCTGGAGGGAGACAGGAGAGTCACATGGGCTGGTTCAACTAGAGTGAGATGACTAAAACCAAGTCCCATGGAATGTGCTTAACTTGGAGAGCGGGGAACCATTTTCTGTACCTGGAAAGATGAGACATGGCTGAAAATTTGGGAAGGAACGAGGGAAGTTGAGAGAATTATCCCAAACCTTCGGCAAAGATGAAGTGGTGACCGTATTTGAGGAAAGAGAATCTTTTGAAATTGTGTCACTGTTTGGATGAGAAATGTGCCGCCTTAGGTTCCTGTATTTGAACACTTGGTCCCCAGATGGTGGCACTGTTTAGGGAGGTTATGGAAACTTTAGGGGCAAAGCCTTGGTGGAAGAAATACATCATGGGTGGTAGGCTTTAAAGGTCCACAGCTTTGTCTCACTTCATTTTCTCTCTGCTTCCTGTGTGTGGACAAAATGTCATCAGCCAGCTTCCCGCTCCTGTCACCATGCCATAGCTTCCCTGCCATGACTGATCCCAGCCCCCCAGAAACCGTAAGCCAATCAACTCCCTTTTCTTTACATTGCTTTTACTCACGGTATTTTATCACAGCACTAGAAGAGCAGGTGACACGAACTGGCTTTGTAGGAAATGGGTAAGGATCGCTGAAGGAAAGACAGACTGCTGCCTAAGAAAGCCAGCGGAGACTGGATTTCAGAGGTTTGCAAACAACTGTTCCAAGTCTGCAGTAGTAGTCAGTACTTTGGGAGGAGGAAACTTGAGGGAGAATATGGATGAAGGCCCGGGTTAAGATTCTTACGATAGGTAAGAATGGGTACCATAGGCTAGCAAAATCAGTGGCATAAACATCATACACAGGCCTACCAAGGACCCATGAGTAGTGAGAATGGGAACTTTTTTAGGAACTGAAAGAAAATCATGGCAGAGAGGCAGTTTACTAGGGATTGGAGGTTATCATCAAAGAGATATTCTAGTTACAGTAACTGTTGTTTGGGGTTTTTCTTTGTTTGTTTTTGTGACAGCGTCTTAACTATGCAGTTCTGACTATCTTAGAACTCACTCTGTAGACCAGGCTGGTCCCGAACTCGTAGAGACCTACCTACCTCTGCCTCCTAAGTGCTGGGATTAAAGGTGTGTGCCACCATGCCTGGTCCCATTATAGATGACTTGATATATATTCAGGACTGTTTGTGGCAAGGTAGTGGGGAGTTGAGATAACTGAAGACATGTGAGGTATGTATCTCAGAAGAGTTAACAGACAATGACGTTTCTATACTTGTTTCCTTGGTAACACTAATTATATTATTGATTTATTATTGGCCCATCTTCCCCCTAGACTACTAATTCCTCTGGAATTAAATAAGACCTTATTCTCCCTTATATTCCCAGCACTGGGGTACAGGGTTTCATGTACCTGTTAGTGTAGCATCTCTATTAAATACACAAATAAGAACAGCATTTGAGATATCTAGGAAATTGAGATCACTTAAGAAAAAGCTGAGATACAGAAGCAACAGAGATGGAGAAAGGGCCTTTTCTCCGAGGTAGGTAGATGATGGACATGTCAGGAGAACTCCCTCAGTTTGTAACTGGAATTTGCTCACCTCCTGTGACTATTGAGAGACTGTAAGGAAGTTCAGGTGACTGAAGACACTTGGGATGTGGATCTTAGCAGGGCAAGCATATGAAAATTGAGGTCTCTTTGCTAGGAACACACTGGTTGTAGCCAGAACGGAATGCAAAGGAAATGCTATCTTCAGGGGTAAGCTGCTATGGAGGAGAAAGGATAAAGAGGGTGTGTGTTTTTCTTGTCATCCCAGAGCCAGGGAGATTTGTTTTGTGGGGAGGGATGGGATGGAGTAAAGTGGTGTGAGGGTATGAAGTGACGTCAGAGGGTGAACATTTCCATGCAGCTCAATCTTTCAGTAAAGATGAGGACGGAGAGCGAGGGGTAACCAGAGGCTAGGATGGCTGTTGTTGAAATGACAATAGGGAGCTGTATTAGTGACATCACAGCAGGGAGGTGTGGCAGCGGCCAGTGAGTGTGGTGGTTAGAGCAGAAGTTGAGAGCCCACATCTTGAACCGCCAGCACAAAGCAGAGAGAGAGAGAGAGAAAGAACTGCAAGTAGAGAGAGGCTCTGCTCTCAGAGCTCACTCCAGAACACACATATTTCCTTCAGCAAGGTCAAACCTCTAAGTAGAGAGAGGCTTTGCTCTCAGAGCTCACTCCAGAACACACATACTTCCTTCAGCAAGGTCATACCTCTAAGTAGAGAGAGGCTTTGCTCTCAGAGTTCACTCCAGAACACACATACTTCCTTCAGCAAGGTCATACCGCTAAGCCTCCCCGAACAGCACCATCAACTGGGGTGGTTCACATCCATGAGCTTATGGGGACATTCTCCTTTAAACCACTACAGCAGTATTGACTGAGTTCTCACTGTGTGTGAGTCTCTGCACTGAGCACTTTCCACGAGTTTTCCCTGTGAGTCACACGGCGGAACTGTATATATAGATATGATATATAGTTATATAAAGACTATAGATATGAACTGTATATATAGATATGGCACACATATATAGATAGAAAGAGAGAGAACTGACAATGTATAGATAAATATATATCATTTCTATTTTTAAGAAGACAAAGCCACTCCCTTACTGTTGGCCAGGCCTAGCATTCAGACTTTGCTACGGGCCACACAAATATGAAGTAGGAATTCAGCTGACGATGGCAAAGCTATTACCTGGAAAAGTCCAGGATTTTTCCAGAGGAAGCCAAGGCTCGAGGAGTATTGGTGCTATTCGGCTTTTTACTATATCAGCTGTTTTCTGTTATGAACTTCATGTATGCTGTCATAGCTTCCCCAGTTGATTCTTTTTCCTAAGAACTTCTAGACAGTGTGGATTGATCACTCCTTGGGCATATACAATTAAGGTATTCGGATAACAGTCACACAGGCAAGGCTTCCTGCTTCCAGGCTTTTTGTTTCTTCCTTGTTATCATTAGAGTCGGATGTCTGCCTTCTGCAACTGTCTCCTTTAGCAAGCATTCAAGGCCAGGGCCAGCTCTGGACAAAAGCATTTTATCTGAGATACCTATCAAACATCCAAGGACAAATGGCAGATGGTATAAGCCCTCCAGACTACCTGCTAGTCTCCGGAATTATGGTAAATATCCATACGGAGACACCACCTAGGCCAGGCAGACATTAGGTACACAGCTTTGTTTCTTGTGCAAATTAAGCTCAGACCCCCCCCCCGCACCCCTTTCTCTCACAGCCCAAGTGGCACCTCTAGAATTCCCCTCAAACAATTTACTCAGAACAAAAAGAGTTTTTACATACCAGTTGCATTCAAGCTATGATGCAGGTGACCTAGCGACTGAGTACACTTGCCCCGCCTGACCAGAGAGGGGCAGAGCCAGAGGATTGCTGATGGTAGGATGGAGAGGGGTCACAGAAAGAGGAAGGATGGAGAGAGGAACGAAGGCAGAGATGAGGACGAGATGGAAAGAACTTGGAACTATAAGAGGGCAGGAGAAGAAGGGACAGAGAGGAGCTAAGTGTGAGAATAGAACTGAAGCTGTGGAGATAGAATTTTGTCTTAGAAGAATAAAGTGAATGGACTAAAGAACTCGATGTACTTAGATTTATTCCCTCAGATTAATGCTTGCTGCTGGTAGCATCTCTTCTGGAACCCTGGGAAAAGACTCTTAGAGTCTGGACCCCAATTTGTCTTTGATAAGACATCCAGGACCTGTCCCCATACTCATTATACACCTGGTCTCCCAAAGAAAGCCCCATGTTCAAAGTAGCATTGCTTTTTCATGGGAGTGTCCCATGTCCATCCAAGAGCAAAGGGTCTAAGAACTCAGGAGATTTCAGGCTGTATGATTCTTCACTAGTCAGGAAGACACTCAATTCTCTTCAGCCTGGGTGACCTTCAGCATGCCACACTGAATCACAGCCTAGAAAGTACCTCAGAGACAGCAAAAGTCACAGCACAAGCAGGTTACGAACATGCATACTTTCCTTTCTTTTTTCTTTTTTTTATTAAGAAAAAATTTTCATTCTTTTTACACACCAATCAAAATGCCCCTCTTCCCTCCTGCTGCTCCCCCAGCCTTCCCCTACCAACCTACCCATATTTTCTTTTCTTAAGAAAAGCCTAGATGATTCTGGAAAAAAATTAGCTTTGATGATGGAAAAAAGCCTGTTTAACAGATTGAAAAGGACAAGGTCATTGATTAACTTTTTCTCTGTGTGTATGTGTGTATAGATATGTGTGAGTGTGTATGTGTGTGTGTATGTGTGTGGGTGAATATGTATCCACATGGATGAGTGTGTATGCATATATATGAGTATGTGTGCATATGTGTGTGAATGTGTGTATGCATATGTATGTATGTGTATATGCATGTGTATGAGTATGTGTATATATGTATGAGTATGTGTGTGAATGTATATGCATATGTATATGTGTGTATGCATATGTGTGAGTGTGTAAGTATCCATGGCTGGGTGTACATACCGCCTTCTAAGAATAGAACACCCAATGCTTGTCTGTAGAGGCACATTGTTTTGACAGCCAGTAAGGCCGAACAAATGTTGCCCTGTGGCCACCAAACCTTAGGAATACAGACAACGTAACTTCTTAAATTTAAGTTCTGCCCCATGCCTGTGTCAGGATGGGTTGGACTATGCTCATTGCAGAGAGGGCTGAGCAAAGGCAAGTGCTTACAGATTAGTATGTACACAGACTCATTCCCAGCTCTGTCTGGAGGCAGCCAGGCAGTGCTGACCAGGAAGGAGGGAACAGGGACTCCAACAGAGCATCAGGAGCTTTGACCAGGAGCTTGAAAGCCTGAAAACTGGGACGAAGTTACTAGACTGTCAGGAAACAGGGCACATGCAGTCAGAGTGCATAAGTCAGAGTGCATAAGTCAGAGCGCATGTAGTTGGAGCACATGCAGTAGGAACACATGAGTTGGAGGACATGCAGTCAGAGCACGTGAGTCAGAGCGCATGAATCGGAGCACATGCAGTGGGCTATAAACTTTACTTGAATCTCTGTTATGACAAGCACACAGTGAGTCTTACTTCTACAGTGATGAAGGTGCATTCTCCAGTTTAATCCTGACGTAGCTGAGGAAGTGTGTCCTGAAAGGAGATTGATAGTCACCTAGAGGAGAAGTGTTTTTCATCACTAAAGGAGGAACAGGAGTAGCTGACAGGAAAGTCATCCAAAGTTGTGTTCAAGAACCTTAAGAGGGGCCTGGAGAGACGGCTCAGTGTTTAGGAGCACTGACTGCTCTTCCAGAGGACCTGGGTTCAATTCCCAGCATCCACATGGAAACTCACAGCTGTCTGTAACTCCAGTTCCAGGGGACCTGACACTCACAGCAAAACACCAATGCACATTAAAAGAAAAAAAAAAGAACCTCAAGAGGACAGACGTGTGGATAGTGACATAGAAAGCTATGTGAACTTCTAGACTAAAACACTTTGCACTTTCCTGAACAACTAAAGCTGACCACGTGTGCACATGGTGGTCCCACAACTTCACTGTCGGCTATGTGCCCTGTGAGCCTGTGTCTACCAGAAGACATACACAGGCGTCTATAGCTGTTTTATTCAAAGCAGCCCACTGAGAACAACCCAGGAGACGCTGATTATGGTGTCTGCATACAATAGGATGCTACACAACAGTTAAAAAGCGCAAGCAAGTGACACACACACAGTGTGCATCAAAGTGAACAGTCAAGTAAAATCAATCAGACTTCCGGAAACCAGTGCACGCGCGAAGTGCTCCAACGGCCTGGTGCTTCACTTTCGCAGCAGCCCTCCCTCTTGCTCACTCTTTGCTGTTGGAGGTGCTCTTGACAACAGCCTGTGGGAAAAGTAACACTGTGATTTCCCCAGCGAGGCTTCCAAGGCCGCAGCGCTCTCCCTCACGGCACATGGATTCCACGTGAGGAAACCCAGGCTGCTCAGCTGGAGACACCAAGCTTGCTAAGAGCTCAGAGAAAGCACCAGCCACGTCTCTAGCCTTGTCAGATCTAGTAGCACCAAGGTTCCCAGACAGCCGCAGACCCACAAGTGACCCGAGGTCAAGCTACGGAACAGCCAGGCTGAACCCGGGACATAATTCTAACCCAGAGAACTGTGAGCCAATAAAAATGGTGGCTGCTTTGAGCCACCAAGCTTATGACTGTTACATATTAAAGATAACTTCAAGGCTGTATTTTATTTACATAAAGTTCAAAAGCAGGCTAATCCACACTGATAAAAGTCAGAATAGAAGTCATCTTTAGCTGGTTGAAGACACAAGGAAATCTGGAGATGTCTGTTGAGCTGGTTGATGATCTGCTCAGCTGATTCACTCGAAAATTCATTGTGCTGTGCACTTCAGATTGGTATGCTGTATTCATCACACACACACACACACACACACTGCATATGATCCAGATGTGCAGGTGAGTCGGTGAACAGGCATGCAGGGACTGGCAGCGTCACAATACACCCGAGACGGTCAGCTCTGATACTGAAGACGGGGGCCGTTAACTTAAAGCATACTTACTTCCCATCTGCCTTGAGCCAAGTACTCTGCTAGGGATAAGTAGTTGAAGAAAACGTAATGTGTAAATTATATGTGCTAAGTAAGGCCAATGCAGGTCCAACGCATGTTATTTCACCACAACCAATGGGCAACTGAAGACATAAATTACAATTTAAAAGCTGGATTATAAATCCATGGTTTCTGAGAGGCAAACTGAGTAAATTCTGTTTTTGTGGTTCAGATGCATCAACAGACATGCAGACCGGCATACATTATTCTTTACAGCATGTTATGTATTTATGAGACTTGAAGCCATTGAATTCACAGGCTTCCAAAGCAGAGGGTGCTATCCCTGGGTTTAGACCACATTTTTTATACTTGACATCATGGCATCGAAAGCAGAGTAGCAAAGCAGTTTCACCTATCCTTTCTTAATTACCAAACATAATGTTAAGATGTTTCCAGGAACCGTGTTACCACATTCAGCTTCTGTTCAAAATGGAATTGTTCAATGAATGGAGTGATTTCTGAGGACAAAGCTGAGCCAAGGCAGAGTGTGAACGGGATGGGTGGGTTCATCAAAGTCTTCATAAGTGTATACACACAGACACAGACACACAGACACACACACACACACACACACACACACACACACACACTCGGCATTTGCCGATGTCGTCAACATTGTCTGAGTTCTTGAATCTGGCCAGGTCAGCATAAACTTACTTCTTCTATCATTTATTTGTTATTCTGATAGTTTGTGTCTGGCTTTTTATTCAGTTGGAAGAGCTCTGACTAGGTGAGTGGGCGTGGCTGCCCCTCGGTCCTGTGTCTCCTTGAACTGCCAGGGAAAGCCTTACCTGACTGCCTCTGTCTAGGCGCACAATTACCTAGGTAACTTCTCTGGTCCGGGCACCTGTATGTGGAAGTAGAGGTGTGGTAGGTGACACCATTGGGGAAGACTGGTGGAATCCGCAGCATTTTTTCTCGTTTGAAACTGAGTTCCAGAGGCTGTCTTATCAACACCCAAGTGCTCAGTACCGCAGAGCTGAGGTTGTTCACCATGGAAACAAAACCACCACACATGTATATTCATGAAGCGAGCAGTCAACAACTTTAACACATTTTCTTCAGCACCCCCTTTTACACCTTCCATTGTGAGCTATAGCATATCTGCTTTGCATGAGTTAGACTAATGGTCATCTACCAAGAATTAGGTTTGATTATTTGGAGTCAGAATAATGAATTATTTTATAGCAGGTCTGAAAATACATATACTGCTTATATTTCAGTTGAAGAAAAACTATGTTAGTCTCTAAGAGTGAGAAGAGAAACAAGATGGGCCCAAACTTCAGAAGAGGTCAAGTCTGGTAAGCAGCCAGCATGGCTCTAGGGACAGAGTCAGAGGAAGTGGGGCAGGGACTAGGTGACAGTTCTCATGCAAGGCTTTAGTTCAGTGAAGAACTTAACATCTTTGAGGGGAAGCAGTTTCAGTACAAGGGGGGTACTCAGGACTTTTGCATGAGCCTGCATGGGTGTCTTCCTCAACTGCTACCCATCTTATTTTTTGTGACAGAATCAGAAATCTGAATTACTAATTCTAAGTCTCTATAGATTGCTCAGTCTGTCCAGAGCTGCATGGTACAGGGAGCATCCGAGGTGCAGGGAGCATCCAAGGTGGGTCCTTAGCAAGATCCAACCTGATATATTTTTTTTTCTCATACTGACAACAGGATCTCACTCGTCCAAACAAAAGAACATCCCTCACAATACTTTTATAAACAGAATTCTTATTAATGAATTTACAAGTAGCCATTTCCTGTTTATGGCTATTAAACAAAGTTTACTCATAAATTTTATTTTAATCCTGAATCTGGACACAGCTGGATACAAAATATATACTCGTGTATTTACAGGGCCCCTACGCCCCATGCAGACATGCACGATGCTGGGGAAATATCACATCATTGGCCTTGGATGTAAAAAGATGAATTAGTACACACAGACTAGTACTCTGAATCTTAGTTCATGGAAATGGAGATAGGTTTGATGTTAGGAACACTTGTATTCACTTCTGTCTTTTGCAGCTCTGGAAAGACTGAGCAATTTCTGGAAATTTAGGATTAGTAATTCAGATTTCTGACTCTGTCTCAAAATAAGGTAGAGAACAGTTGAGGAAGACACTCAATGTCGGCCTCTGGTCTTCATAAGTCTGCACACACACACACACACACACACACACACACACACACGCCATGCAAAGTAGAGAATTCATAATATAATGAGAATAATCAGTCACTAGAAATAGATCCAGAAATAGCATAATTCAGAAAATCAGTAGCTAAAATATTAAAAGGAGTACCATATATATTCTCCATATGTGCAAAGTAATAAAGGAAAACATGAAAATAATAGGAGTATATACAGAATGCACACAATGACCAAAGCTAATTATCCAGAAACTTTGGAAAAAAGTACTTCCAATGAAAAAACTCTAGATGGGGGGGGGGCCAATTGTAGATTGAGAACTGAAGAAAAGATTGGTGAACTTGAAAGCATAGCAATAACAACTCGAAATAAAACACTGAAATAAAAAATCATAAAAGTATGAAAACAATATAATTAAACCTGTTGTTTTATTAGCTAATTAAAAATATAATAATCAGAAAAAACCCACGTCCAACATCAGTCTTAGGAAAGCTTTAAGTGATTACATGCATCATCTATCTGTCTGTCTATACATAGCTATGGACTGGACATACAGACTTGTGAATGCAGGGAAGGTACTCTATTAGGAGCCATATCCTCAGTCCTTTTCACTTAATTTAACTTTTTTAAAAAAAAATGTTTAGCCAGTTTCTCCCTAAGCCTGCCAGCCTGGCTTTTAATTTCCTCTGCAGTACAGCTAGGGGTCGAATTTGTGATCATCCTGTCCCAGCCTCCTGATTAAAAAAACCATTCATGTTGTGCTGCTGGGATCTACTCCAGGACCTACCTTGTGCATGCCAGGCAAGCATTGTCCCAGGAGCTACATTCCCAACCCACAAACATAGTTTTCAAGATACTAGATAATTTCTAGTTAAAATTTTTCCAATAACAAAAAGTTCAAGTTCAGATGAGTGTAATTACAAATCCTACCAAACATTTAAGAGTCAGATGATGCCAAGTCTATCCAAACAGTGTGGCAATTGCTTCACATCTGTCTACCATGCGACCTCGCCATTCTCCTCCAGGAATTTAGTCAAGAGAAAGGAGAGGGGATTTCCACACACGCACTGTGTACAAACAGAGAAGTTTTAATTGTCCAAATGGGCTCTTTAGTAGGTAAATAGTTCAGCAAACTGTGGTGTATCCAGAGAGCAGAAGGCTGACAAACGGGATGAGGTACTGATACACAACACACTATGGAACATTTTCCGGGCCATTACACCGAGAGGACTGGAGAGTAAGGAGGTGACATTGACGACTCCATCTGTGGAAAGTTCTAGATGGTACAAACCAATACACGAGGACAGCAGATAGATGAGTGATCGGAGAGGAAGGGACAAGGTGACACTCTGGTATGGAAAGGTCAGTCCTCTTGATGGTGGTGTTGGTTTTAGAAGCATATAGACAGGTCAAAGTTCATCAAGTTCTATGCCTTAAATTGGGCCAGTTTGTCATGTACCTAATCTTTGACCAGGTTTGTGGTGTGGAAGGAAGGAAGGAGAAGGGAAGGGTGGAGGAAGGGGAGAGCACTTGGCTGTGAATGTGGCTTTGCCATCCATTAGGGACAGACTGGGGTCCCCGTTGAGCCTGGCCAGCATTCTCCTTGGTTTGTTGCAGCCTATGGTGCTGGCAACGACAAACGACGTCGTGTTGGCCATGGAAGGCTGGAAGAGGCGCTGCAGTGTTTCTCATCCATGCCTCGGGCTCTGTGTCAGGAAGTTTCTTGTTGCTGTGATCAAATCCATGGCAAGAAGCACTTAAGATAGGACGGGTTTATTATTGCTTCTACGTGGAGAGCTCCAGCCCATCAGGGCAAGCAAGGACGTGAGTGTTATATGACTGGTCACATTGTATCTGTCAGGAAGCAGAGAGAGGATGGAAGTAGGGTCCACCCCCAGTGACCCACTTCCCCCACCTTAAGGCCCATCCTCAGGAAGGGATCAAATGTCACATACATAATCCTGTAGGGAGCGTTCCATGTTTCACCACAACTGTGATTCTGAAGGAGCCTTAGGAGACAGCAGCGGCTGTAGATATCTGGGGAAATGAGAGCATATAGACTGTAATCCTTGGATCTGGGATAATTCTTTTTGCTTAAAGCTCATTTTCCCTCAGTTACAAATCAGCTCTAGGGAGAATGGGAGAAACTCTACACCTCTGAAGGGCTTGAAACTGCTGGATGTGCCTCCCCATGGGGAGGGTGGGTTGGGGGGGGGCAGAGGAGGGAAGAAGGGGATCTTTGATTGGTGTGTAAAATGAATAAAAATTTTTCTTAAAAAATAAATAAAATAAAATGAATTGTAAAATTCTTGAGAGGTCTAAACTGAGTTGAACCCCAAGTCACCCTAGAAAGATCTGCCTTGTGACCCGGAACCATTTGTGAGGAGACTGGCGAGAGTCAGTACTACCCACCTTTCCCATTGACTTCAGCATGAGATAGATTTTATAGTAAAAGAGGCAACAAAGAAACTAAATAGTTAACTTCGGGTACGCACGCACGCACGCACACGCACGCACACACACGCACGCACGCACGCACGCACGCACGCACGCATGGAGTCTGTGGAAAGACCTCTTCTCTTCGCCCTCTTGGATTTTTGCCTTGACGCCCACCCAGGCGTCACTCCCCACTGTCACCCTCAGTTCCAGTCCTGTGATGCTGACAGATCCAAGGGAACCATTCCCAACAGCGGAGACTAGAGACTGTAAGAACCATGAGGACATTCTTGCCACGCAACTTCTCTCCATCAAAATAAGAAGCATCTGTCTACCGAGGGTTCATTTTCTTCTTCATGGGTTGGGCTCCCTTCCATCACTCAGCAACCAGAAGATTGCTTTTGTCTCTTCTGATGTGATTAATAATTATATCTCTCATTATTTAAGCAGTTACGTCTTTCTCAAGCAAGAGCTGTATATAACTACAATTCATAGGTTAGTGTTCTATGACCAAAGTTGATTAAAATATTATTTTTAAATGGAAAAAAAGCACAAGACAAAAATAATCTGAATCCTGACTGATACTTTATTTTTGGGAAAAATAAGAAAATAATAGAAAGGAAAATAAAATGAGAGGTTTTTGATTTAAGAAATTTAAATGGTAAGAGTTATGTAAGCACAAAGACCCGAGTTTGGCTTCCTGGCACTGTGTAAAAAAGCTGAACGTGATAGCAGTTCCTGGAATCCTAGCCCTTGGAAAGTGGAAACAGGAGGATTCCTAGAACTCATTTGCCAGAGAGCCCAGCAAGTCAGTGGGCCAGAAGTAACTGCAGTACTTGAAGGTGTTAGCATGGTACCTGGAACAAGCTGTCTCTGCATTGGGGAGGCCTGGGTTCAACGGAGAGAGTCAACATCAGTTAATAAAGTAGAGAATGATAACAGAAGATTCTCAATGTCAGCCTCAGGCCTGTACACTCATGCATACGCATGTACATGTGCACACACACACACACACACACACACACACACACACACAGATAGAATTTTTTAAATTACAGGTTTCTTTGTTAAAGGCAAATGAGCAAATGAACTTGAATGGGCTGATGTTCTTTCCTGCTTCTTCTACGGTGAGGACCGACTGCTCCTTTTTTTAAGGCTTTTCATGCCTTCAGTTAGGACTTGGGCTTCAGAGCTCTGCTTTTTAAATTACTTCTGGCCTCCGTTCCCATCGATAACCATACACATGTCTGTTGTGGCTCCTTGAGAAATCTCAGTGACTTTGACTTTGCTGCCTCTAGCTCTAACCTCTCATGACTTGGACATTTCCAGTACAAATTGAGTTACTACATCTCTTACACCATGTCACCAGCACCTCGCACTCACGAAGAATCATTTCCTTCCACTTCCAACCATGCGCCTCGACTCGAAATTTCTAGTTATTGCTGCTGCCAAGTTCCAGTCATTCTATTAGGAAATCCTGGGAGAGTCGAGCTTCTGCTCTTCCAGAGGACCCCATGCTCTTCCCAGCACCCACGTATGTCAGAGTCTCACAACCTGGGACTCCAGCTCTGAAGGAGTTGGCTCCCTCTTCCGGCCTCCACAGACACGTGTGACATTCTCTCTCTCTCTCTCTCTCTCTCTCTCTCTCTCTCTCTCTCTCTCTCTCTCTCTCTCTCTCTCCACACACACACACACACACACCATAAATAAAAGTAAGAAAAACAAATGTTTCTGTTAAAAATGGAAGTATTGGTGGCTCTCTTTACTTCCCATATCCAACTATTTTTAAAGCAGTATTTTAAATTTATATTCCAAGGAACCTAAACTACTTTCATTCATTTTCATACCCCCTGGCTTCTCTGTAATTCAGGTTTTAACATTCCCTTATCTGAATAAATTACAGTAGCTTCCTACTTTCTCTTCCACCGAAACACTTTCTCTTAGTTATTTTCAGTTAGAATAGCCACTCCACAGCCAGGGTGCTTTGCTGTGTACCCTTTCACTCTCAATTACATTTCGATGCACTCATCCGCCAGAGAGAAATGAAAAATCCATGACAGAGCGTCTCTTTCATGACTCATATGCCTTTACCTGCATTCCATCCTTCCTCACCACCCAATGTTTATCCTCTCCTGTTTTCCTGACTCTGTGCCATCCTGTACCCACACATACATTTGTTTACATACACACGTGTATATGTTATAAGCTAAGATCCACATACAAGGGAGAACATGCTGTTTATTGTTCTTTCTGAGATCATTTGACCTCCCTTAACATACATTCTGTGTCCATCCTTTGTGGTACAAATTTTTAAATTTTGTATTTCTTCAGAGTTGAATGGTCTTCCATTCCATTTATCATTTTCGTTATCTGATTCATCTGTTGATGAAAAACTAGGTTATTTCCACTTCCTTGATATAGTGAGTAAAGTGCCAGTAAATACAGGGGTGCAAATATCACTGTGGTAGGGTGTGGAGTTCTCTGGGTATCTCTCTGTCTTAGGGTTTTTATCGCTGTGAAGAGACACCATGACCATGGAAACTCTTATAAAGGAAAACATTTAATTGAGGGGACAGCTTACAGTTTCAAAGGTTCAGTCCATTATCATCAAGGTGAGGAACATGGTGGTGTGCAGGGAGATGTGGTGCCGGAGTAGTAGCTGAAAGTCCTACGTCTTACAGACAACCGGAAGTTGACTGAGACACTGGACGGTAACCTGAGCACAGGAAACCTCAAAGCCTGCCACAGCAGTGAGACATTTCCTCCAACAGGGCCACACCCACTCCAACCAAGCCACACCTCCTAATAGTGCCACTCCCTGTGAGATTTTTGGGGGCCACTTACATTCAAAGTACCAGAGTCTCCAAGAACGAATTACCTGGGTCATATGGTAGTTCTATTTGAAAAAATTCTGGAACCTTCAAACTGATTCCCATAATGCCTGCATTAATTTGCACCCCTACTGGCAATGGATAAGGGATTCTCTTTCCCACACCCTCTCCAACATTTGTTGTCAGAATTCTTGATGATAGCCATTCTGACCGGGTGAGGTGGTATCTTAATGCAGCTTTAATTAGCACTTTCATGATGGCTTTTAAAAATAGTTATTGGCTATTTATGTTTCTTTAGTTGTTGTTTTTAACTGTCTGTTCAATTCATTAGTCCATTTATTGATTGGCAGTTTTATTTTGCTGGGGTCTTATTTTTGCAGTTCTTCAGAGACTCTGGGTAGTGTTCCCTTGTGTGAAGTGTAACTGGTGAAGGTTTTCTCTTACTCTGTCTCTGTCTGTTGGCTCTGCTGATTGTTTCTATTGCTGTGCAGAAACCATGTGGAAGTTCACTGAGGTGCACAGACTTTGGATTTGGCTTATTCACCATGTGATGTGTTTCTATTTGCAAGATCTTCATATTAAGGTTTTAATTAAAAAAAAAAGAAATTCTTCACTTAGAGATTTGAATTTTCTTCCTAAGTTTTTGCTTTGTGTTTTCAGCTCATGTGTTTAAAAGTCTATACTAATTCATCATCACCTAGGGATGTAATACAACCCCTTGGTAAGATGTTTAATCTTGCAAAACCTCCACTCATGGATCATTGTTCACCTTTTGCTCGTTTGCCTCACTGTTCAGTGTTTTTCTATATGAATCTCTTCTGTAGCACCCACATTGTTTTCAATGCTAAGCTGCCATTTTTAATGAAGGTTAACTGGGCTTAATCACTTCTTGCTTGCTGCTGAGATAGTCCTGTGCTTGCCCACCTGTTCTAGCACTCACGCTGTGCTTAGTGAGGAATGCATCTGGCTTCACAGCTGCCTTGTGTGTTTGTAGAGAGCAGGGACTGTCTCATGCACTAGGGTAACTGATGGTGGTTAGCATATAGCCCTGCCCAGGCAAGCAAAGGTGAAGACAGTGCAGGGGCAGAGGAGTACCCATACTTCTTCCATCTTCTTATAACACACTTAGACCAGGTAACAGGCTGATGAATAAAATCCCCAGGATGTTAGCTATTTATCTGATCAGTTCTTCTTGTAAGTATGGGAACTTTTGTAAAGCACAATATGTTAATTGTATAGTCATGAAAATGGTACTTGTAGCTAATTTGTCTCCACTGAGTACCACGAGGAAGAAAGCATGGTTCCCCCTACCTTCTCAATAGAGAGACAACATGGTAGGTTCCACAGACGGTGAAATAGAAATGATAACAACCCCAGAGCACCCTGGTCCACTCCCTTCCGTACTGTTCCTGATACCAGGGGAAAATTATCTGACAGTTGTTTTTCTCTGTTTTCATAGCTTCTCTCTGGAGAGAGGAGTCTCATGAGGATGTCCTGTTCTCATTTGTGGGTTTGTGTGGGTTTTGCTATATGGATACGTTACCTCTACTTGGACCTTGCATCCTTCAGCAGCAATGATGAATAGTATTCACCCACTATACAAAGTCCTCTATAGTTAAAAGACTCTGAATTACAGTTTTCTAAGACTTGAGAATTTTCAGAAAATACTTACTTGTCTTAGCTTCTTTGTTGTCAAGGGAAACAAAAAACATTTTAATAGGTTCTTCGAATTTAATTTAAGCTGGTGATCCCAATATAAATGTTTGGGATATTTAGCAGGATTTAAATTGCTGCATTCTGTATTCACTGGTATTTAAAAGGTAACCAAGGAGAATATGCTATGACTATCATCACTGGACAATTTATAAGACAGACTCACTTGGATGTTCATGACAGAAACCCTGTGACATGGCATCCTTATTGTGGGAGCCCGTTTTCGGGTTCCTTGTGGCTCTACCCAGCAGGCCCGCATAGAGGATGATTAGACCACGGGCCTGAGTGCAGGTGTCTGAGATGGTCTGCACTTGGCTGTGCTGGGGGAGGAGGTCATTTGCTCCACCCCTTGGGTCTCTATAAAAACCCTGGGGTAGAGACAGTCGGGGCCTGCTGGAATAGATTCCAGGCCCTCTCGAGGCTATCCTTTATTTTCTGTTTATCTCCGCAAGATTCTCTGCAATAAATCCTTCTATCTAACATTTCCTGCTGCTCGCACTCAAGAAAACGCTGGGGAGCTGTGGGGTTGGTGGGTAAATGCCCCACACCTTATGATTTCAAAGTCCACAGGCAGAGGGACCTTTTCATCATAGGGCAGATATGAAGATGGTGCTAGCCTCAGGAGTCTGCCTTTCCTACTTCTCATTCTACATTTTTCTATACTGGTCTCAGTCTTGGTCCAACTCTTCTCCCTGACAATGATTATCATCAACACTAGGCTTCCTCATGTGGCACAGTATACTGGTAGAGAGATCATCTTTCTCCTAATGCTCCGAGGAAAAGTCTTGAGAGTATTTGTAATTGGTCTAGATTATGTGATATCCTATCTCTAAACCAGTGTCTGAAGACAGTCCTCTAGGCCTGGGTCACATGCCCAACACTAGCCTGAAGCTGCAGTCACCTCCAACATGGAGTCATGGGAGAGAGGACTTGCTAGGAGAAAAGGATGATGTAATGGTAGGAAAGGAAATGGATTCTGGCCAGGAAAGAAGTGACAGAAAAGTACTGTAACTTCTTGAATATAATTTGACAATGATTTTAGAACATGATCATTTATTTCAAGGGTTACTAAACTTTAATAGTTTCAATAGAAAAAATGCTTATTTAAAAATTGACATCGAATATGAAATGACAAACAGGGTTTTTATCTAATAGAAGAAACTCTTAAAGTAATGCCCATCATTGCCTTCCATCAGTAAGACATGTATGCATTCGTTCTATCTGTTCTCGGGTGTCTTTTACATGTTAGACGTTTTGGTAAATGCCACGGACACAAGACTTTACAGGCTCCATGGCACAATCTGGGGCACATCAAAACTGTCTCGGCAACAGTCTCCTCAATAACGTGCATAGCACCTTTAGTTATGTTTATACTGCAAAGCAGCACAGCTTAATTTCTTTATAAAGGTATCTGGTAACTTAGCATTTTAAGATTGATTCACTCACTGCTGCTTTTATACAGGTGACATCAGGGATTTGATGAACGGTCATTATTTCCCCAGCTTCTTATCACTGCCTTGTTCAGGAGACCCATACAAAAGGGCAGAAACCCCTGTGGTGCTTTTTTCATTATGATCAAGTTGTTTTAAACCCGTGATTATTCCTGCCGGAGTAACCTGTCTTTTGAGTGATCAACTTATAATTGTGAGGAGTTCCTTATTTCGCAATCAGTTTTGTTGAAGCAAAGAAAGTCTTTTAGTCATATCGAATATTCACACTGTTTACTCAAGCAGGATCATGTAACATTCAGATGAAGGATATAATCTATGAAATACATGCAACAAATGGGAAGCATGTACAAAGAGGCATAATGCATTCATTATAGGGTATAGATTTGCCTTCCTTGAAGGAAGCTTATAAACCCACATGGTGTCCCTGAGCATCGGGTTTACGTCTGCAGCTGAAGAGGCCACTGTAGCCCACAAGATCCCCCTGGCTCCACATCTGAACAGCTTCAAGAGTACAAGTTTCCCCCATCAAAGGTTCGGAATAAATTACACTAAAAACTTGGCTCTGGAAAGAGTTATCTTGGATAAGACAAGGTGCAGCTCTCATGAGGTGGGTTAAATGGCTATCTCTATGCAGTGGGTGTCTGTGGCAGAGTTGGTGGGTGTGGGTAAAGGCTGTTTTAAGGAAACAAGAGGGTCTAAACCTCCACACACTTGGACAGAAATGGCAAATCTACCCACAACACAAGGTTTTTTAAAAGTCACTTTTTTAAAACAAAAGACTTTGTAACAGTATGAATATATATGCACCTAATGAAATGGCCATCTTTTCCCTAATTCTGCCCTTGCAGAAAGAGTTCTTCCCTCCACTAGAGTGCTCCAGCCAGTTCATACTAGCTTAGATGGTTGAGTTTTGAGGACTGTGTGAGCCACTATTAAAAATTAAGTTGTGTAAACTTATATCGAAGTTATATTCAAAACAAAGGCAAGAATGTCCCTAAACTCATCACTGCTGAAGTGTTCTAGCTACTTTGCTGTGGTCTTGGCTTTCTCAAAGGTGTTTGCATCAGCCATCCTGGCTTGCTGGACACTGGCCTGTCCCAGTGTCGTATGCAACGGCTTCAAGTTGGTAGCTTGAAATCATCACGGTGGGCTACAAATCAGGGATGGGCTTCTTGTTTTGGTGTCTGGATGCAAGGAAACGATGGAGAAAATGTTAATAATTCAGGTCCCATTTAAACACAGATGGTGCTGGGCCCCTGAGTTAAGGATATAATCTTCCAGTATTCGAAACCTGTTGCTTGGTTTATCACAGAAGTTGAGAGTGTCATTGGTGAACAAGTAGCGTTGTGCAGACACGCCTTTGCTGTTTGCTGCTCATTAGCATAGATAAAAATATGATCCTACATTCAAGGGGGAACTATACTCCTTTGTTAATTGTCATCCTAGGTTGGCTGAGGACTCAAAAGAAAGATGCAGGTCCAGGAGCTCCTTCTGTGAGCAAACGAGATTACTGTATAGACTTTATAAGACAGACGTCGAGTATTTTCTTGTAAGTTGTAGCTAAATGCCCTTTACCAGTAAAATTTCTATTAAATGTATGCCTATGCTTAGGCACATTTTTTTTTTGAGGACTGATTGACAATGTTTTGTTATTGTCAGTAAAGAAATCCGAGGAGCTGCAGGCACGGCTCAGTGGTTAAGAATGCTTTCTGTTTTTTGCTGAGAACTGGAGTCCAGTTCTCAGCACCCACATCAGGCAGTTCCCAACTGTGTATAACCAACTCTAGGGATTCAATGCTCTCTTCTGGCCTCCAAGGGTACGCAGGGGAGGGGGAGGGAGAGGGGGAGAGAGAGGGGGTACAGTTTAAAGGGAGAGAGTCCAGGTTCCTATTCCTGCAGAGAGCTTGCCTTTGTCCTTCTAGGAAGACAGCCCCTCCCTACTTCCCGGGTGTAAGACAGGATGACCGACGGCATGTGTTTCAGAAAAGATGTTAGGTCTGCTTGATATGGGTCTTGGGACCCCCAGAAAGGAAGCATAAACCTTCGCAGCTTTGAAAAAAATAAAAAAGATAAATTGCAAAGAGCTTCTTGGCTAGGGATGGGACTTTTTGTGTCCCCCCTCCCCCACCCTCGATGCTAGGGTTGTGTCTGGTCTGAACCTGTGCACGTCTTGTGTGCCATCCCAGTTTCTGTGAGTTCATGTTTCAGTCCTGTTGTGTCCGAAAGATGCTGTTTCGTTAGAGTCATCCATCACCTCTGCTTCCTACAACCGTTCTGCCTCTTCCTCCACATAGATGCTTGAGCCTTGAGGGGAGGTGCTTACTAAAGACATCAGTTCAGGGCTGAGCTCCCCCAAGTCTCTTGTTCTCCACATTGTTCAGGTGTGGAGCTCTGTATACCTGCTGGGAAAGGCAAAGTCAGTTACTGGGTGTATTAACCATTTCCAGGCAGGCCCAATGCTTAGGAGTGGTTGGCATCCAACACAAAAGTCTCGTGTGTGTGTGTGATTTTTGTCTTGTTTTAGTATTCTTTGTCATATTGATTTTTTGTCTATTTTGATTCATATTTGTTTTTTCTTTTTTGAGAGAGAGAGAGAGAGAGAGAGAGAGAGAGAGAGAGAGAGAACAACCAGGAAGCTGGTTGAGTACAGAGGTGGGGAGGATCTGGGAGGAGTTGGGGGAGGGGAAATATGATTAAAATATATTGTTTGAAAAAAGTTTTAAGTAACAATTTAGAAAAGAGAAGGAGGAATAAAAAGAGGGGAAGGAAGAATTGGGTCATCCTTTTTGCTAAAATATTTAAAAAAAATTATTCTTTGACATTTTCATACATGCATACAATGCACTTGGATCATACCTACCCACCCATGTCCTACCTCCCACTCCCCCAAGCCTCTCCTGAACACCCCCTCCTGCCTTTATGTCCTCTTTTTTTTTTTTTAATATCCCGCTAATATTGGATTGAGTCCAACTAATGCTAGCCTTCTGTGTCTGAGTGTCAGGACATCCGCTAGAACATGACAACTTACCAGTAGCCATGTTCCCACAGAAAAATGACTCTTCTTCCCTCTAGTAGCCATCAACTGCCCCTAGCTCCTTGTCTAGGAGTGGCCCTGAGCCCTTCCCACCACTGTGCTGGAATATTGACTGGCTTGATGGTGTGCAGGTAAACAAGGTGCTAAGAGTTTATGAGTCTAACAGCCATGACAACATTTTATGCCATTCTTATATTCTTTCTCCCTCTTCTTCCATGATGGTCCCTGAGTCTTGGAGGTCAAGGAGGGGGCAGTAGGTTGACATAGAAGACCTATTTAAGGTTGAACACTCACAGTTACTTACTTTCAGCCCTGTGCCCACTTATGAGCCTCTGTATTGACCACTGTCCATTGGAGGAAAAAACAAGCTTCTCTGACCAAGAGAGCAGCACAGATTGATGGTATAAACTTTAGAAGGCAGTTTGACTAGTTAGCATCAGTAGGTTCCCCTTTAGGTCTATGACCTCCCATGGGCATTTGACCAGGTTTCTATTAGTTGGCATGAACCCCCTCCTGTGCATCAGTTGGTCACCCTAATAACATCATGCCACCATAGCGGCAATAGATACATCTCACTTGGCAGGTTGGCAGCGGCAGTATGCAGGGACTCAGGCTGGATAAATTCACTGATGTCTCTCTCTCCCCTCCCCACCCCCTGTAGTCTACATGATACCTTTAGTCTAGCACCATGAAAACCAGCTAGCACGGGTAAGGTTTTTCAGACAGTTTGAGATTGACTGATGTATGCCCTGCAACCAAAGTGTGTGGTGTCGTCAGTAATAGCATCTTACCATCTGGATATGGTGGCCGAGAAAGAGCAGGGGCAATAGCAGGTGTTGTTATGGGTGCCTCTGATGCCTCTGACGTCACAGGGAGGCGACCCATGTCTGGGGCTGAGACGTTGTTGTTGTTGTTGTTGTTGTTGTTGTTGTTGTTCTTCTTCTTCTTCTTCTTCTTCTTCTTCTTCTTCTTCTTCTTCTTCTTCTTCTTCTTCTTCTTCTTCTTCTTCCTCTTCTTCTTCTTCTTCTTCTTCTTCTTCTTCTTCTTCTTCTTCTTCTTCTTCTGCTTTTGCTTCTGCTTCTGCTTCTGCTTCTGCTTCTTCTTTTTAATAATCCCTATCTTCTAGAAGCAAACCATCCACTAGGCAGTGTACCACATGCCCTTCACCCCAGTTTAACTCTTTAATGATTCTCTGGTACGTATCAAGTATTCTACTTTTCCTCCAATTATAGTTTTTAATTGGCTTGCAATATAGTAGGTTTCCACGTGGCTTTTTCCTGGATTTTGGTTCTCTCTCCCACTTCCCTCCCCATCCCTCTGCTTCCCCCTTTTCACCTTCATTTGTTTATATTCTACTGTCTTGCCTCCCTTAATGACCCCTCCCCAAACAACCCTTCTCTGGCTTCCCGACTTCCAATGTGCTCCAAGTTAAACACAAAACAAAAGATTTGAAGATCAGATCCACATATGAGAAAGAACATGAGGCATTCATCCTCCTGGGCCTGAGGGACCTCATTCAGTATCATTTCCCCCCAGTTTCATTCATTTACCCGCAAACTTCTTGTTTCTTTACGTCTGAATAAAACTCCCTTGTGCCTAGGTACTACCATTCCCTGATCCACTCATCAGTGGATGGGCATCTGGATTGATTCCATTTCTACTGTGAGCAGAGCTGCGAGGAACAGGGATGTGCGATGGTCTCTTTCAAGTCTTTGGTGCTTGTGCCCGGGAGTGGCATCGCTGGGTCACACAGCACCTCTAGTTCTCATTCCCTGAAACTTTCAGGCTGAGCTCCCAAGCGGCTGCAGCCACACAGACTTACAGCTGGGGTTCTGCTCTATGTCACCAGTCCTCAAGTCTGTCTTTGGGCCAGTCCCATGCTGTCTTTATTACTTCGGCACTGCAGAATAATTTGAAATCTGTTTTGGTGATGCCTTCTCTGGTTCTGTTTGTTTAAATTGTTTTGACTATCCTTGGTCTTTTGTACTTTATATAAAAATTGAAATTGATTTTTTTCCCTCTGTGTTAAGAATGGCCCTGGAATTTTTGTTGTGATGGTGGTGAATCCGTACATTGCTCTTTGTAGGGTGGCCACGTTTACAAGATAACATTTTCTAACCCACAAGCATGGGAGGTCTTCCAACCTTTAGTGCCTTCCCCATTTTTCCCACTGGTGTTTAAAGTTTTTGTCGTAGAAGTCTTTCATTTCCATCACTAAGTTTATTCCAACTATTTTCTGTGAGGAGTGAGGGGTGATTATCGTGAATGAGACTGTTTCCCTGATTTCTTTTTCAGATGTTTGTCACTGATATATAGGAAGGCTGCTGGTTTGTTGTGCTAATTTTGTTTTGTTTTTGTTTTTCCAGACAGTTTCTCAGTGTAGTTTTGGTGCCTGTCCTGGATCTCACTCTATAGACCAGGCTGGCCTTGAACTCACAGAGATCCACCTGGCTTTGCCTCCTGAGTGCTGGGATTAAAGGCACATACCACCACCGCCTGGCTGTTATGCTGATTTTATTCAGTGCCTCTTTTTTTGAGTGTTTATTAACTCTAAGAGACTTTTGTGGACTCTTTTTGGTTTATATCATCTTTCTATTTATCCCTTTTCAGGCCCTATATGTGAACCTGATCACAAAACAATATACATACACACACACACACACACACACACACACACACACACACACACTATTTGAGATAATTTCTGGTTATTTACCTAGACTGCTTTTCTGTGGTGTTTTCTTCAATACTCTGGACTCATGGAGTCATGTTCCATCTCCTAGTATACCCTTCATATGACCTGTTTGATGACCTTGCCTCCTGTATATCCTGCCCCTGCTTAGCCCTCTGAGGTCTCTTCATGTGAGCCAGATCCCCCTCCTATCACCCGCTATCTTGCCATTCTGAAAGGCACCTGGGCAGCATCATGGAAGCTGGTGAAGGCATAGACTCCACAATACTCTGTTTGATCGGTGGCCCTGCCAGGCACAGGGGCCCAGAAATATCGGCAAAGAAGATAGGGAAGATGTGTTGGCAATATGGTAGCTGAAATGTTGGCTTGTATGATCTTGGGAGGAAAACTAAGATTTGTATTTTGTAATTCCAAGGTGTATTAGTCATGTTCTTTAGAGGAACAGAATTGATGGGATTGGTGTGTGTGTGTGTGTGTGTGTGTGTGTGTGTGTGTGTGTGTGTGTATACATATATATATGAGTGTATTAAGTCTGTTTATGTTAACCTAATAACAACAGCTGAATCTCAATGGAGAGGTTGAGAGCCCGGAAGTTGCTTGGTCCGGAAGGTTGACTACCTCAGCAGTCCCAGTCTGGTGTGGAAAACCTGAAAGGTTCCTGGAGAGCAACTGGTCCTTAGTCTAGGTTGGAAGCCTGGAAATGCTGGTTCTGGTATCAGCAGATGAATCAGCAGCATCAACAACAAGGTATACTGATTCAGCATAAAGAGGGATGGCCAAGTGAACAAAGGGATGGTAATCGCTCCCTCTCTCACCTCCATTTTTATCTGGAGTGCTACCTGAAGGCACCACCCACAGTCAGGGATGGGTCTTCCCTCATCAATTCCGGCAATCAGGCTTCAGCAGTGTCCTCGCATCTACCCAGAAGGAAGATCGTCTGAGGAGGCAGACTTGGAATAGGGTCTGAATTCTACTCTCATTTCTTCAGCCGCAGACTGTGTACCAGTTACTTTTCTTAGTGCTTAGTGGAAGCTTAGTGGAAGACTGACCTGTTTTGGCTTGCTCACGGTGTGAATGTGCACTTCACCCTGGTGGGGAAGGCAGGGCAGAGCCGATGGACAGGAGCACGTTCCAGTGACTTGTCTCACCCCAACAGAGAAGTGAAGAGAAAGGAATGCACGTGCTCAGCAGTCTGTCTCCTTTCACTTCATCCTCAGGCCATGGGGCTGCACCACCCCACGTCTGTCTCTTCCCTCCGTCAGTCCTCTCTGAAACACTCCTGCAGACACATCCAAAGACGCATCTTGGTCTCCTAGGTGATTCTAAGTCCTGCAAATCTGACGACGACGAACACGAAGCACCGCAGACAGGTCATGGTGGTCGTCTACAAAATGTCACACAGTTCCAAATCCTAAAGGTTCCTTCTAAGTCTGTCATCCTACGGCTCTTTGTTTCCTTTTCACAGTTAGGGAAAATGAAGCACATGGCTTCGGTGAGAAAGTCAAGGGCAGTGTCTAGCATATTGGTCATATCAATCCTTTGAATCCCAGGCTTCAAATCCTTTATGACAGTAGTCATAAATCATAAATAATTCCAGGCTACTACTCCCAGATTTCTTAGAAGGATCAGAGCTCTGACATTCTTTGGCAGATGAAAAAAGAAATTCAATTATCTGGAGTGCAAAGAAAAAAAGGATATTCTGTCTTGTTGAAATCTTTCTGAAGGGAAGTAGCAGTTTTTCTAGCTTCAGTAAAAGCAAAGGACATGGCAATACCTCTCCCATTGTTATGGCTCTGTTCTGCTTCAGGACTGAGATTCGGAATAGGAATGGCCACTATTCCTCCAGTGTCGTTTACTCTGCTGCTGAAAGACTCAGGGACTGGCCTGAATGCCTGCTGTGTTAGGTACACATGCACAGTCATTTGATTTTCATTGATTATATTGGTGGGCTCCACGAACCACTTAACATTCGCATCTTTTTCATAAAAGCAGAAGGGCAGAAGAAGTTTCAGATATCTTTGCTGGGGGTAGTGGTAATAGTCTATTTTGTTGGGCTGACCGATGAAGACTAAGATGTTTAAAGAATTCAGAAACGGAGCGTTTGCTCTATGTTCAGAGGCTCAAAGCCTACAGTTGTCGTTCCAGACAGTTGCTCAGGAACAAGTGTCTCCAGCCAGCCCCGCCCTGTGCCTGATCAACTTCTTCCCAAGTCATTTCCCTATCAGTGACCATGTTTTGGGTTTTTGTTGATTATGTTTGTGTGTGAATGTGTGTGTGTGTGTGTGTGTGTGTGTGTGTGTGTGTGTGTGTGTGTGTGTTACATGCACAGATTTGTGTTGGGGAGCATATCGCATATGTAGAGGCCAGAGGTTGATCTGAGGTGTGTTCCTCAGTTGCTCTAATAGTTTATTTCTTGAAACAGTCTCTCACTGATCTTGGAGCTCAGTAACTGATTGGCTAACCAATGGGCTCCAGAGAGCTCTTTTCCTGCCCCACCCCCAGATCTGGGGTTCCAGATGTGTCCTGCCCTGCGTGGAGAATCCAAACTCAGGTCCTCATGCTTGTCTGGAAGTCATTTTACGGACCAAGCCATCACCCCAGCCCCTTTCTTCTGTTTAATTGAGAGTGGCATTTTGTTTTGGTGTGTGTGTGTGTGTGTGTGTGTGTGTGTGTGTGTGTGTGAGAGAGAGAGAGAGAGAGAGAGAGAGAGAGAGAGAGAGAGAGTCTGTGTGTGTGGTATATGTGTGTGTGTGTGTGTGAGAGAGAGAGAGAGAGAGAGAGAGAGAGAGTCTGTGTGTGTGGTATATGTGTGTGTGTGTGTGTGAGAGAGAGAGAGAGAGAGAGAGAGTCTGTGTGTGTGGTATATGTGTGTGTGTGTGTGTGTGAGAGAGAGAGAGAGAGAGAGAGAGAGAGAGAGAGAGAATCTGTGTGTGTGGTATATGTGTGTGTATGTGTGAGAGTGTGTGTGTGTGTGTGTGTGTGTGTGAGAGAGAGAGAGAGAGAGAGAGAGTCTCTGTGTGTGGTATATGTATGTGTATGTGTGAGAGAGTCTGTGTGTGTGTGTGTGTGTGTGTGTGTGTTGAATTCTTTTTTGTGTGTTCTCTTTGTATAGTCTCAGCTCACGGTGAACTTGCTTTCCCATATTCAGGTAGAAACATATCCCCACCATGATCGGGGCTAATTTCCTAGGCAATGGAGATGAAAGAGAGTGAGAAAGATGGCAGGAAAAGAAGGGGGAGAGGGAGAGGGAGGAGGGAGGGAGGAGGGAGGGGGAGGGGGAGGGAGCAGCACTGTGGAGTCAGTCTGGAGGAGCTTGTGCTTAGTACATACCTAAGAGAACAGAATTCTGACCTCAGGAGAGCCAGCGCGCCGACCCCACCCCTTGCCGAGGGCTCCTCCCTGGGCCCTGCAGGTTGTCAAAAGGTGAAGCTTACTTCACTTTCTGGGCTGATTTGGCTCAAGAGTCTCCTGCTCCCTGTGTAAAGGGTGTTCCAAGCCTTCTTCCTGTCATGAATCTTACCAAACTGTGTGTCAGAAAAGAAAATTGATTTTAAATCTGAACCACTTGCTGTTAGTGAATCAGGGCTAAACAGTCTTGCTGATGGCCTTGGGCATGGAGGGTGTTTGGTGCATGCCTGGTGAAACCATGGAGCTAAACCAATGGTCTTCACACCAGTACAACCAGCCAACCAACCAACCAACCAACCAACCAACCAACCAACCAATGATACCCTCCCCCCCCCACGCTCTGCCACGCCCCTGCCAAATGCAAAACATTCTCCTGGTGTCAAGTTCTCAACCTAGCTGTGCCCTTCTGATTTCTATTTGTCCGTTTGTTTGACCAATTATTCTGAGAGCATCCTGGATCTCCGGTGTGCTGGTTGGCATCTTCACCTACAGTGAGAAGATGGGATCTCAACTCATTTATATATTATTTGCAATTATTGAACAAGTTTAAATGGAGAGAAGATCGGAGCTAATAGGTAAGGTGAGGGTCTTACATTATTCTTGTGTTTCAGATGCTTACAGCACCCCCTTAACCCATGTCTCTACAGGCATTTCCAAAGGTATTCTCACTTTGGTCTGTTTGTTTATTATCTGGTAGTTTATTATTTTAATATGAGTTCTCTTAAGCGGCTGAGGCACATGCTGTGCAGTGAGGCATTGGTGATGTTGATAGATGGTGCCTCTGACGTCATCTTAAGTAAACAAATCCATAACAACTTCTCTGAGACTTTCACATTTCTGTTACTTACAGTATGGAAAGTTTTAGGTAGAATTGTCTGTCCATCTATATCGTGTGTGTGTGTGTGTGTGTGTGTGTGTGTGTGTGTGTGTGTGTGTGAAGGGGTAATGGAATACAGAATGCCATACATGGGTTATTCCCGCTATGAATTAGTCTCTTTTATCTGAGTCTGACCAAAACAGATGTTGGCAGCCTTTCTACCCCAGCCCTCTAAGTCAGACTAAGACTATCAGTTCCGCTTAGAGAAGCTGTAGGGAAATGATTTAACTCTTTAAATAGACCCTTAGTAATTTTTTCCTTGGTTCCTTTCATTATAAACTACAAACAAACAAAATTAGAAGGCAGTTCTATAAAACAATAATGAAAAATAGCAATATTAAAAATACATCAAATATAACTCTAGAGGGAAGTGGATTTTTATTCAAGGACTTTTAACAATTCTCACACTTGAGAAGGCAGCTGAACATGTTCCCACCTTACAGTCAAGAAAATTAGCATAGAATACCAAAAGAGCTTTTGTTAAAAAAAAAAAATCTGAGAAAGAGCATCTAAAGAGAGTGGTAGGATGCATTTCGCTAGGATTCTATTCCTTCCTATAGAAACCGGCCATATTAAAAAGACATTGACACTGCATGGCAATCGTGGGCTTGTGACAGGATTCTGCAACGAAATGTAAATTAAAGGAGTGTGAGAAACAGAGAGACGGGCAAAGAAAGGATCAAAGGGTGAGGAAGGAAGGGGGATTACTAGGAAAAATAGTTTAATAGACACATAGGATTCAAGAATTTATCCTAGAAAGAAGAAACCTCATTTTAGATTTCAGGTTCAAAATATCGGAAGTTAATAAATAAAGGCCTTAAACACTTAGTGGACCATGTAAAGCAGAGAAGGCAGAAGAATTACTTCGTAGATGAGAGGTATGTTCACGTGATTGAAATATCCTCACGATTGCTCAGTAAAGTGGCATCTCCGTCTCCTTCATACAGTGCCTGCACCAGGGCACCTGTGCATTGGACTCCCAGGAAATCGGTTTGATGGCATTCTGCCCCTACTCACTCTAGACCTCCCAGCACTTTTCTTATACAGGAATATCCTGCTGCCATTCTGGCCCAAACCCTTCCAAAATCGCCAACAACAGGCTTAACTAAAGACTTACTTGACTGTCATTTTTATTTAAAGGCACCTGGGAACACCCATGCTCCATCCTGCCAGAGTGAAGGTTGAGATTTAATGACAAACTGACCCTGCTCCAGGAACTACGTAGGCCTCCTCTTTTGTACTGCCCTATTTAATCCTCTCAGCACCCTGCAAGATAGGTGATATTTTTTTTTTATCCCAGAAATTGGACCCTGAGGCTGTTATCTTGAATAACCAATAAAGGCAAAAATCTGATATTTTTGTTCCAAAGCTTAAATGCCTGACTTCAAGCCCCAGCACTGGTGAGTAACCTTCATGTCTCTCAGAGTCACTGGAAATCTCATCATAGAACCCGGAGGCGTATTCCCATCACAGTACTTGGCAGGAGCAGGTGTACCGTGGGATATGAGGAACAGCATAGGAACATTTCTTGAGGGCCACAGCATCTCTGCTTGTCATAGGTGAGGGTCAAATTGCTATCTGCTGGCCACAGGCAAGCCTGGGGGAGGCACATCACGCAGCAGAGGAGGACACGGACCATGGAGGTTCCCTAACTTCCACTTCAGTGAGTTTCCTTAGAAGGAAAACACACAGGATTCCAGAGCCTGTGTGCTGCCTCACACACAAAGAAGGAAGGCCTACGCTGGAAGCAGAACAAAGCCTTTGATTCTCCTCCCTGATTCCCCAAGAATCAACAGACGTTTGGGGGCTCTGGAGGAGACAGGTGGTGATGGGGAGAACAGGTCGTGTGATGCTCAGCTAGATCTAAGCATAGGGAGAAGATAAATCCCGAAGGAGCTGGAGTCACATGGACCTCCTCATGGGGAGCTGTGTTGATGGTGGTGATACTTCTGCATTGATGAACAGTTACCACATCCCCCCACAATGAGTGTGCTCCATTCCACACTGGCCAGCATAAAGGCGCCAAGCAGTGGCGTTCATTGTGGAATGGACTCTGAGGTGTTTCATTTTAGATGCATAAATACAATCTTAGAAGGCGCCAAGTAGAGGACAAGAGGAGGAAGAGGTAGCGAGAACAGTGTTAGGTGGCCACTGGAGAGACCAGAGGCATGTATCTGGACTGGTACACAGTTTGTCACGGTGGCCCAGGTTTGGGTTAGGGTAGCTATAGAGTTATAATTTATAAATGTACAATGCTGCCGCTTCCTTCCACTATCCTAAAGGCTTCCACTATTTATCTTAGGTCCTGAGATCTGTGAGGTGAGAGGCCTGCCCGCTCTCTCTTGAGCAGGCCACATAGCCATGAGAGCTGGGCGGCCCCCACAGACGCTTTGGATGACATCTGTTCTTCCAGCACACTGACAGGCCTCCCCACCAGGGAAGTCGCGGAGCAAACGGATGCACATTTGTCACTAGATTGTTCTTCGTGTGCAGTCCCGACTCATTCCTGCAGCTGACGACAAAAGAGTCATGGATCCACAGGACAGCCGTTTGGGGCGGGGGTGGAGTCGTGTGTAGTTTCTCAGAGGCATCGTCGCTCTCCCACGCGATTTCTTTCTCTTCTCCACACTGCAGCAACGCCATCGCTCCTGTGAGAGACGCTGAGGTTTGGCTGTGAGCCTAGCAGGGAAGGCCCCTGCTCATGAGGAGTTTGCACCCTCGCAGGGAGACAGAAGGAAATACTTTCCCAAGCAAAGAAAATAGATGCGGGTGCTCTTCGGTAGCGACAAGGTGCAGGCAGAAGCAGCAGGCAGAAGACGTGGCAGGACAATTCTGGTCAGAAAGCCAAGTAGATGCAGAGTCCTAAGAGGAGACCCAGGCAAGTTCCTGGTACGTAAAAGGCATGTGAGTCTATTGCCTATGACGGAGAGGTGGAGAACGCAACCCAAGGCGTGCCCAGAGCACAGACACTATTGAACACTGAAGACACCTAAAAGTGGGTGTGGGTTTTGTTCTACAGAAAAAAAAAAAACCCATTGAGGACTTTTGAGTTTGGGAATAGCGTTAACTTTTCAAGGAGAGCACTCAAGCTAGCCCTTTTCTTGCCTTGGTGAATAAGGAAGAGGAGCTCCTGTGTCTGATCCTTCATCTCACTGGAAATAGCCCCAGAGGCAGAACACTCTGGAATTTTCACACCACGGGATCCATGAACTATGGAGAGGAGGCCAGCTTAGAAACCAAAACCTTGTCAGAGGTGACAGTCAAGATATATCTTGAAGGGTGAGTGAGAGTCTGTCAGAGCGCCTGGGAAGACTAAGAAGGCCATTTAAACTAAAGGAGCTGTTCAGAGTAGAGGTGTGTCCAGAGGAACATCAGCCCAAATCATCTATTCCCTTTAGAGTACTCTCCAGGAGAACTCAAAGACCCAGGGTAATCAAGTTGGTTTTTCTCCCCCGTTGAAATCTGCCATTGTTAAACTTCCAAAGTTTCACACATGCAAATCACTTTATCTAATGGACTTGTAGTGACATGAAACGTGCTTTCTGAAGCCTTTGACTGGGGAGAATTCCTGCCCGCCCCCTCCCATCTTCTGTCATAGGCAGAATTAGCAGAAGGCTGTGCCTAAGTGGATTATTGCTGTATAACTATAACCTAGTTCCTTTTATGTAAAAAATTCCAAAATGGTAATTATAGGTAATTACTACAGCAGAAACCTCAGTCTGTTCACCTTCTAACCCAAAGCAAGTTCGTCTAGAAGTCAACTCCTGCAGATGGTGGCTAGTTAAACAGACCCGTGTTCTCACCACTTCTTCATCGTGGTGTGTGGAGCAAAATGCTCTCAGTCTCCCCCTGGGCTGCAGCCTGGGTCCTGTCTCTCCCCATTCCAGCCTTCAGTGCTGATGTCTTCCTGTTCATTTTAGCGATTGTTTCAACACAGATGTTTCATTAAAGATTAGGAAAGAGATTACCCAAAGTTGTGGTTGGGGGGCAGTTCTTACTGCGGACAGTAAAATAGCTACCAACCACTATCCTGTTGATGCCACCGGGAATCCCTCCAGGTCTCTTGCACAGAGCGACAGCCTCCCAGCCAGTGGTTAGGAGAAGCCGAAATGTCCATCTCTAGAAGTCAGTGCGTGTGGTGGTGGACTGAACAGAAGCGGTTTCTCAGGAGCAGCACGGAACCACCTTGTCACCTCCCAGGTGAGCAGTAGATGGAAAGTCGCTTTTCTGCTGCCAACTTGGAGCGTGCTTCCTGCCATGATTGTGTCAAAACATTTGCTAAAAATATAAATGACTCCGGGAGCAAGTTACGCAAACAGTATGATTTCCTAAGCTGTTAAGTGAGGATAATATACCCTGTGTGGAGCTGTAGGATTGAACCAAAGTGGGCATTTCTAGAGTCCAGCACAATGCCGGACACATTCTGAGCTTGTGGCACATGTTAATTGTTTTGCTGTTTCCTCTTAGCCAGAGGTCTTAGTCAGCTTCTAACATTTTCCAAATTAAATAACTATTTTCACTGGCCAATTAATATCGTAAGAAATTACTGTCACCACTGTCCCATTTCACTATTTGAGTCACCATAGCAACCCCTGGTGCTGCTGTTTGGGGCTGGATTCAGGTGGTCCTCTACCCATCGAGTGCCCTGGATGACAGACACAGACTCAGAACACACAACTTTCAGATTTTTGTTCTTGGTGACAATTCAGGGAAATTCGTGGAGCATCACCAAAGAAGACAAAGACTTTGATGAATCTCCAGGTCAGAAATGGTTGTTTTCTAGTCTCCTGACTGTCCCACAATCACCCATTTTGTCTGTGAGTCTTCATATATGTTGACCAAACAATTAAAAACTTATGTCCCAGGCCAGATGTGGTAGCACATGCGTTTAATCCACATACCAGAAGCAGATGGATCTCTGTCAGGAGTTCAAGGTCAGGCTGGTCTACATGGCAAGTTGCAGGACAGCCAGGGCTACATAGCAAGACAGTGTCTTAAAATAAAATAAAATAAAATAAAAAGCAAAAAGAAAATCTTATGTTTTATTTCGTTGGTATTTTGTAATTACTTTTTTTTGAAAGATAGCCCATGCTATCTTTGAAAAATCTCATGTAGTCCAGCCTAGCCGTGAAATCCCTGTATAACTGAGGGTGACCTTGAACTGATCTTCCCACCTCCATCGCCCAAGTACTGGGATTACAGATATGCACTAGGTGCTGAGGTTCCATGGAGGGCCTCATACACGCTCGGCAAGTACTCTACCACAGGGCCACAGCACTGGCCCAAGAAATCATTTCTTTGGGAGTGATTAGAATATGGCTTATGCTAATAGAGGATCTTAAGCCTGGACATTGGGTAGGGGACTGTATGTTTTCTTGTTCTGAGGGCAAATTCAGTTTAAGTTGAAATTATTAATGGCATCCCCTTCTATTCTATTCTCCAATGTACACAGTAAATAAGTGTCCCAATTTTGACAATGTGCTGGACTTCCTGTGCAGGCTACTATATTCTGTCACCAGGTATGTGGTCTCCCATGAGCTCCAGGCTTGCAGAATTATGAATGATGACATGGCACAGGCCATTGAGCCTTCTCCACAACGGCCTACTGTAAACAGCTGAATCTGCAAATGTCCAAGATCTGCAGAGTTTAGACACCCACGGAGCCACATCTGTCTGCACAGAGCGGCTCCCTTAGATGAGATCCTGCCCTCTTTCAGCAGGCCGACTCCCACTTCGTTCAGAAGGCTTCCCCAGTGTTTGAGGTTACATCCTATCACCACGTTTTTATGGCCCAGCCCAAGTGGTTCTTTCTTTCTGCCCACAAGCTGTATTGTTGCTCAAGTGTGCTTCTTAGAACACTGAATATGTAACTCATTAGATGCCTCGAAGAGGAAGGAGATGTAAGGGTCTAATTTCATTGACTGGCCCAGATTGCAGACACACACACACACACACACACACACACACACACACACACCGCCTCCACTACTACCTCCACATGTTTGTGGACTGATAGATGACAGAGTCTGTAGGCCATATGTAGGCAAGCTGAACAACATTGACCTTGACAGGAGGGGTTCCCACCCCCCAGCTGCATTTAGGGGGAAAATTCTCTCTGTAGAGCTAGTGTAGGTACATTGTTAATATGAAGTGAGCTGTCTGGGCAGATGGCAGTGGGTGATCTACCTTTTCTGTAGGAGGGACAGTAACCACTAATTCAGAAAACAGTGTCTTAACCACAGACAAATAAGACAAAATGCCTACTGGTAACAGACTGTATTTACTCAACGTTGTACCGTATTTCACCACGTGTAGGTCAGTCTCCACACTTCTTACTCCTGACACAGGCAGGAGTAAGTGCTTACAGCAAACACATAGCAATTCCTATTCACCATGCTCCACTTCTGCCATTTTACATAGAACAAATTTAATCTCTGATAACTGTTTGATTCTAACCGGAATCTGATGAGGTGGACATCATTCTTACTGATTGACAAGCAAAGAAAATGAGGCTCAGAGAGTCATGGTAATGCAGTCCATAGTTCTCTGGTCTGACTTCAGAACCTGCACCTCAACAGTCAGCAGCCTTACCTCTCTTCTGTGTTCTGCTATGTTCTAGAAAGGACACACAGGGCTGCAGCTCGCATAACCATCTCCTGTTAAAGTTATGTAGCTTCACTACATGCCCATGGATTGATGGATCCTTGACACCAGGCAGCATGTAAGGAACCCAGTCCCTTATGAATGAGGGCATGTTCCTGGCCTGAGCCTGCTAAGGCACAGTGTATCTCCATTCTACGTCTTTTGTTATCAGAACCATTTCCCAGACATTTAACCTTTTTGGTTGTTATCTCCTCTAAGTGTTCCAGAACCTGCTCTGCCCGGTCAGCCTCCTTAGCTTCCTAAGGGAAAAGATGGGTTTTGTTTAGGGACCAACAGGGGACAAGAAACAGACCTTGCCCAAGCTCCCAAAGCCATAAACCATTTTACCAGGAGAGCAAGAGAGAAATCCCGGCCAGTGGATGAGAAGTCACTTAATTCTCCAGGGAGAGGAATCTCTGCAGACACATGACAGTGTTAGTTACAAATCTCTTGGTCGCCCAGGGAACTATGCTGGTGGGAACCATGAACTCATGTACCTTAAGCAAATAAACAGATAAAGGGCAAAGCCACACCACAGCTCCAGCCAGCTGCCGCACTATTATGAAACCTCTCCTGTCTTTAGTTAAATGTTGTAAGATAATTGATGGTTACATTTTTTTTCTTGTTTCTTGTGGTCTTGTGGTCTTCCCCCTCAGAGGAGAGTCATCCTTTTAAGTGGGATCCAACAACCTTCCTCAAAGGTTGGAAGTCAAGACTGAGCCAACACTACTTTGAAATGATACTTAATGTCAGGTTGGCAGCGTTTTGGACTCCAAAGGTGTTTGCCTTAGCAGCTTCCTTGCTTGGTTCCATGATTTGATTTCGTGTAAATGGCACGTGTAAATTAAGTGACTTCTCATCCACTGGCCGGGATTTCTCTCTTGCTCTCCTGGTAAAATGGTTTATGGCTTTGGGAGCTTGGGCAAGGTCTGTTTCTTGTCCCCTGTTGGTCCCTAAACATGGTCAGCGCAGGGGGCTGAGCTCAGCCATCGCTCAAAGAAAATTACTTTCTCTTCTTCACTCTAGCCATGTATGCCTCAGCAGGGTTTTAAAATGCCGCCCGGCACGCCCCCGTTTCACACTTCCTGTTTGGTCTAAGTTGTTGTGTGTGGTATAAACATGAACACAGGCAGCTTTCGCGGCCCTCACTTTGAAGTGACTCCTGGAAGAGAGTCACTTCCACAGTCTGGTGCATGTCACCCTGCTTACAGGATCAGATTTGGTTAGGTGGGACAGAAGGGTTTCTGGGGCATGCTATGAAGCATAGCCCCCACTTTACCAGCTCCACTGAAGACCTGTTGAGCACGCAGCAGGTGACTTCGGCATGCCACACGTGTCATCTCATAGGTATCATTCCATCGGATGATACTGAAGAAGAAAGCAAACAAAGGAAAAATTAGGATGAACACACCTATAGATTCTGCAGGACTTCCCAGGGAGATTCCTGAAGGTGTAACTTGGAGGACAGAGCAACAGGAGTCCCTTTGACCCCAGGCAGCCAATTCCCTTGCTGCACTGGCACCAAGATTCATCTCTAAGTCCCCACGTTTCTTGCTCTGTTTGACTCTGCTGTACTCTTCTCTACCCTTGGAAAGTTCTTCTTTTCTTCTCTTTTGTATGAAATCAATTACTTTTGTCTCTCCCAAAATAGAGTCTTTTTGCCCGGTGGTAGTGGAGCACGCCTTTAATCCCAGCACTCAGGAGGCAGAGGCAGGAGGATCTCTGAATTTGAGGCCAGCCTAGTCTATGAGCGAGTTCCAGGACAGCCAGGACTACACAGAGAAACCCTGTCCCGAAAAACCAAACCAAACCTAACCAAACCAAACCAAACCAAACCAAACCAAACCAAACCAAACCAAACTAAACCAACCAACCAAACAAACAAAAAACCAAAACTGTTTTTGCTCATTTTTTGGGGGGGACTTTCATACAGTGTATCTGATCATAGTCACCCCCACATACTTCTGCCCGTAACTACTCCTAGATCCACCCCGCCCTCCCCACAGCCCTAACTTCCTGTCCTCTCTTTGTTGCTAACTCACTGAATGTGATTTGGGCAGCTCCCTCCCTGACCTTCAGCGGTGCCCTGCTCTGCTCCACTCTCTTCTGTGGAGGCCACACAGATGAAGACCTTCCTCACCTCTGCAGTCACATCACATTCACTTTCTGTGGTCCCCTGGCTCACTCTCCTCTCCCTGGCCCCTGACATGGATTGTGACGTGTTGGAGTTGAATAGCCTTGGTTTTTCCAGGGTGATCAGTCTGATGGACGGAAAAGGCAGAACCAGTTCAAGCAACTCCCAGACCAAAATCAGCTCAGGATTTGCTATTAGCTCTGCCAGTAAATAGTCTCCGAAGTTGATTGGCTGCCCTTTGGCTTGCCCAGGTAACTCACATTTTCCTGTATTATCAATTACAATACCACTCACCTAGGGACAGTTGTGTCACCTTGAAAAGACGTATTCATCTTAATCTTCACGTCCATGAGTGCTTTGCCTCCGTGTGTGTATGCACACCACATGTGCCTGGTGCCTGAGGAAGCCAGAGCAGGGCACCGAATCGCCTGCAACTAGAGTTCCAGGCAAAACACTTGTACACATAAAACGAAAAACAATAAATCTTTTAAAAAAGCCAATAAAGAGCAACAAAAATATTTTTTAAAAGCCTGCCCACAGCATGTTTTTAAGCCCAACCAATTTTAAAATTCAGATTTTTTTAATATTTAAAACTTTCTGTATTTGTTCTAGCAATGTTGTGAGACCCTCAGACCAAGCAGCTTTAGAGAGTCAGTGAAGAAGGGGCTGGGTCTGCCCTTCCTGGCCACCTCCTGCTCTCCTTGCTCTGGCCATTCTCTGACTTCTGGGCTTTGGTGTCAGCTGCTGCTCCCTGATCCAGGATGTACTTGTCTGGATGACGACTCGGGGTTCATCTGTTAGGCCTACAGTTGAGTACAGTCCTTTTGTAGAGTAAACACACCACTGGTGTGTTGTAAACACAGTGGCACCTGGGACAAAGCAAGGGTTACCAGGGCCAGCGATGACTATTGCCAAGTGTCGACTTTTCTTTTTTTAACAGTCCGACACAGGCCGAGGATACAGTT
Source organism: Peromyscus eremicus (assembly GCF_949786415.1). NCBI lineage: Eukaryota > Metazoa > Chordata > Mammalia > Rodentia > Cricetidae > Peromyscus > Peromyscus eremicus. The sequence continues at coordinate 102,224,287 of NC_081421.1, read as the reverse complement.
CAGGAGTATAGCACTCATTCAGCATGTGCAGAACCAACCCACTAAAAAAGTTAGAGTTGAGACTGCGATACAATAGCAAAACCAAGTCAAGTCCTACCGTTCAAACAAGCCACTATACACAAGAAACGTATTTAGCTATAGTCTACTTTACAGTATTGAAAAGGTAGGAGTGTGAGTAATTCCTTTCCAACGATTGACATTGTGTACCTGAGACAGAAGGATATACTTGAAGTTTGAACTGGGGCATTTTGGGAGGACGATGTCAAGAACTTTTAAGAGGGACACTGCGGGGAGTGACTTCTGGAACCTCGTCCTCAAGCTTTCTCCCCTTCCCGAACGGCTGCCACATGGCGTTGATGCACAGTTGAAACTGTGTTTGTGGTTTTTTTTTTTTTAAAGAAAACTTACCACAAAAGAAGGCAGGCCATTGCCTTCTTGACATGTTTCCCCCTTCAGGTTCTTTTTTTGTTAGGTGGAGAAAAGGCTTTTCAAAGAGGGCCGGAGGTGTCATAATTAGTCGTCAACTAGCCATGTATCCGTTTTCTTTGAAGACCACCCAGATCCATCACTAGAAATGAGAACTATTCTATGAAGACCACTTTGCTGACCAATACCCTAGTAGCTGTGAGCATGGAGCTCTCCCTCTCTCTGGGTCTAGGTTGTGTGCACATCTCTGGAATAAAAGAGGAGGGCCCACTAAAAGCCCTGATTTAAAGCATGGGATCCACGGGTGGTGGTGCACACTCCTTTAATCCCAACCCCCCAGGAGGCAGAGGCAGGTGGATCTCTGTGAGTTCAAGGCCTGCCTGATTTACAGAGTGAGTTCCAGGACAGGCTCCAAAGCTACATAGAGAAATCCTGTCTCAGAAAAAAAGAAAGAAAGAAAGAAAGAATCAAATAATAAAGCATTGGATCAATTATTCTGCTTTCCATACCACACTGAATTCCATACATGTTCAAAAGTCCACTGACATATTTAATGTTCGCTCTGCTTCCTCCACCTGCTGCTGGCACAGACACGATAACGTCAGCACACATTTGCATGTAGAACTCCTTTGGAGCGGCTGGAGAGATGGCTCAGCGGTTGGGAGCACTGACTGCTCTTCCAGAGGACCCAGGTTCGATTCCCAGCACCCACATGGCAACTCACACCTGTCTGTAACTCCAGCTCTAGGGGACCCAACACCCGCTCACAGACACACTTGTAGGTAAACACCAATACACATTAAACAAAAATAATTTTGTATTTGGATGTTCAATCAATCCATCTGATACAATAAAAAATACTAACAACAAAACAAGGAAACATCGGTGTTTGTATGTCCTTGTAGACACACAGGTTCTCTTTGGTATTAGCTTTCTGTGACATTGCTCATGTCAAATGAGGTGTCATTTCCTTCCACCCCCAGGGTCCAATTCCCAGCTCTCTGGAAACTACACTGGTAGTTGTTTATGAACATCAACATAAGTATAACTATTCAAAGTAATTGCAAAGCTGCTCCTTAAAAATTCTAGTTCTTAAGCGAGTTTAGTAGAGTTTTTCTACAAGTTCTGCTGGCAGGGCAAATTTATGACGATGTGGGTCCATCATGTAGTAAATCCTGGGATACTTGTTTCTCAGAAGTAGCAAAAAGACCTCTTTATAGTACGGCTTCTCCCTACGTCAGTGCGCTCGGTAGTGGACCACCAGGTTGGCGTCATAGCGACATCCCTGTGTACCCACACACTGGTGTCCTTAAGCAGCGGGCAATTCCTCCAAGCAAACTTCTCAAAAAAATGAAACTCAGTTTTTATCATGTTTAGTTTCCATGCTGAGCCTTTTCCAAATCACTTTCCAGCCGCTCTCCACGAAACCACAACTGGTTAATGGAAACCTACAGCACTTGGTGAAGCGGGGTACAATGACAAGCCCCTCAGTCTGTTTGCCTCTTTGAATAAACACGTCTTTTCGGAGGGCACCGCCGGTGGTTGGAGCCTTGGCAATTACTCTCCTCAAAAACGTGTCTTGTGAGAGCAAGTGGTTCTTCCTGGGAGAATGAACACCTTTCAGAGCACTCTGTGTTTGTTTAGTTTCTTGATTATATGAAGTATATTAAAACCAGCCCAAGGCCCATTAACATAATTTTCATGCATGTTAGTTCTGGCAACACACGCTAGACAGGAACTGTGTGATAAATGAGATAAATAATTTTGATGGAGCAATGCAATAAAATAAACTTTTCCCAGTTAAGAAAGCAAACCCTGACCAGTGGTGCGCATGGGAGTCCATTCGTGTTAGGGTGGCATTTTGAGGGTGGCCTCTCATCCTTAGAATGTTCTGGGGAGGAAGAACTGCTGTTTGCTTCTTACGGGATCTAACTGTAGTTTTAGAATAAATTACGCAGCGTAGCGCCCTTTATTTAAGATTGATTGTCTAGCTTTGGGTGATGTGACATTTTCTTACTGTTCTTCTTGTCGGACTTTTAGCTCTTTCCCCAAGGAATGGCGGAGGACAGCTAGAAGAGATGAAATCTACATATGCTTATACTGAGACTTACTACATTTTAAGGAAGAAAAAGTCGGAGGCCCAGTAGATCCTTTAACAAGTTAGCTATTTACAAGCTTATTTGAGCAGGCTCCATGTCTCGAAGTAAGTAATCCCAACCACTGAGAGATCTCTCCAGCTCCATCTTCTGAGGCAGTTTTAAATGTTCGTGATTGTACTGAAATAGAGGCAGTGCAAGCAGATCTCTGGAGCCTGTTCCTTCTTGCAGAACTGAAATGGTACCCACTGAATAGCAGTTCTCCATTTCTTTTTACTCCTCAAAGAATGATCAGCTAGAGGAAAATTTAGCAGTAAGTATAAAATGTGAAGTGAATGAGATTTTAATTTTGATGAGTTTCAAATGCCTTTCCAGTGATGCCATCACAATGATGTCAATAACTGTGAAGTCTGTGTATGTGGGAGCCCCTGAGTGTCGTTTCTAAAGCTGTGAAAAGTATAGACTCATATCTCTGCCATACACTATACATTCCAGGTTGTCTGGGCTAACTTAGCTGTTGACTCTGTTATCATAACAAGATTCTGGCTTAGCTATCTGATATTGGCAATTGCCTGAAGGAGTGAGTTTTGAATGTTGAGCATGATTTTTGGTTCCTCCTGAATTACCCACAAAAACACAGAAGGTAAGTTGTATGGCATATTAATTATATCCCAATAAAGGTGTTCAAACACATGCTTTAGAAAACTTTGGATCCTAAGCTATAAGGAAAAAGTCAAACAGAGCAACTATATTATAAAGAATAGGGTCCATGGGCAATGAATATGAGGAAACCAGGGGGAAGAGTGATCCTGTGTGCACTGAAATACAGGAAACCTGGACCCTGTCAGCGTCTCTGTAGAACACACTGGCACAGGTAGGGGTGACTGGGCACACTTGGGAATGGAAGAAGAAACCACAGCCAATCAGTCTGATGCCTGCTGCTGACATCAGGAATCTGGACACCCAGGCAGCAGCAATGCAGAGAGACCACGGCCAAGTTCAAATGACTGCAGCAGTACAGCCACTTAGAGCTCTTACAATGACCGAGCAGGCTGTATTCTGAATAGGGAACCACACCAAAGAGGAGAAAAAGAGAGAGATAAATGGATTAGTGGAGAAGACAGAGCCAGGAAATGTTTTAGAAATATTTTCCTGGTTCCTTGCCTTCTGTGAGTACTCTAATTTAAACACACGTATCTAAAGACTCAAAGTTATCATCCACATATGAGAAGAACACAGTGTTCATCTTTCTGCATCTGAGCTGCCTCACTCAGAACGATTGTTTCCAGCTCCGTCCATCTACCTGTGAATTTCATAATTCTGTTCTTCTTTACAGCTAAATAATATTCCACTGTGTATATGGATCATTTCCATATCCTGGCTTTTGTGAACAGAGCAGCAATGAATATGGGTGAGCAAGTGTCTCCGTAGCAAGGTATAGAGAGTCATTTGGGAATATGACCACAAGTGGCTGTCTTATTATTGTTCTATTGTTGTGAAGAGACACCGTGATCAAGGCAACTTATGAAAGAAAGCCTTTAATTGGCCAATCGCTTACAGTTTCAGAGGGTGAGTCTACAGCCATCATGGTGGGAAGTGTGGCAGCGGGCAAGTAGGTATGGCATTGGAGCCGTAGCTGAGAACTTAAGTCGGATCCACAAAACAGGTGGCAGAGAGACGGAGTGAGACCTACCCCAATAACACACCTCCTCCAACAGGGCCAGACTTCCTAATCTTTCTTAAACAGTCCACCACCTGAGAAATAAACATTCAAATATATGAGTCCATGGCGGACATTCTCATTCATACCACCATGGCGGTATTGCTAGAGGATGTAGTAGATCTGTTGTAAGCCTTCTGAGCACCCTCCATGCTGATTTCCCTACTAGCTGTACTAGTTTGCATCCCTACAACAGTGAATAAGAATTTTCCTTTCCTCATGTTCGTGTCAGCATTTGTTGTTATGAGCTAGGAAATCTTAATAAGAAGCTATATGTAAACACAACAGACTTAAATTTTCTTTTTAAAGAATGCCTTTATATTTATAGAAAAAAATTGGAAAGTTACCATGGAGTTTCCATATATCCCAAACTCAGTTTCCTTCTTCTTGACATTAGTATAGTGTAGTTGTTACAGTCAGTGGACAGAGAGAAGTTACTATTTTGGGGAGCTGGAGAAATGGCTCAGTAGTTGAGACCTTACTGATCTTTAAGAGGACATGAATTTGGTTCCTAGCACCCATGTGGCTTGTCTCACAATTGCCTATAACTCAGTTCCAGGGGATCCAATGCCCTTTTCTTGACTCTTTGGGCACCTGTACTGACCTCACCACACACATATACATACAGCTAAAAAGAAAATAAGTCTTTTTATAAAAGAAATTATTTTTTTAATTAGCTATTTATTTTTATTCCAGTGTGTGTGTGTGTGTGTGTGTGTGTGTGTGTGTGTGTGTGTGTGTGTGTTGGGGGACAACAATACCACATAGGTGGAGGTCAGAGGACAACTTATGGGACTTGGTTCTCTTTCCACCATGTTTGGTCTGGGAATCAAACTTATGTCAGCAGGCTTGGTGGAAAGTGTCTTCACCCACTCAGCCACCTGACTGGCTCTAAACATTGTTAACTCAGGTCTCTACACTTTATTGTGATGTCCTTTGATTTGACCTAATGTTCTTGTACTGTCCCCACATAAGACATCACACTACATTAGGTTGTCACATCTCTTTAGGCTTTTCTTGGTTCTAACAATGTCCCAGACTCTTTTTTCTCTTTCTTCACACTGAAAGTTTTGAGAAGAACTGGCCATGTATTTTTTTAGTTTCTGTTTCAACAATTAAAAAAAAAAAGATTATACGTCTCTGTGAAGTTAGAAAAGTTCCATGAACCTAAACTTGTTCCAATTAGATTTCCCACAGTGATGTTGTATGAAATAAGAAAATGACATAAGTTTGAGGTAGTTAAAAGAAAGATATTGTCCCATGAGCCCTGGTAAAATTGTTGTCCTGGATTTGTAGCAGAAACATCATCATGGACTTAGGAAGTATAGTATGATTCTTATCATTTATTTGTGGGATGCACACACATGCCATGTACATGTGTGGAAGTCAGGGGACAACTTGAGGAAGTTGGTTCTTTTTTCCTACCAGGTAGGATCTGGGGCTCAAACTCTGGTCATCAATCTCGACAGCAAGAGCCTATATCCACCGAACCATCTTGCTGGCCTAAGAAAAGGAAGAATAATCTTTTAAGCATATGTGTGTATTTAGTGTATATTCCTTAGATCTACTCACTGAAAAGGTCAAGAAACAAAGAATATTCCTTGGATCTAGATATGGTCTCAAATTATAATTTTTCTTTAAAAGAAACAAAGACTTGGGGGGAAAGACTCAAATTTGTGTCAGGAACTATATTAGGTGAGACCCAAACATCTTAAGATATAAGATAGCAAGGATGCTGTTAGAGTCTTATAGGATCGCTTTTTAGGAGACAACTTGAAAAGGCCCCCAGCAAATCAGTTTCAGTGTGAATGAGACTCACAGTGAAGGTCATGAAATATGGTTAAACCCTGAGTTCTTAGCCACATAACTATATTTCACAGCACAGAAAGCCTATATAATTACTTGGTTACGTTATAAAGACAAGGGCCAATTTGCTGCTTTGAAAATTGCTTAGAAGGATCCAGCATTTATCAGCCATTCTTTCGTGAACTATTTTGTGAGGCAAGTATCCCATTAGAAAACTGTTAGTTCTATCAATTAAAAACTGAAATGATAAAATAAGGATTTCACAGTTTTCCAACTCCTAATGCATTAAAAAATTCAGACTTTGTTCAATGACATCTGTTAGGGTTTTTTTTTTTTTTTGTTTGTTTGTTTTTGTCAACTTGACATAATCGAGGGTCTGTCTTTCCTGCCTCCAGGTTCCTGTCTTGAATTTTGGCCCCAACTTTTTTCAATGATGGACTGTGTTATGGAAGCATAAGATGAAATAAACCCTTTTCTTCCCAAGTTGCTTTTAGTCATGGTTTTCTATCATAGCAATGACTAAGACAGTTTCTTACACCAAAAAGGAATGAAACAAACTATTTTATGTTCTTTGAAGAAAGGGGGCATACCATCCATTACTCTACTAAACAAACTTTGGCCTAGTCACCTGCCATTTCCCACCTAACCTTGCAGGAAAATAAGGAGAATAAGCTCTTGGAAACTTCCTAAGTAGATGCTCAAGGATAACTGTACATCAGTCCTTGGAGCAACTGTGATGCGGAGTAATGGCCCATCTTGTCTTCAGGTAGCTTATTGACCGCTCAGGCAGCAGCTTCTTCACTTCCCCTGACTGTGAAAGCATCCTTTGCAAAGCTCACATCTAGTGGAGCCATTTACCTCCTTGTCTTTGTTGTCACTTGGTCATACAAAGCTGTTTTAGAATATTCAAAACGCATTAACCAATTATCTGGATGCTTCAGATCGAGAAACACAGATACTAAGTGTTCATGGGGTGACATTTTCTGGAGATAGCCAGACTAATTCTCTACTTCATATATCACTGATGTTTAAAGCTCAAAAAAGTAAAGGTTTAAAGTACAAGTGAGAGCAGCTGTGTGTCACTCCAAACTCAGACTGTCCACGTCCTGCCATGCAGAGACAAGACCACCTCATTCTGATTGGAGCTAGTTGCCAGTCATTGATAGGGGCAAAAAGTCAGTCATTTTAGGGTAAAAACAAAACAAAAAACCCAATGGCTACCCATCGAGGTCACAAAGCAACCTCTGGTTCCATTCCTATGGCTGCCTGCTTCTCATGAGGATGGAAATCATTGAGTTCTTGGGCCAAACATAACATTCTTTTTATTATTCCTTTGAAGTGAAACTTAATTCTTTGTGTATTTTTATAAAAATACAGAACCTCAAAGAGGAAGTCTCACATTAAGTGAAACCTAAGACTACTGACTATTGATCATAATATGTCGGTGTCCAGATGAGGGCCTAGGGGAAAGCCTGCCAAAAGTCTGGTGGTTTCAATGGAGAACTGATAAGAAAGAGAATTTACCAAAGGGGCTCTCACTGTACATGCTGCTGACAGCTTCTGTTGCTTGGTTGGTCTATTCATCTTTGGAGCCTACAGCACATATCAATATTCTCTTATAACATTGAAGGACGAGATTATGGGGGCAGTTTCTATCATTCTATTATTCACATAAATGTTCTCTTTCTATTAGAGAAACACAAATCAATTTATGTTAAGAATACAGTGAATTTAGAGACTGTGATTTTTTCATCGTTTTAGTATGTAACTTACATTACTGAGGAAATACTTTACAAGTTTGTACTAAATGATGTGTATTTTTTGTTTGTATGACAATTAAATTTAGAAAGGCACATTTGAAGTATACAGGAGTTACATGAGGCATGTGACTACTCTATGGTGCAAGTCAGCCTGTAATGTACTGTCTCATTTCTGTTTGCTTGATATATTATTTGTTATATTAAACAAATTATTCACTAATTAAAAAAAATAGAGATGTTCATCCAGAGCAGTTCGATTTACATCCTGATGAGAATCTTAAATCCAGCCATTTCTTATTGTAGAGTTGAAAAATTCAGAGTATGATTCTTGTGCTCACAGATTCTAAAGTAAGCCAGGTACAATCAGCAGTAACCAGATGAACACAAACACAGATGAGGAAGGTACTTAGCAGGAAGATGTGGAGCTTCAGGTCATCTATGCAAAGCCTAGGGGTTGTCTACAATCCTCTAGCTGACATGCGCATTCTATCTGCCCTGTTTGATCTGCTCCCTCAGGTGGGAGCTAGTTGGTTCTGGAAATCCTTTCAAATTGGTGGAGAGCATCTGGATGGAGATCCACTGTGCTGCCATTTAAATCCCCAGGGACATCTTTCAGCATACCAAGTACCCACTGATAGACTCTTCCTCCAGGCCTCAGGGTGGAGAGAAGACCTGGGCGGGGTTCGGCACCTCTGAGACAGTAAGATTATTCACGGTCACTCAGACTTTCAATCTAGATGCTGGGCACTTTGTTGGGGTATGGTTTGCAGGCTGACGTGTGCTCAGAGTCCAAAACTCAATGAGTGTGAAAGTATGAGCACACTTTACATGTATTTGGAGAGAAACTTGCCTACGGTGTTAGTTCTAAGATGCATCTCCCACGCATAGTGTAGTGTATTCTGATGCAGTGAATCTGAAGCAAGACACGTCTTTGCAAGCACTTCGGGGGATCCTGAAATTGGTGACGTCTTGTCCAGTGTTCAAGAGGCACTATTGGAAGGAATCATCTATAGTGTTTATCATACAGACTCTTCACTGAAGGTACTACTACACATTATATGTACGCAGAAAAATGTAAGAAAGTCTACAGCCAGACTGCTCTGAATGCATCCAATTTTATGTGATCTTAGAAACTAAGCAGGGTTGGGCCTGGTTAGTCCTTGTAGAGGAGAACAAATAAAAAAACAAATGAAGGAGACGTTTCCAAATAATTCTTTAAAATGCCTGAAAATATCTAAGTACTTATTAGAAGGGCATGAGTTGAAGAGCTAACAAGAGGGGGTACCGATCCTTGTCCTTGGAGAAATAACTCACAACTGGCACAGGTGGTTCCCCCATAATTCTTTAAAACAAAGGGTTTACACACCCGACCTTCCTTCCCAGCATGTTTCCATGTTTCCACCTCTGAAACATTCTGTGCATGGAAGTTCAGTCCAGTGTCCAAGGTCATGACAAACTCAAGTGTAGGCTTGTGTCATGGTCCTTGCAAAAAGAAGGGCAATTCTACTTAAGACAGAGCCTCCCCCCCCCCCCCCCGCTTGCATCCTTACTTTAATTTGAGCAGGCAGGAGAAGGCTCTAAGAGGTTTGGTCATAGGGTATTTGGCCCCTCTCCCGTCTTTTAATTTGTTAGCAGTTGTGGAGGGGACTGGTCTTCAGTGAGTGTCCCCAAACACTTGATCTTCCAGGAATGTTCAAACTTTCTAGTGTTTCTGGAGGACGGAAGCATCTCAGTGAAGTAATTATAGTAACCTTGGATTACTTGGCTCTTTTTTTAAAACTAAGATGAAACGCTAGGGAACATGTAAAATAAAGCAGCGGACTCTAGGGAGATCCTTCACCGGGCAAGGCGAGCAGCAGAGAGAATAGCATCATGTCAGAGCTGAGCTGGCTGGCTTCTCTGGTCTCTGTGCTTTGGCCTGTGGATGAACTGTGGCATCTTCCAAATCGAAGGCAGAAAGGATACTTCACTGATAACTGCCAGGGAGTTGTAAGTGCTCTCCTTTTCTTAAATTCATGTTTTTAATTTCCTGGTGAGGAAGTTTAAGAGGATAAAATAATTTTATAGCTAACGTATAAAAACAGGAAGGGATCCATTAAGCAGTTCCTCAGACTTTAATGTGCACACAGATCTCTGGGGAATCTTGTTAAAATGCAAATTTAATGGGGCTGAAGTGAGGTGGAGTTTCGGCTTCTCTATCAAGCCCCAGGTGACATTCATCTTGCTGGTGTGGGTACCGCACTCTGAGTGCTGAGGTGCTGAAGAATGTGGGATAGACAAAGAAATGGGACTTTGCGTTTTGATTGGCAGCACCCTTCTTTCAGCTCCAAGTCTTGTCTCTCTAGTCAAGCGACACTGATTCTTTGCTTTGGTTCGATAGCCAAGCTTTGCACTGTTGGCATATTTGTTCCATAACTTTGAGGAGTTCGATGTAATTATTGGGGGCATTCGTGACATGACACCCATTCACAACTTTAGTTTATACCATGATGGGGTCTGCCGTTCCCAAAGCATAATACTAGACCATGTAAGTTTCAAATTGCGATATCCACTTTTTTTTTCTTGCTGTTGTTGTTCTGTTTGATTTTGTTTGTTTGTTTGTTTTTTTATTTTGCAATACAATTCAGTTCTACATATCAGCCACGGATTCCCTTGTTCTCCCCCCTCCCGCCCCCCTCACCTTCCACCCAGCCCGCCCCCCATTCCCACCTCCTCCAGGGCAAAGCCTCCCCCACGGACTGAGATCAACCTGGTAGACTCAGTCCAGGTAAGTCCAGTCCCCTCCTCCCAGGCCGAGCCAAGCGATCCTGCATAGGCCCCAGGTTTCAAACAGCCAACTCATGCAATGAGCACGGGACCCGGTCCCACTGCCTGGATGCCTCCCAAACAGATCAGGCCAATCAACTGTCTCACCCACTCAGAGGGCCTGATCCAGTTGGGGACCCCTCAGCCATTGGTTCATAGTTCATGTGTTTCCATTCGTTTGGCTATTTGTCTGTGCTTTATCCAACCTTGGTCTCAACAATTCTCGCTCATATAAACCCTCCTCATTCTCGCTAATTGGACTCCCAGAGCTCCACCTGGGGCCTGGCCATGGATCTCTGTATCCAGATCCCTCAGTCATTGGATGGGGTTTCTAGCACGACAATTAGGGTGTTTGGTCATCCCATCACCAGAGTATCCACTTTTTTCTACACAGTCTCTTGGCATTTGAAATGTGCATAAAAGTTACAGAAATAAGTGTGTCAAGACCCACACTTCACAGAACTTCTGGTTAAGACGAGGGCAGTTGCTACGTTTGGTATTCTTTAACCAATTCCCTTAATCCAGTTCTTTCATCTTTGAAGTCTCACACAGAGTTTGATCCATTCAACTTTCTCGTAAGCAAAGAATACACTGAAGACAACTAGTGTAAGCGCCTCAGCCACAGCGTTTTCCTGTCCCTTCTTCTCCATCGTGTGCAACTGCATAAGCTCTCTGAGCAGAAGCCAAGTGCAGCAGGGAGCTTCTCTCCTTGTGATGCCGTTAGTTCGCATGCAGAGCATGCGTTTTCCATGGCGAGCTCATGTGGTCTGCACACTTTCTAGGCTCCTCATGGAGAGACTGCTGTGGAGGGGCCGACTGTCAACTTTGATTTATATTCAGATCATTAAGTAATTCAAAAGTATCTAAGAATGTTTTGGATTAAATTTTCCAGGCTGGGGAGGACACAAGGAGGAAGTGGGAACTGTGCCGGTCTTTAGTCAGACCGACTACTGTTCTTCCTTTGAGCGAAAGGTGGGATCGGAGGAAGGATGCGGAGGAGAGTCAACTGCCCAGCCAAGGCACTGGAAATGAGTTCACGGGAAAGCTGAAGAAAGCGAGTTGTTTTACCTGTAAACACGGTGATTAAGACGGCACTCAGTTCTCATTCCGAGGGTCACTGCACATGAAAAGATCTGTGGATTCTCGGCCTTCACAAGAGAAAGGTTTACAGATATAGATCTGGTAGATTAGCCTTTCCTCACAGATTTCAACGGCTGTCATTTCCTTTCTTTGAAAAGTCAAATAGTATAGAGGTAACAGAGTGTTTTTATTTTTATTTTTTTAATGGCCAAAGTCATTGTGTGAGATTCATTTGTGTGTGGAGTGCCGGGCTAGAGCTAATAGTGATATTTCCTAATCTTTCCAAGTAAAACCAAGTTTCCTCATAGCTGAAAATATAAACTGCACACACTAGTCCACACTTTGTAATTTGTTCTTTCTTCGTTTGAAGTTCTTTATTAGCTGTGCCCTCTACCACCGGATCACTACTGAGACCCATTCTAATGGGTGTGAATTTACCCTGGTGCCAGGCTGTCTTAACCTTGGTTAAATGTGTGCCAACTGTTTCACAATGAACCTTTACTTTCTCTTTTATGACCTGTTGTAAAAACTGTGCTCAGAGCCAGTGACTGGAGCTGGCTTGTGTGTTCCGTCCACAGTCTCCAACGTCCTTCCTGGAGCCACCAGGGATGCTGCCTGGCGCCCCCCATTTCTTACGCTCATCGCCCACCTCAAATAAACACTACTGGAGGATTCTCTCGCACTTCTGAATGCCAGACATCCTGACGCAAGGAGTCGGCAGAGCCGTTTTCCTCGGCTGGACTCTCTTCACTCTGGTCACCTTCATCTTTGTACCCCGCCTCTCTCAAAAGAAAATGAGCAGCCAAAAAGGGGAATCCATCAGTCAGTCTTCTCATTCCACGTCTCCTCTGTCACACATGTGCCAAGGAGGAAGTTGATGTTTTTATAAAAATGGCAAATGTGACTGGGATCGGGCCACCTTTTCATCAGATGTCACAGTGGTCTAAAATGACAGTCAGCCAGGTGAAACCCAATAGTTTTAGAATTTATTTTCTTAGGGGAAACACTGATTTAATTCCCAGTTTGTAACTTGACGTGTGTGTGTGTGTGTGTGTGTGTGTGTGTGTGTGTGTGTCTCTATGTACAAACATGTGTGGGGAGGGCATGTGCACATGTGTGTGTGTGTGTATGTGTTAGCACATTGTGTGTATATGTGCACATACATGCTTGTGTGTAGTGTGTATGTGTGTCTGCACATGTGAGTGTATGCATGTAGGGTGCATGTGTGTGTGCTCATGCCTGTGTGTATGTGAATGTGTGTTTTAGAATTAACCACAGAATATACACTTTTCTGTCAGTAGTAAGAGTGTGGTAAGAACTTAACACCAGCGTTATGAAACCTAAAGTCACTTGTGCAGACAAGAGAACTATTTATAATGGAAAGCCAAGAAGTGGACTCAAATAATACCTGGAAATATCAAATGCAGAGTGTGTTGAACTTGTTTGCTTGACTAAAGCGGCAAAATATGAGGAAAAGAAATAAACCAGCATTTTAGGGAGAAAGTGAATTCTAACATCAGCGGCAAATCAAGATAGGTGCAAACGTCATTTATTCCCAGGAGACACCTTCTGGAAAGTTTTCCAGATTAGATCTCCTGGAAGGAAACTTGCTGTCAATAAAGTCTGCAACTTTCAGACTTAGAGTCCCAGGGTCTTTTTCTTAGAGCATGGAATAGATTTTCTGCACGACACATTCCAAACTGTGGCTCTGGCTCATTGTGCGAGTCCATTGATCTCAGTAGGTTCCTCTAGAGCAGTAAACATTCTATATCATCCAAAGGGGGTCATGACTTATTTATTGGAGAGACACGTAAACAAAGAAGGAGTAATCTCGAAACAGCACGCACACCTTTTTCATGATAAAGCAATGGAGAGGCCACCCACACAGGGAGCAAGGCGCCCAGACCATGCTGCCCACTTGGTCTCCTCTTGTGTTCTCTTGCACCAAGTCTGCAGTGGGAATCTTCTCTGTTTATCCTAAGAGTTTGGCTGCCATGGATGTGGAAGGTGAAGGGCCATTTGTTCACATCTGTGTAACACCATCAAGCAGCAAAGGGAAAAGTGTGTGCTCTCTCACTCAGGAAGACAGTCCTGCTATTTCACACTTGGGAGCAAGTCAGGTGTCTTGAAGCCAGTGGGAGAGAGCATGGTGGGGGGGTTGGGCCTCAACACAGATGCTGCCAAGTGGCTCTCCCCATGCTGATGTTCATCGTCAAGAAACTCCTGTCTGCTGGATCTGAACTCAACCAGGCCATTCCCAGTGGCTTTGTGGGGAAGGGAAGTACAAAAGAAAAGAACAGTGTCGGTGGTTCCTGGGGCAAGGCAAGGCAACCGCTCTGACTTCGTCCTCCATGAAATGTTGAGAGTAGCTTCCAGAATCTCAAAGAAGACCACACTCTCTAGAGGTTTGCTGGTAAAGACCTTTATGTTGGTGTTACCTTCTTCCTTAAGCATTACCCTTCATCACAGACAGATAGCATCTCAGGATCCTTCTCAAACGCCTCACCTCACCCAGTGGCTGGAGTTGCCTTTGGGTTTGTTTGACATCCCGATGCACATTACAGCATTGTGACTTTTCTTGATTGGGAAGTTGAGTGGTCAAGACTCAGGGAAGCCTGGAACAATATGGGAAGAAACAATGGTTTAGAAGCACAGGTATAGTATAAACTGAATTGCTTTCATCTGTGGCTAGATCATGTAGTGGATTCACAGGTAGGACAGATCTTTCTCTCACGGTTTGATTCTTTTCAGAATTCCAAGTGCCTGGAATACTTTTGAAATGTGGTTAATATTCAGTAAACGTTTTCTGAATGAATAAATGAATGAAAAAAATGGCTATGGTTAAATCACAGAGGTCAATTGCTATTTTGTATCTCTAGTGAATTTGTTTTGCAATTTTGAATTTTTCTTTATGTTTTTAAGTAGAATGTTGAAGCCTGCTGCTACTGAATTTGCCAATGTCTCCAAATTTGTAGCAAATAGGAGCTAAGAAGAAAACCTTAGAAATGTGGTTTAAAAGGAAACATTTTATTTTCAAGATACAGAGAACAGTATTATGAACATATTTTCCCATTAGTAAAATCTCACCAACTCAAGAAACCCCTCAAAAAAGAATGGGATTTTCAGGTATTGATGACCTAAGTGTGCTTATAAACCACCTTCTTCTGCCATGTTCTATGTTTCAAAGTAATGGTTCTTACATTATCACGTGCACCAGAATGTCCTAGAATAGTTGTTGAAACCCAGTTTGCCGGGCTCCACTTTCTGCATGTCCGAGTCAGGAGGTTCCCAGATCTCCCGGGTTCCACAGGCTCCACTTTGAGAATCACTGTTCTGGGACACCATTTCTGGAGATAAACATGAATTTTATTGTTTGGGTTACTACTGAAAGACGCTGGGCCAAGGAGTCACTGTATTTGGATCTAACCACTAAGCCTTATAAAACCCTATGAGACAGGTACTATTATCATGCCCATGTTGAGGAGGAGAGAATTTGAAGAGTAAGTGGGAAGAGCCAGCTCTTAGATCCAGGCAGTGTGGTCTGAGATTCTTAACCACAAAATTACACCAACATCTAAGAAAATGGCTGAGCTAGGTCCCTGAGTCATGTGATTTTGAACCAAAGTGCAGAAAATAACTGAAAGGATTTCAAATGCATGTCTCATTGATCAGAAAAGCGAGTGTTGGGATCTAGAGGCTGGATTACTCTTGAAATGATCTACTTCTTTGTTGTGGCTCGAGGCAGAAGGAACCGCCCTCTCCGAGGGCAGAGGAAATGATGGCAGACAACCTGGAGGCTCCTTCGCTGGAAGGGAATTGATAAATATATTTTATAAGTGGAGGTATATCTAATCAACGGATGACATGCAGAAGCAAAAGAAGGAGTAGCACCAAGGTGTATTGAGGAACATGTTAAAAAGGTTTAAAAACTTTGTTTACATGTGCATAGATCGTCCTAGAGGGACACACACCGTGTGGGGGAGAGGGCGGTGTGGCTAGGGGAAATGAAAGGAAATGTTCCCTTCTTTTTCCTTCCATAGTTTTTCAGTTTTGAAAATTAAACCAAGACAGTGCTAGCGATAGGTTTACTGGGACTATCCCTTTGGATTCCTTTCCCATGATTCCTAGCTTCTCAGAGGTCCCTTCCACTTACCTACTACGAATCCATCTTTTCTCAGACAGCTATACAACAGGCTTGTGTAGTATTATCACGGGCTGCACAGTTAGTGTGGTGTTCCAATGATTTTGTACCTATTCCTGCATTGCATGGAAGTGACTAAATACAACAATTTGGAGGAAATGAAAAGGGTTATTTCACTTAGGAAACAAAAGCTGCTTTAGTCATAATAGTATCCGACATTAATAGAGAACTTTATAGTTTATAAAACCTTTTCACATGCATGAGCTCACACATCCCTCACAACAGCTCTGCGAGGTAGCTATTATCTTTGCCATTTAATAGATGAGGGGACTGAGGTTCAAAGGGCTCTAGCTATTGGTAAGAGGTCACAAGCTAATCAACAGTAGAGCCTGGACTGGTACCCAAGTAGTCTACCTCTAAAGCCCATGAAGTTTTCCTCTCATCTTTTTGGAAATTATAAAAGGAGATTAACCAATGTGTTTTTTAAGAGATGGGAAAAGATCAAAATGTCCACAATGTCATGACCTCCACGGCAACAAGGATATTCCACACACATACCTCCCAGAGTTTGTCCGTGTGCCTCCAGCTCTGATTACCTACTCGCAATAATAATACATGTGCTGCCGTGACCCCTGTTTTTCCCACTTTGTTCCACTGTCCTAAAGCATTTTCCAAGTTGCAACACAGTTTTCATAATTAGTAAGTTAATGGGTTTATATTTCTTTAAGAACCATTTTACATCTGCTACTGTTTAACATGGACTCATTCATCCATTTAGGAAACAATTGCTAAGACTCTTCTTACTATGTGCGAGGCCTTACACCAAAGGCTGGGGACCTGCCAGTGATGGACAGTGACACTGAATTGCCTGCAGGGAGGAAGCAGTACTTGGGGAGCCAAGCAAACCTTCCAAGAGGAAGCATGTGTAGAGATGTTGGTATAGTTGTCCAAGTCGTTACTAAAAACATTAGCATTGCTACAAATACCTTTGTGTCTACAGTCCTCATATACTTTCTTTAAAGATTTTTAAAATGCAAGGCAAAAACTAGATGTGGTGGCTCAGGCCTCTCATATCATTTATTCAGAGGCTGAGGCAGGAGGAGCTCCACAGTGAGCTCAACATTAGATTGGATAAGTCAGTGAAATCCCAGCTCAGAATGGAAAGTAGAAACCAGGCCTAGGAGGTGGCTCAGTAGCAGGGCATTTACCTACCATGAGTAAGGCCTTGGGTTCAATCCCCATGCTACAAAAACAAAGACCCAAGGTGAATTCCATCTTTATGGCTTAAGATGTTTACATTCCTCTATCCAGCTACTGGAAACACTATATGACTTCCTTATAACTTCACCAACACTTTTGTTGAAAATGATGTGAATGTTTATAGTTAGAAAATGATATCTGTGACTGAAGAGATGGCTCAGTGGTTAAGAACACTGGCTGCTCTTCCAGAGGACCTGGGTTCAATTCCCAGTACCCACACGGTGGTTCACAACCATCTGTAACTCTAGTACCAGAGGACCCAAACACCCTCTTGTGGACACCCTCTTCTGTCCTCTATGGGCACCAAGCACACATATGGTGCACAGACATGTATGCATACACATAAGATTAAAATTTATTTTAATTTAATTTAATTTTATTTTATTACAATTTATAAAACTTAAAAAAAAAGAAAGAAAAGAAAAAAAAAGAAATGATATCCCTTTGTGGTTGCAATTTGCATATCTTTGCCTCCTATGTAAGGATAGTAATACTTTTCATGGGCTTATTTATTAATTGTATTTATTTTTTAATTATTCTCTGAAAATTTCATATGATACAGTTTTGGATTCTTCCCTGTCCCCCACTCCTGTCAGATCCTCCCCACTTCTCACCAGCCCAACTTCATATTCTTTTTTTCTCTTAAAACAAAAGCCAAAGCCAAAGAAAACAGCCACTAAAAGACAAGGGATCTGATTTGTATTCACCAGCTAATCCTGAGTGTGGGCCTACTCTGCAGTGGGCTGGATCTCACCTGGCTGATTTTCCATCTCCTGTTTGTAAATAGCTTCACGGGTAGGGGTGGGACTTTGTGCCCACTTCCCCTCCTTCGTGCTGGGATTTGGTCTGGTCTGAGTCTTGGAGGGTAATAGACATGGCTCTGTCTGGATTCTTCCTCATGCAGCTATCCAGCTGGATCAGCAACATGGTAAAGATGTTATCTTTTCTCCAGTATGTGTTTTTGGCCTCTTTGTCAAAAAGCCGGTGTCTGTTCAGTGTGCCTTTCTTTTTTGTTTGGATGGTGTATGATTTTTTTTTTCCTTTGACTACTCACATTTTAAGGTCTGAATATTTCCTTCCTCTTCATATATTTTAGTATTATTTCAGTGTCACTCAAGAGCTGACTAGAACTAGGTTTTTATAGTCTAGAGATGACATGGATATCAGTCTGTCAATTTCATTCTGCTCACCTCTTTATTTTCCTGTTTCCAGTTTAAGATTTCTTTACCAGAAAGCTGTCATTCTGTTAGAAGATTTCATTTTCCCTCTCCAACCCATGAAGTTACTTTTCCTCTTGATATTTAATTATCAGATCATCATTATGCTAATTTTTTCTGTTTTTACTTTTTCCTTCAATTCTGAACAGATTTGGAACTTGTCTGAATTTTGGGTTCATCTCTCCCTCCCAATTTCTACCCAGATCATGATACACTATTGGTAAAAATATTTTTATTTCTGTATCAAATAGCGCATGCATAGACAATAAAGTTTCCATATTGTTTGAATAGTGTGTATGTCTGGTTTTGTTTTTGTTTTAATAAAATTATCACTCCATAGCCCAAGCTGGCTCTGGACCTGTGATCCCCCTGACTCAGCCTCTCAGGTACTGAATTATAGGCATGTGCTACAGCTTGGATGTTTTCAGTATTCTACACTTTTATTTCCAACAAAAGCAGCCTCCTTTCAAAATAGTCTCTTTCAAAATATTACATACAGTTTAACATACCTGCTTTTTTGGATGAATTGTATTTTAAATTTGTTGGACCTTAGAATGAATGACTCTTGCTGGGTTTTTGATTGACTTTATATTTAAGGTATATATTATTTTTGTGAAGAATCAGACATCATATATATATACACATATATACATATGTATATATACATATAATTTCCATTTGGGGGAAGAAATATTTTTTTTACCAAACTAATATGCCATCTTTCAATGTTTAAGGCAGTGGTTCTCGATCTTCCTAGTGCTGCGACCCTTTAATACAGTTTCTCATGTTGTGGTGACCCCAGCCATAAAATTATTTTCATTGCTACTTCACAACTCTAATTTTGCTACTGTTACGAATTGTAATGTAAATATCTGATATGCAACTCCTGTAGGGTCGAGACCCACAGGTTGAGAACCACTGGTCTAAGCACTGCACTTCTCTTGCTAACTCTGTGTTTCTACTTTTTTAGTTATTTAAGAAAAACTTAATTAAACGTCATAATTGGTTACTGCTGGCCCATGGGAACGTTATGGAGAGATACAAGATTGTGAAAGTAAGTAGCTTTTAAGTGAGTTTCATTGGCTTCTCTATGCATACAACCATACGTCCTTTGGAAAAGGCAGTCGGCCCTGTCTGTGACTCACTCATCTGAGGATATATCAACTACAGATTAGAAATATTTGGGGGGAAACCTGCATGCATCTATACAAACATGTAGAGTGTTTTATCGTTATCCTCTAGATAATAGAGGATAATAACAACTTACACAACAGTTACATTGTATTAGGGGTTATATATAATCTAGAGATGATTTTAAACACATGGGGAGGTGTGTATATATAAAACACGTGACTGTTTGATGGTTTGCGTCCACAGCTTCCAAGTGTGGTTATTTAGTCCCTTTCTGATAGCGATACGTGATTCATCATTTCTTAGGATGGTGTACCTATGAAGTGTCCATACCAGGACTGGCACCAGGCCTCGAATGAGGCCGCCCCCCACCACATGCTGTGTGTGCCACATAGTTTAGCCTGCTGGGGCAGACCTGAATGCACGGGTTGGCCCTGGGCACTGGGTATGGACTCTCCTACGCTCATTTCTCAGAGTCAATTCCAAAATACCTTGAAACGGTATTACACCTATGAAGTTATCTAGAAGACATCAGCACGGGGCAGTTTTTAGGTAAGAGGAACAAAATGAGGATTAGTGGAGGAGAGAAGCATGTGAAGTTACAAGGAGCGCCCCTTGTTATCACTGAGAACAAAGGACTTGGTTTACTGTGTGTCTGGGCACAACGCTTCCTGCTTGGCTTAGCTTGACGTAACCCGCTTAACATTCTTGTCTGGATGGGTGCATTTGACAAGAAAAAAGAGACTGTGTGCGTGTGGTGGTTCTGATGTTATTTATTGTGACATTCATGAACCTAAAGCTGGGCTTCTGGGTAAAGAGCCAGAGACTTGAAAAAAAAAAAAGGCACAGACATGAAATGGAGGACTGAAGGCGCAAAGCCGTGGAAGAAGACAACAGGTCTTCAGTCCTCAGTACACATGCGGCAGTCCTCCCTGGAGGTGCCTGCATTCTTGTCTTGTTTTGTGATAGTTGAGTTTTGGTTTTTGAGGGGAAGGCTTACCTTAGCCCGGGCTGATGTTGAACTCATGAAGTAGCTCAGGCCAGTCTTGAACTTACTATCATCTGTCCTTCAGCACAGCAGCATTAGAATTACAGGTGTAGGCCACCTTGCCCAGGTGAGCTTGCCTCGCTTTTATTCCAGGGTTTCTGTTTATGGCTTTGTGACTCAGTCACTGCTGCTTAGTTGTCACGAAAAGAACTTGTTTCCTAAGATTGTTATAAAAAGTGCATTAACGTAAAGAGCTCGGAAGTCATCTCTTGCACGTGGTACAAACTCCTGTCAACTCCTACTATTATAGTTTGTCCTAACAGTTACAACAGCTGGGTCTCAGATTTACCACCCACTCGAAATGTTCCTGGTGAGTATGTACCCCTGCCTCTCAGGCTGTGCCTTTCTGAGGAAGCTGTTGGGATGCCTGGTTAACCTAAGACTTCGATGAAATAGTTTACTGTTAAAATGGGAAGAACTGTATGCCTTCCATCCTTTTATATTTACGAGGCTTAATTCCAGCTTATGTCTGAACTTGCACATGACATTCTCCATCTGAATTATTGCTACTTGTAATCATACTATTTATAACACTTTTCATCCTTACTTCTCAAGTGTTACATACCTCCCTTCACTCCAGCTCATGGGTAACTGGGTGGTAACTGGCAGAATCTCCTCAGTTTTCAAGTAAAAAAAAAAAAAATACCTACAGGCATATTGCTGAGGTGACGCCCAACAAATTAGTGGTGAGGTTGGCCTATGGTGACTCAGGAATTAGGCGTCCTTTCTCTGAGGAAGCTCAGAAAATAGCTCATTTCTTTCATGAAGATGGGCACAAAGAGCCAGGCTCTGGGACAGACATATTTATATTCAAATTGCCCTACCATTTACAATGGGGTCTTGAGAAGTTACTCAGGCATTCTCAGGTTCAAGGTTATTCTTCTGTAACCAGAGAGAATAATTTACTTCTATAGTATTATGGTTTCTTTTTTCTTTTTTTTTTTTTTTTAGATCGAGTAGGGGATGGGTGGAGGATCAGCTAACCCATAGGAAATGGTCAGTAATTGTGAACTTTTTTTGTTCTTTGAATTTCCCCCTTTCAGCTCATCACTATTTCTGGCATCATTCTACACAAGGTCCCTTGTTTAAACACTTTGTCTATAACTTCTGTAAAAGCTGCTATAGTTTGAAACATGAGCAAGGTGGCTTCCATCTGAATGTTGTCCCTCAGCTACCCCTGCGGTTTGGAAAATAGAGGGTTCTATGATTTGGTTCCGTGTCCTGTGGGGAGGGAGCGAGGGAGTGTGGAACACCCATGTGAAGATGTCTGTGATTTTCTGAACTCGAGTAACCCAGAATCACCTGCCTCTGGTATGGACCCCTCACAGTGAGAGGCTGGGTAAGGATGTGCTGAGTAACAGATAAACATTCAATCTCAGTGGCTTGGAACACCAGACATTTGCTTTCCACACCATAAATCCATGAGTTGGATGGTTAAACCATGTGCATTTGCATTTAGTCAACTTGCCAGCAAGATGCTCTTAAAGACTGTGGTGCAATGATACTTTATTTGTTCTCTAACAAATAAAGCTTGCCTGGGGATCAGAGGACAAAGCCAGCCACTATAGTAAACATACAGGTCAGGCAGTGGTAGCACACGCCTTTAATCCTAGCATTCGGGAGGCAGAGATTCATCTGGATCTCTGTGAGTTCAAGGCCACATGGGGAACAGAGCCAGGTGTGATGGCACAGGCCTTTAATCCCAGCACTAGTTAACCATAGAAGTCTGGAGATCTGTACAGACAGACAGGAAGTGATAGAGCTGGGCAGAAAGAGGAAGTGATGTAGCTGGGCAGAGAGAGGAAGTAAGATGGCAGGGCACAGAAAGGGATATAAGGCGTGAGTATACAGGAAGTAGCTCTCTCCTGGACTGAGGATTTCTTAGCGGTAAGAACTTGTGGCTGGCTTGTTGTATTCCTCTTTCAGCTTTCACCCCAATATCTAGCTCCAGGTTTTTTTATTTAATATTTTAAATTTATTTATTTTTATTTCACATACACTGGTGTTTTGCCATGGGTGTTGGGTCTCAGAAACTGGAGTTACAGAGAGTTGTGAGCTGCCATGTGGGTGCTGGGAATTGAACCAGGGTCCTCTGGAAGAGCAGTCAGTGCTCTTAACCACTAAGCCATCTCTCCAGCCCAGTTTTTTTTTTAAATTAATAAAACCATTTAGCAATTTGTGTTACACTGTGGGGTCACTATTTGGATTTGATTTTCTTCTCCTCCTCTTCCTCTTCTTTTGTAAGATTATTTCTTTAATTTCATGCAATGCATATTCACCGCCTCCCCCACTTCTTGCAAATCCACCACCTTTCTCCAAAGTGTCTTAGTTACTTTTCTATGGCTGTGATAAGATTCTACAGTGAAAGCAACTTACGGAAGGGAGAGATTACTTGGGGCTTACAGTTTCAGAGGGTGAGTCCATGAGCATCATGGCAGGGAGCACGGCAGCAGGAAAGCAGGCATGGTGCTGAAGCAGTAGCTGAGATCGCATCTTGAGACAACAACCACAAGGTGGAGAGCTAACTGGGAATTGGCAGGCTTTTGAGACCTCAAAGACCACTGCCAGTGACGCACCTCCTCCAACAAGGCCACACCTCCTAATCCTGCCCAAACAGTTCCATTAACTGGGGATCAAGTATTCAAATATGTGAGCCTATGGAGACCATTATCATTCAAACCACCACACTAACGCACCCAACTTTGTGTCCCCCTTCTCTTTTTTAATAGCCACCAAGTCCAATTTATCTATCCATATATTGCTGGATGTTTGACTTTCCATTCATGCATACTTAACTTGCCAAAGGCAACACTCTCAAAAAACAAAAACAAAAACAAAAACAAAAACAAACAAACAAAAAAACCCAAAAAAACCCTGACTGACTCTCCCTTTCCCAGCAGCTATCAATTGCCACTAGCTCCTCAGCTTGAGGGGGGACGTTCTATCCACCTCTGTTCTCCATGCTGAGATTTGATCTGGCTTGAGCATGCAGGGGTCCTGTGCATGCTGTTAGCATCTGTTGTGAGTACCCCGCTGTGTACTGGCTGAAGCTGGAGAAGGAGAAGTTGGGAGAACTAGAACGTATTCATTCTGATGACTGGGAACCCTTGGTGGTTTGCCGACTATGACACTAAAGACATTTTGGAGGCAAAGGCAGGCCTAGGCTCCCCTCCAGCTCCACTGGGACCAGGACAGTTTCCTATTCCCCCGATCACCAATACCTTGTGGCTTGAAATAGCATCACATAGGAAGTGGAAGGATGTAAGTATCTGTTCATCTAATCCTTTTCCTCTCTCCGACCCCTTCTCTTGAGTCAAGGGTTTTACTGTATACTTCAAAGTTGAGGCTGGTCTTGAACTCAAATCCTCCTCCTTCAACCTCCCAGGTACCGAGATAACAAATATGTAAAACCCTTTATGGCTTCTAATCCAATATTAATTTAAAATCATTTGGTGATCAACTAGTCTAGAGATCTGGAGTCTAGTCCTGGCTCTGCTACTAAAAACTGGTCTTGCAATTGTTTTTGTTTCTTTTTGTTTTCATTTTATTCTTTAACAGAGACTTGGACTGAACTCACGAAGTTGATGAGCTTTGACTCGGCTTGTGTAAATATCCAAAAAATGTCATTCATTGTACAAGTATTCACAGAGTGCTACACTAGATAGGCCATCCTAGGCACCTGAGGATAGTCACAGCCTCCTCCCACCCATCCCTTTAAAACCCAGCCTGACGACAAGTGCCTGATCCCATTGGAAAGGGTGTAAATAATGGATGTGAACACAGGTTCTACTTCAGGCCTTCTCACATCTGAATCCCAGCTCAAATATTTACAATTATCACACTGAGTGAATTTCTTACCTTCCCTGGGCCTCGGTTTCCTCATCTTCCAGTGGGGTACATTCTATTTGTTATGAGAATTCACAAGGTAATAAATAAGTATCAGTCATGAAAACACTCAAAGTAATGCAGATTGGGTGAGGGGATTTTGTTGTTGTTTGTTTGTTTGTTTTGTTTTGTTTTGAGACAGAGTTTCTCTGTGTAACAGTCCTGGCTGTCCAGAAACTCAACATGTAGCCCAGGCCGGCCTTGAACTCACAGAGACCCTCCTGCCCCTGCCTCCCGAGTGTTGGGATTAAAGGCGTGCGCCACCACTTCTAGTATTTTCTAGTCTAGGCTTTTCCAGACTAGGGAACAATTTTTTCTTTATTATGTCCAAGTTGACACTCTTCTGTGGAAATACTGTGAGGTGTGGGTTAGTCAACACACAACTAATTAGCAGATAAATTAATGTATGTTAACTTAAGAGCTAGACACACAGAGAGGAGAAAGTGCCTGAGGTCTGGGCATAGTGTCTCCTAGATGAGATTTTACTAGTGAAGAAGCACAGGGCCCTTTGGATGCGGGAGACACTCCAGACGGAGACAGAGCTGAATTAGGGGGTCAACCACCTGGGCTCACTGTCCCTTTCTGGAAAGGTCTTGCCAATCCCTCTGACACACGTTCGAAATACAATGTCACTTTATTCCTTATGCAACGGGTGAGATGTCAGATGATCTAACTCTGATCTCAGGAGGTAGCACATCCCTAGTTTTTAATCCAAACATGGAAAAAATGGGCGATATAATTTCTGCTGCCCTTAAGAAGGGTGGATCTTGGTAACTAAAGGACTCTTTGTTTAGTGGTGACCATGTGGCTACTCTGTGTGAAGTATTACGGATCCAACCTCCAAGGAGTTCCTGGGAGAGGTCAGCTCCATCACAGGAAGAAGGGGGAGGAGGTGGGTAGGGTCTACTGCTGGATGAGGCAAGCTGTATGCAGGAGAGGAAGGGGTGGAGACCACAGAGTGAAAAGGAGCAGGGTTTCCTTCCTTCACCTCTGCTCAGGACTCTTTCGGAGTCTCCCGAAGGCAATGGGCCCCATCTCTTTTCAGCTCATCCAGGACTGAAGAAAGCCGGGCTGCCCACGGCGTCAGCTGCAGTGCCTGAGGATTCGCAGCCAAGGAGAAGGTGTGGGGGGAGCCACTGAGGAGTCCTCAGACCTTCTGTGTGGGTGTTGGAAAGATGTCTCTCCCTCGTTGGGCTACTAACAATTTGTAGTGTCTTTATTGCACTTTTGAACTTCAAAGGACTTGGCCAGCATCATTAACTAATGATACCTTGGTTCTGGTATTGAGTTGATTAGGGTAGGATTACTTTCTTATAAAAGTCTCTGATGAATGCTTCTCCACCCCTCCTGAGAGCTCAGTGAGGTGAGTAAAAAAGAGACATACCCAGGGACAATGACTCCATTGTTTTCCCAGGGCCTCTCTGCCATTCAAAAAGAAGCTGTGTCCCTGGGCTAGTGAGGGCAGGTCTGACAAATGAATAAATGAGCCCATACTTCCCCCATTGAGCTCAGACTACCGCTGTCTTTGTTCCTCAGACAGTGCTTTGATGAGCATCTCTATGTAGCATTTTCTGTTGTTTTGTTTGTTTGTTTAGGGCCTTACTCTGTAGCCCAGATTGGCCTGGAAATATCTATAGAGCATAGCCTGGCTTCAAAATCAAAAGAGTCCCTCTGCCTCAGCCTCCCTATGATTGAGATTACAGGCCTGAGTTAACATACCCAGCTCTAAGTAATACTTTATTAATCTCTAATTTAATCCATGGGTTATTAAAATAATCCAAAACTGGAGAGTTGGCTTAGCAGCTAAGAGCACTGGCTGCTCTTCCAGAGGTCCTGAGTTCAATTCCCAGCAACCACATGGTGGCTCACAACCATCTACAATGAAGTCTGATGGCCTCTTCTGGCACGCCGGCACACCTGCAGACAGAACACTTGTACCTAGAACAACACATAAATAAATACAATGTGAAGGAATCCTTTTCTCCTGGATAGAGCCTAGAATTTTTAGTATGACATCCAAGCCTTTTGTAAACTCCTCATCTCGTGTTTTCTACCATCACGTTCTATTTCAAAGACAAACTCTGTACCTTCTCCTCAACACAAACCCTCTCTGCTATCCTGTTTACCTTGTTCGGGTTATTCCTTTCACCTGGCGTGTGCCTGTCATTGTTTTATGATATTCGTCTGTGCGACTTAGCCTTGTCATCGCTGGGACCGGGTACAGGAGAGGAACAGTTTAAAAGGGAAGTTATTTCACTTGGCTCCCGGGCTCAGAGGATTCAGCCCATCGTAGTGGGAGAATGCGGGAGAGAGAACAAGTTCACACCATGGCAGTCGGCAAGCAAAACCTGAGAATGCCTGTGCCCATGGGCTCTCACCTTTCTCTTTCTCTCTTTTAAAGCTTTATTTTTATGTTTAATTATATATGAGTGCAGGTGCCCACGGAGGACAGAAGCATCCGATGATGCCCTGGAGATGATATTATAGGTGGCTGTGAACCACCCAATGTAGTTTCTGGGAACTGATCTTGAGTCTTCTGTAAGAGCAGTATGTGGTCCTAACCCATGAGCAATCTCTCCAGGCCCTGGACATAGATTCTCTACCAGTCAGCCTGTCTCAGAGAGTTGGCAGATGGCAGTTGCTTTGTTGCTTTGTTGCATCTGCCTGGTTTATATATTTGGTTTATATGTTTTGCATTCCTCCCCTGTCTCACATTGTCTTCACTTACATTAAGTCATGGACCTCTGTATTCCCACACAGACCGGAAGCTCCTGCCGACCAGTGGCTGCATTCTTGCCTTCCATTCTGACGCCTAGTTCGGTGTCATGCTTACAGAAAGTGTTAACTACATTCCTTTGAAAAGTGAACTTCCTTCTGGACTGTACTTAGGACTCACAAAATTGAGGTAGATAACCTCCACGGAACCCATCGCTTTATTAACTGTACGTACAGAAGACCCTTTATCCACTTCCCATCATTCATCTTCATCTTCGTTCTCCAATCCGGTCAAATCTTCCTTAACCCAGTTCCACCAGGCTGCAGCAGCCTTTACTATCGTCCCGTGCACTGCTGTATTGCTTTATGTTGGCTTTCAGGAACCTTCTGTCTGTCCCGTTCTTCCTCTCTACCTGCCTAGCAAATTCCTAGTCATGCTTCCGACACGGATAGCACATTCCCTGAACTCCCAGTCTTTCTCATCTCACCAAGACCGAATTAATCCTTCCCATGCTTCCATGCTTTTTTTTTTTCAACACTTAATGCCAGGTGCTCAAACTGGTTGTTGAAATGGGACCACCACCTTCCTAGCTTTTTGTTCACAGTGTGACCTGAAGTAAAACTCACCAGGTAACAGCTGACTCCCAGGCCAGCCTCTAAGAGACGTCCTTCAGAGCAAGTCATCGGATATGAGAGGCTTCAGAGGCTTGATGCCCCTGGAGTCCATCTATCTGTGTGATGCTTTACCTGCATGTACACGCTTGACAAGGAAAGGAGGGAGGGGGAGGGAGGGAGGAGGGGGAGAGGGAGGGAAGGGGAGAGGGAGGGAGAGCCAAATGGTTTAAGCCCACACTCTGAATCGAATTTGAGATATTATGCCCCTTCTGTCAGAGTTTAGAGCCAGAAGGTTATGGACCAAGCTCATAATTTGATTATGGCTGATATTTCTGGTACTAAAAAAAAAAAAAATTTAGAAAGAAACTGCTTGGCAGCACTTGCTGAAGGCGTTTTTAAACACAGTCAAATGATTCATAATTATAAAGGGTGAGTGCACGGTGTTCACTCTGGAGTGGTTACGCTAAGACTCATTAAATCCTCTCTGCATCTAAGAGTCCTGTTTTATGTAAACAAGACCTCTGAGGGAGATATAGATGGGTAATAAAGATGAAAGGAAATGAAGTATATTAACGTGAGGACAAATTAATAATGGCCTTTCTGTCTTTTAACAGGAAAAAGATCAGGTGCTGGGCAAGGACTGAACCTTTCGACGACACGAAGGAGGAACAGCAGCCCAGACAAAAAGCCAGACAGAGAGAGGGGAACGGAGTGAGAGGGCCGCATTTCGGGATCACGTCTGCTTGCTGATGGGCCCGAGTGAGCTTTTACCTGGTCACAAGTGACAGACCTTTCAGTGCTTTTCAGGTCACCGAAGCATAAAGCAGCCACACAGGACAGGGAGAAGTAAGAGGAGGGAGGAAGAAAAGAGGGAACCAGATGGCAAAAAACGGTGAAAGCCAGTAAGACGAGGTCAGGTGGATTCCCATGTCACTTCTCATATGAAACAGAGCCTGTGTGTTGTGAGGATTTGACTGAAATGATGTAGTTGATGTGCGTGCGTGCATGTGTGTGTGTGTGTGTGTGTGTGTGTGTGCGCGCGCGCACATGCGCAGCATTTGCCAGGATTTCCCGTCTGAATTCTTGGACAGCTAAGTCAGCTGGATAGAGTTTGTAACTGACCAAAGTCAACCTCATGTACCAAGTGTGGTGTGCTTGTGTGGCACCATGAGTGCTTGACCTGGCTCAGGTCTGCTCACCAAAGTTGGCAAGAGGATGGCTCAGCTGGAGCCCAGGTGCCCACCCTAGAACTGGCTTGAGCTCCTCACCTAGTAGCTTGCCTGCGTTATAAAATCTGTCCCTCTCTCCATCCTCTCCCTTACTTCCTCTCTCCTCCTTAGGTCTCTCACCAGACATTCTCTCACCTCCTTCATTCCTTTCCTCCCTTTCTCCCTCCCTCCCTTCCGTCTTTCCTTCCTCCCTCTTCTTACTTTCTATTGCTGGCTAGACTTGAACTTGGGATCCTCCTGCCTCCATGCTTATACTGTATCTGGCAACAGAAGTTCTTTAGATTCAGACTTTCATGAGTTGCCTTTGGTTGGGTTGAGGAAAACCAGAGACCAAGGACATAAAATTTAAGGAGGCTCTTCATCTTAAGTGCTGACCTTGCACTCGCATAGCCTTTTGAGTAAATGCTTCCTTAAGGTTTGGGCCTGGGAGCTGTTCTTGCCTCACCATTGGCGTCACTCACCTAATGACACCCGGTGGGAGCAAGAGGAGTTCACGTCTTACTAGTTCAAGAGAACAAGAGAACACAACCCTAGGGTCGATCTGTACTCACAATGGTCAGCTTGATGGCTCTTCTGTTCGTAGTTTAAAAAATTCAAAGGAGTTCTTTCACAGTATTTGAAACGCACGATGTGAGCCTCCAACCAAAATCTCCAATGGAGCTCATGAAAGCCTGGCTACTCTAAAGGCTGAGGCTGTCACACACGCGCCTGTGCTGACAACGGCCCAGCAGCTGCAGAGGGGCAGCTGAGGCCTTGTCCAGTCCACAGGTGTCGATCCTGACGGCACTGTCCACTTGCGCGAGGTGTGCAGAACTTCACACTGCTCTGTAAGCGTGCACTGTACTCTAACAAGTGTGGGGGAAGATTTGGGGGTCTTTGTGGCTGTGCTACCAGCAGTGCCTCAAGTAACTCCTGGGACACAGGAGAAGTCCAAGAAGTACTGGTTGAAAAACGGATGGATGGTCAGACGTGGTGTGGGCTCATGGATGTGACCCCAGCACTCAGAAGACAGAGTTCAAGGAGTTCATCAGGAGTCAAGGCTATCCTCTGCTACAGAGTGAGTTAGAGGCCAGCCTGGGTTGCATGGGACCCTGTCAAAGAAAGAAACGAAGGAAGGAAGGTCTGCTCACCAAAGCTGGAAAGAAGATGGCTCAGCTGGATCCCAGGTACCCACCCTCTGACTGGCTTGAGTTCCTCATCTAGTAGCTTGGAAGGGAGGGAGGGAGGGAGGGAAGGAAGGAAAGGAGGGAGGAAAGGAGGGAAGGAGGAAAGGAGGGAGGGAGGAAGGAAGAGCGAGACAAGAAGGAGGGGCTGATAAATCACTAAACAGCCCTGGGAATTAGATATTATGGGCTTCACAGTTGAGGAAACCAGGGCAACCCTCCAAAAGAAAGACAAATTGAAAGACCAGAGGGGCAGAGTGAGGAGAAAAACGGACGAACACGGTAAGGGAAGTGGAACTCTCCGTGAATGACTCATTATCCTCCAGTGCATTACTTTATCCAGACCTAGACCCATCTGAAATTATTTTAAACTATTATTTAAATAATAAATGACATTTATGTAACATTTACATATAGAACAGCGGTTCTCAACCTTCCTAATGCCGAGACCCTTTAATACAGTTCCTCATGTTGTGGTGACCCCCAGCCATGGAATTATTTTTGTTGCTGCTTCATAACTGTAACTTTTCTACTGTTATGAATTGTAATGGACAGATCTGATATGCGACCCTAAGTGGGTCATGACCCACAGGTTGAGAACCACTGATCTAGAAGGGTATATAGTATATTTTATGACCCCCATTTTCCGTATTCCTGGCTATGTCATCAGGGTGTGACAGAAATAAGAAGACAGATGTTCCCTGCCACACTCAGAAGACACACGGAGGACAGCAGCAGCCAATGGATGCCCAGCCTAGGCTAGGAAGAATGGCTCTTCCCAGCACCCATAGGGCAGCTCACAGCTGTCTGTAACTCCAGTTCCAGGAGATATGGTACCCTACACAGACATATATACGGGCAAACACCAATGTATGTAAAAAAAATCTTGAAAAAGAAAAAAGAAAAGTTTCAGTGTCTTTGTCTTTTATAGAAGAAAAGAGTTTTTCAGATGGCCCCAGCCTCCCTTACAGAATGATGGAGAGCGGCTATTTTTGGAATCAGAACAAAGAGCATCTCAGACCCAAGTAAATGAGCTGGGGACAGACAGGGAGGCAGGGGCAGCAACAGAGGGAAAGCTGGGGTTCCTGCAGCTGAGGGAAGGGCGTGACTTTCTCTTGTCCCCCCTGACACCATGCAGCAGTCGCTTTGACCTGTGGATGTTTCAAAGATCTCAAATATAGAATGTACACAAAGGAGCCATCGCCATCGAAGAGAATCAAAGACAAGAGTGTGTGGCTTTCAGCAGTTGGTGAAGAAAAGGCAAGGAAGCAAACAGACCAGAGGAGCTACAGTCGAGTTAGAAAAATACAACAAAACATATTAAATGTCTAGCAAGAGGGAGAGACAACCAGGTGGACGAGTCCCACTAAGTAAAAAGGGCAGTGATTAGATGCTAGCCAAATGATCGAAATGATTGAGCGCTCCCCACACTGAAATCTCTCTGATCCTTAGCAACATTAATGTCGAACACAGTGCACTTTGCTCCAGGTGTTGAGATACCAAAGTTGACCATCAGGAAATGGAATTTACTGTGATTCAGCTCTGTGTATTCACGATCTCCCTGTACCAAAGTTTAGTTTGGAAAATGACTTCAGATTGGAGTGTCAGGGGTCTGAACCTGGAAAGTGCAGCCACAGGGCACCCAGCTGTGTTGTAGTTTCTGTCAGGGGTTACCCTGTTCTAGTCACTTCCTACCTCCAGCCTTCCGGCTTATGCCCCTTGCAGATGCTCTCACACAGCCCGCACTATGCTTATCTTTCAATTTCACTATTTATGGAGCGGCTGCTAAGTGCTTTGCACTAATGTGGAGTCAAATAGAAATGAAGTCATTTGCACAATCAGATAATTCTAGGAAGATGTCATCACAAATTGTGGCACACACCAGAGAGTTGCTGGAGGAACGTGTAACCTGCCTGGTGGGTCAGGGGATTGAAAATATAAATTGGAAGTTAGGCACAGGAATACTACAATCCCAGGATTCTGGAAGCAGAGGTTCTCCATGAGCTCAAAGCCAGGGTAGTCTACATAGGCATAGGGAGACCTTGTCTCCAAAGGCCAAAAATAACATAAAACGAAAAAGAATAAAAAGGGAAATAAGTCTGAGCTCAGAATTGAAGGACAAGCAGTAATTGCCAGATCTGGGGAAGCGGGGCTCAGAAAGAGACTTCTCATCAAAAGGAAACCTTTGCAATGGTCCTGAGGCCAGAGGAGAGTGATACCTTAAGGACTCAAGGAGGCTAGAATGTGGATTACAGGGCAAGTGGTCCAAGGTGAAGCCAGAGAGGTGAGCTGAGGTCCAGCACGCAGGGCTCTGTAGACTACTTTCAGGAATTACGTCCACTCCAAAAAGGTCAGGAAAGAGTTTTAAAGAGACAAATGGGAGCAGGGGGTCCTTGGACACATCAGCTAGGAATAACAATGTAGTTTTTGAGACTCAAAGCAAAATAATATTGTTTTAAAATTTATCAAGAATTTCAAGGATCGACTAGGAATAACAATGTAGTTTTCGAGACTCAAAGCAAAGGAACATTGTTTTAAAATTTATCAAGAATTTCAAGGTGGTGATTGGAGCTGGAGCTTGGGGTAGGGTGCCACCTGGTACTTCCAAAGCTTCAGTCTTCAGTGGTGGGAAGGGAGCGATTGGCAGGGAGAAATTTAAGGCCGAACAGCAGAGCCTTAAGCCAGGCATGATCTGCTTCTAAACCAGTTCTGGGTCCAGCAGCCCATGGTGAGGACTGCTATGCAGGTTTTCTAGACCTGATTCTCCGGGCTCTCCACATCACCATGGTCGTCATTATCATCTTGCTGCATCTGTGTCTTATATAAATAGTAGGTACTTGGTATTGCGTTTTCAGCTGAACATATCTACATAGTCATCTCACTGTGGTTCCTTCTGGTGTTCAGAAAACTCTGGAACCTTAGCCTACAATCTTATTGCCACTTAAGCAGATAATAAACTGTTGAAGAATAAAGAACCATATCCATTTACCTTGTGCCAGTGGCCTGTGATAATGTTCTGCCCCACACTCACCCCTATTTCTATACAAAGCCTGCCTACCTCTGCGGATATTGTATGTGTGATGTTCTCAGAGTCTGTGTCCTGGAGTTGGAGGCAGGACTTCTCACTTTTGATACTTCTTGTTGTATTTTCTTAACTACATCTCATCATTTGCAAACTCCCCTTCACCATACATTGTCCTGGATTCCTGCTCAGAATATAAGTTTAAGTTGCCAGTTTCTGTAAAGACAAAGGCAACATCAAGTTCTTTGAAAATTAATGATTAATCACTGTGCACTGTACACATTTGCATAGAGGAAGCCTGCTCCTCATACACACACACACACACACACACACACACACACACACACACACACGAGTTCATCCCATTCATGACGATTTAGAATACATAAACTTTTAAGTCATTTTTTGCCAGTGTGAATAATCCTGAGAGAAATTTGATAAATAATTGCCCATTTGTCCCTGATGTACTAATGTTCTGTATGTTATATATTAACTTAGAAATATTTTTCATTTCCACTCACATTTTATAAAACATCTCTGACATCTTTTAAAAATATTCTTTAAAATTGGTTGACAATAGCTTTCAGAGCAGGTTACCTGTCAAGTTTTAAATTCAGGATTGAGGAGTTGTAGAAATGGCTTGGCTGTTAAAGAGTACTTCCTACTCTTTCAGAGGACCCAAGTTTGGTTTCCAGCATCCACATCAGGTAGCTCACAATACTCTAGCTCCAGGGGATCTGACACCCTCTTCTGGCCTCTGAGGGCACTTGCACCCACATGGCACACACACACACACACACACACACACACACACACGCACATGCACATGCACACGCACACACACACATTAAAAAAGAAAAAAATAACCTATGGAGTGAGATGCCATCTCAAAACAATAATAAAAACAAATACAAAATATTATTCAAGCCAGACACAGTGGTGCCAAAGCAGAGGTTCAAGGTCAGGATTTTTTTTTTTTATTTTTAATTTTGACCAATTCTTTCAAGAAACCATAGAAATCCCTAAAAGCTAGCATTGGTTGAGGTCAGTTGAAAGGAATGGTTATTGAAAATATTATCTTGGCCAAATAAATTATAGTTTTCCTTATACTATCAGATGTGATGACCTGGATAAGCTCTTCTCAGGAGAACAATGTTTAACAAATATGAGCAATTATTTAGATCATGTTAATTCATAACATTTCGTATTATAATTTGCATTTATAAAAAGTTCTATCTTTATAATTTGTAAAAAAGCTGCATAATGGAGACACAGGAAATCACCTTCATTCAGATGTTCTGACCTATGAAAATGTCAATTCATATTTTTATCTATTCACTTATTTTTGTGACATAAGTTAGGCAAATATATTTTCATAGAAATAGTCTTGAACATGTATTCCATAGTACAACATTCAAATTCCATGGCCAAGTCATAGTTGCTTCTGATTAAATGCCCCATGTGTTTCTAAAAATCTCTTGGCATGTGCCAGTGCAAAAATATACCTCTCACCTCAAAGGAACAAGAGGCAATTCTTTCTGGAGCCAAATGAGTGACCGTGACCCAGGCACATGGGGGCAGGATGCCTCAAACTCCGTATTCCAATGTGGTAACAGTTTCATGAATTTTTTTTTGTGAACATGAAAGAACAAAAGGAAGCAATAAACCAAGGCACTTTTCAGACACATCGGTGGGAACATCAGGCAGGCAAGGGTTCCAGCAAAGCTGGGGGAGGGGTGCAAGCTGGGGGAGGGGTGCGAATCCACAGACTCCATGCCAGAAGCCTCAGATGTTATCTGATGCCATTCTTACCATTTGGGTTGGTGGAAGCGAAGGGTCTGTTAAATTCCAAAAGGAAGTCCCTAATAGACAGATGTCAGGTCAGACACAGAGGTGGGCAATAAGTAGTTTTAAGGGGGCTAAAGGTAGCCCAAGAGAATTTGGCTCTGGACCTGCAACATTCTAACTTCCTTCGACACTAGACCTTCACGTCGGTCAGCCCTGTAGACTCTTTAGGGTAAGTGTGGCTTATTTCCTCCTGGAACTTGTTCACGTCACAGTACCTCACGAAAGCAACCAAAGCCCAAGCAACGGTGATTTCTTCAAAATAAAAAGAAAGTACAGCAATGAAACAGATAGCAATTCACATAGGCCTAAATGTGATTCTTGGTCAGTTAATTTTATCAAACGTGAAAATTAAATGATTAGATTTACCACCTGGCACAGTCCAGGCTGAGGTTTCAGAGCCTTCCCCATCCCCACAACTTGTCACTCAAAAGATGTGAGTCTGCCAGAGTCAGTTGGAAATGCCACTCCTTTGGTAAGTGGGTAGATCACTTCTACCATGAATAATCACCTCCATTTGGGGTTCATTCCATCCTTCCCACCTCTCTTCCCCCTCTTCCTCTCTTTATGTTTTTTTTATTTTGCAGAAACAAAAACAAGCCTATGGAAGAGTGGAAAGAACAGTACAGTTTCCAGTGGCCGATCATTAGCGTGGATCACTGGCTCAGTTCTTTCCTGTTGTTGGGATGAAATGCTCCAACAAAAGCTACTTAAAGGAGGGTTGGTTTGACCCTCGTGGAGAGTCTGGATTCTGTCAAGTTGGCAAATACCACTAACCACTACAACTGCAACGTCTTAGATTCCAGTTATATCGACAGCTAATGTATAAATAGTTTGTGTATGCTTATATAGTAGGTATGTGTATGTGTAAGCATGTAGGTATACTTATATATGAACATTTTTCTGTCTTTGTATGAACCTTCTTAATTTCCTGACCACTTTAAAGTAAATTGCAACTATTTCGTTTATCCCTAGATGGGTCGGCATGCTTCCCTGTGAAGAAAGACAGTTTCCTATAGTCCGAATGCCATCAATACAGACCAAGTAACAAGCTTCAGCATCAGGCATTATGTTCAGGTTCAAGTTCACCTACTAAAAATCCTGCTGTTGGTTTGCTTGTCTGTTTCTGCAGCTGAGGATGGCCTGGAACTCACAGTGATCCTCCTGCCTCAGGTGCTATGGTTACAGATGTGCAACACCATACCCAGACAGAAAGTATTCTTGTGTAGACCTCTTGCCCTCCCTCCCTCCCTCTCTCCCTCCCTCCCTCCCTCCCTCCCTCTCTGCTTTCCTCCCTCAGATTCCTTTCACGAAGACTATTTCATTTTAATTCTCTACAATTTTAGTTCTCTACAAGCTTCAATGTTGACTTACTCTGTGTAGAGCTGACACACAGAAGAAACTGGTGGAAAAACAGTTCTCTTTTGGAACACAGCTCTTAGTCCTAAGTATTTTGTGTTATTAACCGCATCATCTCTCTACTCCCTAAGAACTCTGTCAAAATAACTTTGTTTGCCAAGACAAGCCCCTGGAGCCAGCACTTCACACTCTGGAGGAGAGCTGACCTTCTTTCGAAATTAATTTATTATTTCCTGTTTCCTCCTTTGTCCCACTTCCCTGCCTGTCTTCTTGCTCTAATAATGACACATAAAGTTAATGAGCACGAGCAATTAAGAGGCCCATCTTAGAACCAGTGAGTTGGGTAGTGAATGCCCTTGACCTAAACTTTATTTGTAAAAAAAGATAGCTGAATAGCAGAATTAGAAAATGGAATTCGAAATCAGACTCTAAGGGTGTCTTTTCAGCCAGCAATTTAGGAGTTTGGCTGGATCCCTGTTATTTTATCCACCAATTAAATAGGATTTATAACATTTACTTATTAAGGGGTTTTTGGGTGCTTGAATGAAAGTTACAATAAGATGGCAATATAATTTTTAATTTTAAAAGAGCAAAAGAGTGTGAATATTTTTGTTAATTATAAAAATCTACCTTATTTTCCTCATTCACTTTTATATTTTTACCCACTTAAATCAATAAAGGCTACAACTTAAATCAGTGGTCCTCAACCTTCCTAATGCTGTGACCCTTTAATACAGTTCCTCATGTTGTGACCCCCCCAGCCATAAAATTATT
Source organism: Peromyscus eremicus (assembly GCF_949786415.1). Taxonomy (NCBI): domain Eukaryota; kingdom Metazoa; phylum Chordata; class Mammalia; order Rodentia; family Cricetidae; genus Peromyscus; species Peromyscus eremicus. Next base: position 102,187,190 of record NC_081421.1, on the reverse strand, counting down.
TTTGTTGGTACTTCATAATTATAATTTTGCTGCTGTTATGAATTGCAATGTAAATGTCTGATGTGCAGGAGATCTGATATTTGACCCCGTGAAAGGGTCATTTGACACCAAAGGGATCAAGACCCATGAGTGGAGAACCATGGACTTAAATCTTCTAAATTAAATAGCTAAAAAGAATGAGAATTAGGAACATTTTATTTCTAACTTCTTATATGTATGTTTAGTTTTATTCTTAGAAAAATGAAAAGTTAAAATATACCAATTTATCACAGAAGTAATGAATGGAAGGAATGTTAGCATAGACACACAAACAGGCAAACATCATATTACGGTATGTGAACACGGGCCCATGGGCTGCAATGGTGTCCCTTCCTGATGGGTATGTTGACACTGCAGGCCACACTCAGTGAGACAGAGACTATGTGGGAAGTCTCTGTTCCTTCTACCCTACCAGAGCAATCATGGAGACATATCTTTTTATTGATTCTTTGTGGATTCCACCTCATGCATCCTGATCCCACTCATCTCCTCTCCCCTCACTTCTGCCCTTTGCTTTTGCAACCTGCCCCCCAAAAACAAAATTTAAAAGTGAAACAACAACAAAAAATAAAACAACACAACAACAATAAAACAAATTTTAAAAAATCTTGGCGGTGGGTGTTGGGCTACTGACAGCCCTGGTCTGGGCCTGGGTGGTAGCTGGGCTGCTGGTCAGCTTGCCAGCTTTCCGCCATTGTCACCACCTGGGCAAGCTTGCCACCACTGCCCTGCCTACCTCACCCAAGGTAGCAGACAGGAAGGAGCCAGGCCAGTTCTCCTGCTCTCGGGCCCTCGGGTCCTCAGATTCGGCTTACCAGCACTCACACCACCAGGGCCAGCTCTACTGTTTTGCCCAGTAGAGGTGCAGGGCCTGCTCTCCTGATGGCTGCACTTTGTGAGGGGCAAGACCGGCTCTCCTATTCTCATGCCCCCAAGGCTGGCTCTCCTGCCGGTCGCAGGTAGCAAGGCAGGGGGAGGTAGCAAGGGAAAGGGGGTAGGGCATATTTTTCTGACCAGCAGCTCTCCTGTTCTCATGGCCACAGGCCCACCTCACCAGCGCCACTGCAAACAGGGTCAGCTCTAGTGCGCTGCCCAGGGGTGTTGCCATGTCCGCTCTCCCAAGTACTGCAGCTGGTGAGGGGGAGGATCAGCTCTCCCGCTTTTGTGTCCCCGAGACCAGCTTTTCCTGCCTGCACTAGGTGGCGAAGGGCAAAGGGCAAGGGGCACGGGGGTATCTCTCCCTTACCAACACCACCACATGGCAGACCATAGGGCTAGCTCTCCCACACTCACATCTTCAGGGCCGGCTCACCCTCAGCCTGGCCAGCAGGGACAGCTCTACTGTAATACCTTGGGGAGGTACAGGACCAACTCTCCAGAGTGCTGCAGTTGGTGAGGAGCAGAGCCAGTTCTCCCTAGAGCCATAGCCAGTGAGGGGCGGGGCCAACTCTGTGCAACCTCATCCTCACAGCTTTCGGTGAGAACAGGAGTCACTGACATCAACACAGATTGTGGCTGCGGCGGGGCTATGGACCCAGACATGGTCCCTGGCAGCGGCCCAGGCCTAGAGGACACCATGGCCCCGGGTGACAGTTCAGGCTACTCAGATCTGCATGGCCCCAGCAGCGGCTCAACCCTCAGATGCTAACCTGGCCCTATGTGGCAGCCCAGGCCCCTGCCATCCTCATGGCCCTTAGTGGCACTATGGGCCGTGGACACGAATATAGACCCCAGCTATGGTTGGACTATGGACCCGACGTGGTCCTTAGCAGCAGCCTGGGCTTGGATATCACCATGATCCTGATTGGCAGTACAGGTCACCTAGATCAGCATGGACTCAACGGCAGTGTGGCCCTTGAACCTCCAACTCCTACATGGACCCAGGTGTGGGCCCAGATCCCAGGTATCTTCATGACCTTTGATGGCAACAGGAACCTCAGACATCAGCACAGATCCTGGCTGCAGCAGAGCCAGAGACCCAGACATGGCCCTGGGCCCAGGTGGTAGGGCATGTCACTCAGGTCTGTATGGGCCTGACAGCAACACAATCCTTGGGCACCAAGAATGCCACAGGTGGAGGCCCAGATTCTGGGCATCAGTGTGGCCTTTGTTGGCAACACAGGCCAAACTATGTTGATGGCTTTCTTGTTTAACCAAAGTAACTGGTAGATGCTGAGATGTATCTCCTGGGTCCTTTCTTCTTCCAAGCTAGGAGACTTATTTATCCATCTGGCTGATGCTGGCCACAGACCTGAACCTTCAGTTCCCTTTGGAAATCTTGGATGAAGGTACGAATTTGCCTTGTGAACGGGAACCATCAGCTCCCAACTTCCAGTGGCTGGAAGATGCCAGCCTATGAAAGCCTTTCCCCGATTTGGGAAAATTCCATCCGGCTTGAATTAGTTCAAGCTGCCACAAAATGCCTGACAAAAATAGTTGAGGGAAGGGTCTGTTTGGCTCACGGTTCAAGGGTGGAGGCTGTCATGGCAAGGAAGGCATAGAGGCGGGATTATGAGGTGGTTGGAACACCGCACACTCAGGAAGCAATGGATGCTTGTGCTCAGCATGCTGTCTCCTTTATATTCAGTCCAGGACCCCAGTCCAAGGGATGTGCCACTCCCATCCAGTGAGTCTTCTCACCTTAATGAACTCAACCTAGTAACCATGTCGTAAACACGCCCAGGGGAGTTCCTTGTCATCTTCTCCGCTAATCTTTACCTCAGAGTATGTTCTCTGAATGCCTCAATCTCTAATAGCATTGAGAGTGGCCTGAGAAAGTAGGGGCGAACTCAGAAATTTAGAGCTGGCTCACTGGTACTCAGTGGCAGCATTGCTATCAGTGGGTGGTGGATGGAGGGCAGATAACCCCTGGAGGAAAGATACAGAAAGTTGTCGAAGTTCTAACTGATGGGTGAACTGACATGGGAACTTCCCCTGGAGGAAAGAAACAGGACATCATTAAAGTTCTAACTAACTGGTGAACTGAAAAGGGACCTGGGTAGAATGAAACATACCAACTCATGAACTGGATCAGTCATTGATAGATATAGGAAAATAACCTAAGGCCAGTGAAACTGCATCACCGTTTCTAAGCTGAACTGATAGTTTAAGAGAAGATAACAAACAGAGAGTGCTTATTCGGCAGCTAAATGCTAACAGTGAAAGCTAGCTTCTAGTCCAGCCAGGAGCCAAGACTTAACCATCAAGTTACAGAGCTCCAGAAACTTAATACCCAGTCAAGGAAGGTAGGCTGGGAAGAAAAACAGAACCTTGACATATGAGGTATGGGAGTCTGGGTCGACAAACCCCAAACCTTCAATGTCGGATCCCTCTGGATTCCTTGAAGTGGAAGAGGGACATTCTCAAGGCGAGCATCACCCTCCAGCTTGTGGAAGCCCCAGAGTAGTGTGTCCTGATTCCTTGGGATGTGCCCCACTTCCTGGACACCCTGATAGAGTAACTAAGTTTCAGCATGGTGTGGAAAAGGGCCATGTTTGGTCTAATAAGAGAGCAAAGGAACTGTGTCCCAAAGGAGACACAGAAACTATCCAACTGTCCCAGCAGACTCAGTTAGTGTAAGGCTATTTATTGGGGGGGGGGGGGTGCAGTTACTAAAATAAGACTGAACACTTTTAATGTAGAAGGATACACGATTTAAACCATAGACACTGAGTGATGGGGTGAATCTGCTGTTAGCAGGGCTTCTAGAAGCAAGGGGAGTCAGAAATGTCAGAACCCCAGAGCAGATGGTTGGAAGGAGAAAGACTGGGGGTAGAGAGAGGACACATAGTAGATCTACAGCAGAAGACGGGAAAACTTGCTAGATGAGAATATTATGGGAAGGCCCAGAGATCGGTTTACCAAAGCAGAATATTGGTGAGAAGGCACCACTGCAGCTAGGAAGTTTGGTGGCCACTTTCCCCTTAAGATGAGGGCTCATGGTGGTACACAGCCAACTGAACTCCCAACTGAACAGCCAGCACAATCCCAAACACCACAGGCTAAGTGGTATTACCGGGCCATCAGAGGCCAAGTAGGTACTATTGTTGTACTGAGTAAGGGCAAGATATAGGTCATGGCTCACCCCATGGATAATTACTTGGTTGAAAGAACATAGACATCATGAAGCAAAACAGCTAGGCATTGTCTTAGTTACTTTTCTACTGCTATGCCAAGATACAATTACCAATGGAACTTACAGAAAAGTTTATTGGGACTTAGAATTTCAGAGGATGAGTCATGACCATTATGGTAGGAAGCCGAGAACTTACATTCTTATCAGCAAGCAGGAGGCAGAGAGAGAGAGAGAATGGCTTGGACTTTGGAAACCAACAAGGCCATACCTCCTAATCTTGCCAAACAAGTGAGCACCAAGTGAGCACCAAACATCCAAATATATGAGCCTACAGGGGGGCATTCTCGTTCAAATCACCACATTCCACTCTCTGGCCCCTATAGGCTTGTAGCCATACCATAACACAAAATGCATTTAGTCCAACTTCAAAAGTCCCCGTAGTCTTTCAGTCTCAAGACGGTTTCAAAGTCTTAGTCTCTGGATAAGGATGTGAACTCTCAGCTACTGCTCCAGCACCATGCCTGCCTGCCTGCTGCCATGCTCCACACAATTATGTCCATAGACCCACCCTCTGAAACTGTGAGCACCAACAAACCCTTTTTTCTAGAAGCTGCCTTGGTCATGATGTTTCTTTACAGCAACAGAAAAGTAACTAAGATACATCTCAAACAGTTCCATCAACTGGGGACCAAGCATTCAAATACATGAGCATACGAGGCCCATGCTCATTCAAACCACAATTGCTGCTGTTCGGTCAAAGGGAGTCAAGGACAAATGATCTGGTGATTTTTGCCTTACTTGTAATCTCAATGCTCAGAGGGTAGAGGCATGAGGATCAGTTCAAGGCCACCCTGGGACACTTGGGAAGAAAAAGGAAAAAGAAGTGCCCTATTTGTTCTAGAATCTCCTGCATCCTAAGATAGCCTCAAACAAACTCACCATACAGCTGAGGACTGTCTTTGAACTTCTGATCCTTTGTCCCCACATTCTAGGTGCTGAGATTATAAGCATTGCCACCAGGCTCTGTTTATGTGGTGCTAGGGGTTAAACCTGGGGCTTCTTGCATTCAGGTGAGCATACTACTCACTGAACTACATCAAAAGTTCCTCAGTGAGCTGCTGTTCCCTGGACGAGGGATTTTATATTATAATAAGTATACATGGTAACTGTCCCCATTTCTTTCTCAAAGAGACTGATGGCCATTTTCTTGGGTGACACTAAGTGTGTCAAATATTGTACTGAGTGAAGACAAATATCCAGTCATAGGGTCGGTGTCAATATTAACACTTGAAACTCTGAAGCAGTATCATGCAAGTCCGTGGATGACAAGTAGTAAGCTGAACGAACCTTGGCCCAGGCTAGGCTCGCAGCAAACGGTCTGACTCCACAAGTGGTCAGTTTCTTGTCCTCAAATGTGTAACGGTTAAGGATATACGTGGTATTCCCCATACTGGTGGCCTCATCCGTAGAAGAAAGGTACAGAGCGCAAACCATTCCGCACTCCCATCCAAACAACAAGCCAGAAATCAAATCACATGCTACCCCTCTTGAGATTAGACGGCACCAATGTGGCTCCATCACCGATCTTGGATTTGCTAGTCTGGCCCCTTCAAAGAAGGACAGAGAGGATGACAGTGGATTCCAGAGACGGCATTTACTTCTCACAACTGCAGTTGCTCTGTCAGGTGTGACATTTTATTGTCACAGTAGACTGGCAAGGCCCCAGGTACTGACTGCTGATTTAGCGGGTATATGCTTTCCCATCTCAATCAGGAAGGCGGATCAAGAGTTGACAGTACTCTGGAATGAATTACAGATTGTGTTTCTGACCTTGCCCTGGGGATTGAAGTAACCCGCCTGTCCTCTGTCATTGGGGAGCTTGGTTATGCTGCCAAACATCACGGTGGTGTACTGGCATAATCTAAAGAGGTCGATGAGCAAGAAGTACTTTGTCTATAGTTGAGATGATTGCCCTCCCAAAGGTAAAGATTCAGAGGCATCCATATTAGGGGGAGTTTTATCCAGGGGTGTGAGAATAGGGAAACTGCCTAGTTACCTTTCACATAAGGGTGCTCTACTTTATCTTTGCTGAGGACCATGATGAAGAAAGCAAGCGCACCGCCTGGCTGGGCTCTGGAAGTAGCTGATGTCACACCACAAATACTTCTCAGATCTCCCCAGCAGATGACCTGAAAAGCTTTAAAGGCTTAAAAGAATCCAGGAAAGAGTTCTGAGTTGTCTCAGCAGTGGTGCAAACCATCTTACCACTTCCACCGTGGGAGACAGCAGAGCCTGTAACAGAGCAGGCACAATGGGAGAGGACACCGTGTGGTGTTCACGGAGAGGCTCAATGGAAGAATCACATGATAAGGCCCTGGGTTTCCAGGACAGGAGTCTGCCTCAAACTAACAGCAATTCTACCTCAGCCTTCCGGGTGCCAAGACCACCAAACTGGATTCCTCAAGCGTCATTATAAAACAGCCATTATTTTTGTACTTGGGTCATTCTTGTTTCCCTTCCTTTCTAACTCCACATGGCAGTCACCACTATTCATAATATATATGTATATATATACTTATTATCTTATTATATATTAAATATATATTTACCTACTTATTATCTTTCTTGTTTATTATGTTTCTTGTTTCTGGAATGTTAATTCGAGAAGAACAGCAATATTCAGTTGTGGTTTATTATGCCTGAAACAAAACTGGCCACATGGAAGACACTCAGTAGATATTTCCAAATGAATGAGTGAGTCATTCTACTGTGCACATTTTTGTGGGTGGGTCATCTTCAATTGTGAGTATTTACCATCAGTTAATTAGTCACTTTGGGCCGTTCATTTTCCTTTTATTATTCCTCTGTTGAAACACCAGCAATACTTGCAAGCAAAATCTTCATGGACATCATCTATTATTTTTACAAGATGGATTCTAGGCAGCACAGTTTCTCACATAAAAGGTTTGACTTTTGCTTTTCCACACTTTTGATATAGGATGTCTTTGATATGTGATGGCTTTTGATGTACGGATGTTTTTAAAGTATATTTCAGATTTATTTCAGATATATTTCAGATTTAGCTGTCCTCTCGTCAAACTGGCTGCCCTGACCCCATATAAAAACAAGCATCCTGACCTGCCCCCCTTCAACATTTTATGTAAGGAAACCTGCAGTATTCAGAATGATACAATTGATTTCTCTTTCCTTTGTTGAACATCATGTAAGAGTTTCTAACCTTATAACAAGATATTTCATGAATTCCAACTATGCATTTCATGGCTTCTTTAAGCAGCTCTCTCAGATGAAAGATCTCCACTTTCTTGTCCACTCACATCTTCTTCTTGCATTCATTTTCTCCTCTTACATTTAAATCCCCTCACACTTAATCATATAGAAAAACCTACTCCTCTTATGAAATATGTACCCTACGTAAAGATGCAAGAACACACCCCAACCCAAACAACCTTCTTCAAGTTTGAACGTTTGTGACTCCTCCTATAAAGGAATCCTTAGACTCTAACTGTACAGAAGGAAGCGTTCCTTCTCCTTCCTCCCTTCAGGTTACCTTTTTATACCATGGAAGGTCAAATTCTGAGCCTCTTTCTAGCTGCATCGTGGGATGATACCTGGGGCTATGCATTGCGTACATTTGGTAAGCAGCACCTGTTACGCTTAATTTGAACTTCTTCCAAAAGTCTGTCTCTCCCTCCTTTTGTCTCAGAGTCTGTGCTTCAGATGTTGAAAGATTTAGGTGCAGTTGCATCTCTGCTACTTATAAACTTTGTGAAAATAAATACAATACCTGACCTCTCTGGCTCATTGCCTCCCCTTCTGAAAAATGTCACCTACCCCCAGGAAGGGAAAATAAGACCAGACCCTTGAATTAGCACAGTAGGCCCAGGGAATGGGTGACAGACTGTACAGCTCTTATTCCACTCTTCTCTGGGTTGTTTGCCTCTCATAGGCCTGTACTACGTTTCCCTAATGCCTTCATCATTCACTTTTCCTCCACGGAGACCTCAGAGTGCTTAACTCCTGTGAAATCTTCCTCTCCTCCCTCCACTTCCAATGGAGACTTCCTTCTCCCTCTTTTTTCTTTCGAGACGGGGTTTCTCTGTGTAGTTTTGGAGTCTGTTCTGGATCTTGCTTTGTAACCCAGGCTGGCCTCGAACTCACAGAGATCCGCCTGGCTCTGCCTCCCGAGTGCTGGGATTAAAGGCGTGCGCCACCACCGCCCGGCTCCTTCATCTTGTCATTGTGTGTTCTTGGCAGCCTTTGGTCTTTCCCCGATCCTTTGCCTAGAGTATCTTGGAAAATTTTGGTAGTCTATGTTATTTAAAATGGTTTGTTCACTCACTCATTTTCTGAGACAAGGTCTCATGGATACCAGACTTAAAACAAATAAGGCAGCAGCAGCAAGGTGTGAATAAGTGGGGGAGCACAGATTGAGCTCAGGGGCCAGGTTTGCCCTGCAGTGATAGAGACCTGACTCATATTTATGTCTCTCCTCTATCCCAAATCAAAACAGTTTATAATTTTTCACCTCCTATTTAATTCATGAAGACAATAAACTGTTGTTTGCATTAAAATAGCAAATATATATATATATATATATATATACATATATATAAAATCACACAGTCTGGCATCCTTTTTAAAAATATGTTTTCTAAACTTTGCATAAAAATCTTTACTTCTAATAGTTTTAATTAATGCAAATAAATATGCCCTAGGGGTTTATTCAAATAAGTGGGTAATCAGATTCCCATCTTCCAGTTTCTTGGCTTCAGAATGAAACTTCTTCAAAGGGATCCTATCTTCACAGGGTCTAAATTTGTGACTACTGGTTTTATAATGCCCCTTTCTTCCACCCCTTCTTTTGTCCTTTCCTATCATTGCCCAACTCAAAATAGAACCCTGGTGCCCAGCAAGTAACAAAGTGAGCCAGAGCACATAGGCCTGAGGCTTGGAAAGGAAGCATGGGTATTGGAGTGATCTAGACTCTCGTACTGACCAGTTGAAGGCAACTTGGAGACCCCCAACAGTAAAGACAGAGCATAAGCTGGGTGCACAATGCTGTGTCTTCTAGTTGGGTTTTTCTGGGATAGGGAAACACTATTTCTTTTTGTAAGGCATCCTGCTTTAGGACAAAATTTCCAAAGTCACACTCTGTCAATCAGCTTGCTGATTCTGTTGGATTCAGTGAGCATATGTTAGTTCCTTGTGTTGTCAATTACTGCTAACCAATTATTCCCAAATTTAGCAGAAGCAAACAACAGACATTTATTTTCATAAGTCTTTGAGGACCAGAATCCCAGAATTTGATCTACTGTCCCGAGCCACTCAACATTATTTTTACGTATTCTGTTTGTTAGAAGAGATTCACTAAGTTCAGCCCAAAGTCAAGGAGGTTCTCCAGAAATCAGCCTCTATTCATGAGAGAGAGACAAAGAGGGAGAAACAGAGAGAGAGAGAGAGAGAGAGAGAGAGAGAGAGAGAGAGAGAGAGAGAGAGAGAGAGAAGAGGGAGAAACAGAGAGAGAGACAGACAGACAGAGACAGAGACAGAGACAGAGTCCTGAGATCTTCCTCACAATCATTCTCCACCCTATGTTTCTCCACCCTATGTTTTAAGACAGCTTCTCTCACTGAAGCTCAAGCTTGTCCACCCAGCTAGACTGAATGGCCAGCAAGCCTCAGGGGTCCTCCTGTCTTTGCTCCCCCATTGCTGAGAATACAGGCATATGCCACCACACCCAGATTTTTTACAAGGTTCCTTGTCTTAGTTAGGGTTTTTATTGCTGGGAAGAAACACCATGACCATGGCAACTCCTATAAAGGAAAACATTTAATTAGGGCTCACTTACAGTTCAGAGGTTCAGTCTATTATCCCTATGGTGGGACATGGCAGTGTGAATCGAGATTCTAATTAGTCTCTATGAATCCTTAGACTGAATTGGGCAGTGGGCAAGATCCTATCTCCACCCACTGTATATTCCTGTCTCCACCTCTCTGGTGCTGGGATTAAAGGTGTGCACCACCACCATCTGGCTCTGTTTCTCTTTTAGACTGATTCAATCTTGTGTAGCCCAGGGTGGCTTTGAACTCTGGATCTTTCTACTTCCTCCTCTCAAGTGCTGGGATTAAAAATGTGAGCCACCACTGCCTGTCCTCTATGGTTAACTAGTGGCTAGCTCCATCTTCTGATCTCCAGGAAAGCTTTATTTGACAGAACACAAGCAAAATACCATACAACATTTCCCCTTTTTTGTTTAAACAAAAAGCAAAGGTTTTAACTAACATAGAAAAACTATATACAATAAGTACAATAACTATATACAATATATACAGGCAATAACTACATTAACAATGTCTAGTCAATTAACATTTGATAAATTCAGAGAAAATACTTCATTATCTATCCTATCTTGGTGAGTCCAAAATGTTGTACCCAATTTACTTTCTGTCTCTAACTTGCATTATCAACTCAAAACTATCTTTTGAGGTCTTTCATCCTTATACACTTTACACATCTTTGTGAGTTTCTTTACTGAATTTGTTAAAAAGGAAAACTATAACTATTAAGTCTTCAACTCCATCAGAGACCTGAGAAAGATATAATATTACTTGAGTAAACAGAAAGTGTAGAACAAACAACATCCAAAAATAAGAAATGACAGAAACAGCTGGCTGCCTGGACAGTCACCCAAGGTTCCTCTGCAATATTGGGGCATCCATTTTCAGCCTACAGGCCTAGAATATCTAACAGACTTATTTGTGAAGCAGGATTTTTGAAGGACTGTCCCACCTTGTCTTGGCAAAGTTCTGCAGTCTCTTTCTTTTCTGTCCTGCTTGTCCAATTTGGACAGCATACTGCCAGCATTCGAGGCAAGGGCAGTTTCTTGCCCAGTGGCTAACTTTTGCCTCAAAAAAAGTAAATTCTGTATGAAGTTTCTTTGATGCCCATCATCTTCTCTGAAGTAGATTGGTGCTGCCAGGAGCAGACATGTCTCAATCTCATAAAAAAAAATGTTATTAAAACATCTTAAATGCCATATTCTGTATATCTCTGAAGTGTTTGAAGACTACTTGCCTATCTAAAATGTATCTGTTTGGCCTTGAAAACATACCTAACATAGTTTGATTGTAATAAGTGACTAACTACTAACCTGCATTTCTTTATTATCCTAAGTAGTTGTAATAACTTTCAAGGACTAGAAATTTACATTACATTATTAGATGAGCTGTATAGGTATAATACCCTGAACAAGAGTAGAAATGTATATACAGTATATTCTAGCCAAAACAACCTTAAATTTGATCAATATGTAAAAATCTATATCAATGTAAAATATTTAAAACTAGTAGTTGCTTTTTTGGTTTAAAAGTAGATTCAATAATCTACCTTTTATCCTATCATTTCTATAACATATATAGAGTATAACAAAAATAACCTCAAATTTGTATCAATATACAAAAATCTAAGCCAATGTAAAATATTTAAAATAAGTAATTGCTTTTTAAAAGTAGATTCAGTAATCTTCCCTTTTATCCTATTTTTACATCATCTCCATTTTTCAAAAAATAAGATTCCTGAATCTAATCTCCTTTGACCATTACCAGTAACAACTTGTAACCAACCACCCTATTTGATGACAAATATCCATAACCCACTGAATGACCAAAAACCACCCACCCCACCTCTTGGGAATGTGAGCATTGTGTTCTTAAAATTACTTCCTGTTGTCTGGCGACACCAGTATCTTTAGAAGACTCTAAAAAAAAAAAAAAAAACCGGGATAATTGTCAAGTCCTGTGAGAGCTAACTGTATCATTTGTTGTTCGGTCTCTGTGTAATGGGAAAGTGCAGGGCTTGTCTCAAGTCCTGGCTAGAGTAGTCTGTGAAGCTGGATCATCTCAGCCAGCCACTTTGAAATTGTCCTGAGCAATTTGTAGTCCAAAGCCAATCTTTAGGTAGTGTTTGTTAGCTTAGTAGCATTACCATAGTCCAGGCAGAATCATCATTGTGGGGTCCATCATCTTTTTGGAGACTTCAGAGATCGCGTTAGGTCAGATTATTCCTTTTATTGGTAATTTTTTCTGGGTATTTCTCCCTTCTTCTTTGTATGCTTATTTGTTCAAACGTCTTTAAATTTCTCAAGATAGTTGTTTTTATTTTCCTGGAAAGAAAAAAAACAAAACCCTTCCCGACCCTAACTTTGGGGAGTTTCCCTTTTGGCAAGTTATGTCTGATCAAATGAAACATTTGTTAGTTTTATAAGTTAGTTTAGATTGAGTGGTCATGCTATTTGATGAACTATCACCTCTTTTAATCAAGAAGTCTCTCTTGTTCAAATCTAATCTTTATTAATTTTGACTTATGGTTTCTCCTGTTATTTTTGTTTTATTTTCTAAAGCTGTTCTATCATCCAGAGCAGTATGGTTTTTTACAATAGGCATTAGGTCCTTTAATTGCTCTGGGAAGGAGTTTCCTTCATGATGGCAGGGAATGACTGAACCAAGTTTGACATGGGAGTCTGTGAGAGACCCCCAAGGCATTTCCCAATGGCAAAGGGTTACCCTGTTTTTCCCTTGTTGATTTTCATTCATTGGTCCAGTGTTGGCCTTTGCCACATCTTCTGCGTACTCCAGAAGGGAGAGGTCTTTTGTTTGGATTATTCCTAGAAAAAAAACATTGTTGTTTCTAGGAATGCCCTGTCTACAATTCCTTTTTAGGTGACCTTGTTTGCCACAATTAAAACATCCAGTGTTTTGATTTTTTTTCAAGCCTCTGGAAATCACCTCTCCTATCCAAGCATCATCATGGTTATAAGATTCAATATTGACTGTATCTCAGACGCATTCCTCCAAGGGCGCTGATCTTGCCTTTGAAGGCCTAATTACCCTTTTGCACTGTGAATTAACATTTTCAAAAGTCAAAGATTAAATTATTGTCTAGCTTCTGAATTTGGTATCATTCTATTTACAGCTGAAGTCAATCTTTGTTAAAAAAAAAAATTAGTGAAAGTTTCTTTTGGACCTTGTATAACTTTAGTAAATGACTCAGTTCTCTTTCTGATTTCTTCAATTCTGTTCCAAGCATTCAAAGCTGTTGCACGGCATAGAGCCAGGGTGTGGTCATCATATAGAGACTGTTTTTGTACATTAGCATAATTTCCCTCTCCAAGAAGTTGGTCTTGAGAGATTTCCATATATCTAGCCCTATTTTGTTGTTCAATGGTCCTATCCTCATCTTTCCACCCAGTCCTCCACTGCAGTTGAGGACCAGGTTCTAATACTTCCGTAACCAAGTCTTTCCAGTCTTATGGGTCAATTCTGTTAGTAGTTGACCATGAATTTAACATCTACTTCACAAAAGGTGAATGTATACCATATGAGACTATCACTTCCTTAAATATCCTTAAATTTAACATTTCCAAAGGAATCGAATCAGCTCTTACACAGCCTTGGGGCTATCTGCCACTTGGCAGTTCCTGTAAGGTGACTAGACAAATTAAGGTTGGTTGTTTGAAAACCTTGGGCTGTTTCTCCCTAATTTTGTAGTGTAATGGTAAGGTTGGTTCTCCTTTAAATTCCTCTGTCTGGGTCTGAATATCTCTATGACCTGTTTTAATAAGTTTTTCTAAGACCTGTATCTTGGCATTCATATCAACTAACTTTTTTTTTAGAGATAAACCAAGAATTATCAAACTGACAATAAAGATTATCAAAATGATAATTAACATTGTGTCAATCCTGCTTAAGTTGTTATCCCTTCATTTAATGGTTCCATTTTTAAACCATTCATCATGTAATCATATAGAGACCTAACTCTCTCCATTGTAATATTGTTTCCCATTTTTAAAAATATTTGTTTATTTATTATGTACATTGGGATTTTGCCTGCAAGTATGTCTGTGTGAGGATGCCAGATCCCTTGGAATTGGAGTTACAGTCAGTTGTGAGCTGCCATGTGGGTACTGGGAATTGAACCCAGATCCTTTGGAATATCAGCCAATGCTCTTAACCTCTGAGCCATCTCTCCAGCCCCTGTGTTTCCCATTTTTTAATGTGGGAAAAACCTCTCTCTTTTAATTAATTCCTCCCTCTAAGAAGTCCCAATTGTCTCACCAAATCTGCTGATGATGACGGTGAAGTGCGAGGCTAACTGCTACAGCATAGAACAGTAGAAGCCTAAGTGGGTGTCAAGGCAGCTACCTTGTGTGGCAGCATCTTAATGAAGGGAGTTCCAGGGAAAGCCCATAGCCCACTGGGAAAGAAGCCAAAGAGTTAACCATCTGCACAGGATAACATGTGAAAACAGCAGCATTTGAAGCCTGTGGATTTTGCTGCAGCGAGGCTGCAACAGAAAAATCCCAAATTCACTCAGAGGGCTTGAGGAAAAAAAGAAAGAAAAACCTAGCTGGCGAGGTGGTGACTCCAGCAGGTTCCCCCATGTGCAGCTTGGGCCTGTGCCAGTGACTGCAAAGCCATGGGCAAGCAGCTTTTTGTGAACGTATGCCCCAAAAGTTGGACACCAGATGAATCACAATCCTAATTAGTCTCTACAGATCTTTAGACTAATGGGGGAGATCCTGTCTCTATGAATCCTAAGACTGAATTGGGGAGGCCTCTGAGATCCTGTTATTTACCTGGCATAAGAAAGGACCCCAAGATACAACAAATCCCACTTTAAGAGTTTTATTAAGGGAGGATAGGAAAGATGGGTGAGCAAGTAGGCCTGCCGGAGAGGAAATGTGTGAAAGGGAATGGGTGGAATCTGCTTTTAAAGATCACCTTGAGCATGGGTATCGGGGCTTACATAGCCATGCCATGCATGTGCATAGATTATGTGGCCACATTTGGAGCAGATTGTGTGGCCATGCTGCACACAAATTATATAGGATGTAAGGCCCTGGAGTGACTAAGCGCATGCACAGCCATGGGATTCTGGAAGCAGCTAGGATGTCGGGAATGATAACACTGTCTCTACTCACCTTTTATTTCTGTCTCCACCTCCCTGGTGCTGGGATTAAAGTTGTGCACCACCACCAACTGGCTCTGTTTCTCTTTTAGACTGATTCAATCTTGTGTAGCCCAGGGTGGCTTTGAACTCTGACCTTCCTGCTTCCTCCTCCCAAGTGCTGAGTGATTAATGGTGTGTGCCACCACTGCCTGTCCTCTATGGTTAACTAGTGGCTAGCTCCATCCTCTGATCACCTGGCAA
Organism: Peromyscus eremicus; assembly: GCF_949786415.1. NCBI lineage: Eukaryota > Metazoa > Chordata > Mammalia > Rodentia > Cricetidae > Peromyscus > Peromyscus eremicus. Next base: position 102,171,847 of record NC_081421.1, on the reverse strand, counting down.
GCTTTACTTGTCAGAACACAAACAAAATATCATACAACAGTGGTGTGCAGGCAGACATGGTGCTGGAGAGGTAGTTGAGCATTCTACATCTTACAGGCAACAGGAAGTGAAATGAGACACTGGGTGTGGTTTGAGCATATATGAGACCTCAAAACCCACCCCCATAGTGACATACTTCCTCCAACAAGGCCACACCCATTGCAACAAAGTCACACTCCTTACAGTACCACTCACTTTGGGGCCATTTTCGTTCAAACCACCACAGTCCTAACTCTTACACAGCAAGCACCTTACTGACTGAGCCGTCTCCAAAGCTCCATGGTCACATTTTTGAGGGACTCTCAAAGACGATGTGGACATTTAAAATAATCACGTCTCCCCATCTTTTTCTTCCTGTTTTCTCATTCTAATTATTAGCAAGGATGTCCAAATACAGGTTAAACATTAGCAAGGATGAAAGGAACTTTGTTTTGTTCCGTCTTAAAGACTAACTCTAAAGTTTATCCCTCAGCTATCACATTGACCTTAGTGTTTTGCTATAAAATCTATATCCAATTAAAGAATTTGCTTTCATTCATGGCTTATCATGTTTATTGTTTTACCATAAATCAATATAAACTTCATGAAACTGTTCTGCATTGATAGATTTTTGCCTTCTTTTGTTTTCTTCTCCTAGAATGGTCGTTCAGATTACTAAACTACTGTAACATTGCTTAGAGAAACCACACTTGGGCTTGTTTTTAAATTTTTCAATAACTTACAAAGACAGTTGTCTTAGGGTTTTTACTGTTGTGAAGAGACACCATGACCATGGCAACTCTTATAAAGAAAACATTTAATTGAGGTGGCTCTCCTATAGTTTAGAGATTCAGTTCATTATCATCAAGGTGAGGAGCATGGTGGTATGCAGGCAGATGTGGTGCTGGAGTAGTAGCTGAGAGTCCTACATCTTGCAGGCATGAGGAAGTTGACTGAAACACTGGGCAGGATCCTGAGCATAGGAAACCTGAAAGTCTGCCCCCACAGTGACACATTTCTTCCAACAAGGCCATATCCATTCCAACCAAGCCACATCTCCTAATAGTGCCACTCTCTGTGAAATTATGGGGGCCAATTTCATTCAAACTACCACAACCATGTACTATATAAGATTTTTATATCCATATTAATAAATTAAATAGGCTGTAAGGTTTTTCTTGTGTTATCTATGCTTATTTTAGAATCAGTCACTGACAATGACACATAGGGACATTGTAGGGTGCAGAGGGAAGTCCTGGGTGAATGTTGAATGAAAAAAAAGAAACAAAAAAAGGAAGGACATTATTGGTGTAATTATTAAGGCCACTCCACGTGGTTAAAAAGGGAGGTTTATTTAATGGCTACCCACTACATGACATGACTGCTCCTAGGTATGGTGGGGAAGAAAGTTTACTGTAGATAAAAGGGAGAGCGTAGTCAGAGGCAGGGACATCTGGGAGAGTCCAGAGTGCATGTGATCAGACTGAGCTGGGTCATGTGAGGGAAGTGGGGAGGGGAGAGGGGAGAGGAACCACCAACTAAGAGGGGCAGCCTGGGCCAGGAGACTGGCCTAGCCAAGATGGCTGGATTATTTAAAGAAGGGCACCCTAGACCCTGGGCTGGAGAAGTTTGGGGTAGAAGGCAGGGTATGCCATCCATACCCTGTAACAAGTAGAGACTGAGGCATGCTGGGAGAATCTGGGGGCCAGGTACACTTTGATATGTTAAATAGGCACCTCAGTTCACCATTTGTCCTGAGTCTGAGACCTAACGATTGTGTGGGCATGACCACATCCATGATGCCCAGGACCTAGGACCCATGGCACAACTGGAAAAGCCGTTGCTCATCTAGCCCAGGCTCAAGAGAAATGGAAAAGCTTTTCTCCAGGGTCTGAGTGTTAGAAATGATTGATCAGGGTGTGCACACATTAGTAACTGCATCTTCTTCCTCCTGGATGCTTACATCCTGAGACGGTTGCCTACAGAGACCTCCTGCCAAGTCGACCTAACCCCTCACCTGTGCCGAGGTTCCATGGGGATTGTGGGTGGTGGTTAGGGAACCTCCTGCTCTCAGCATTACTGAACCATCTGTGTCTGTCTTGTCTTCATTCTCTCGCTGCCCCTAGCCAGGGTTCGAGGACCCAAGCTGTGCTGGTCACGGCAGGAGGCATAACATAAAGGTATGTGGTAGTAAAAAAAAATGCAAAATAAAGTAAAAAGTGTCTTACAGTCAATGGGATAGCTTGTCAGATAAAGATGCTTGCCACCAAGTCTGACTGAGTTAGGACCCGCAAGTGAGAAGGAGGGAACAGCAACGAAACAAATTGTCCTTTGACCTCCACGTACATGTCATGGTATGTGTGCCCACACACTTACACACATACGAATTGTAGTACATTGTTTGTTTGTTTGTTTTTTGAGGCAGGGTCTCACTATGTAGCTCTGGCTATCCTGGAACTCACTCTGTAGATCAGGCTGGCCTTGAACTCAGAGATCTGCCTGCCTCTGCCTCCCAAGTGCCAGGATTAAGGGCATGCACCACTATGTCTATATAATTAAGTATCTTAGTCAGAAGGCTGAGGCAGGAGGATTGCCATGACTTTTTGACGTTTCAGTACATGATTGGTTTAGACCCACTGCTTTGGGCCTGTGAAGCATGGTGAGTGCATTTCTCAGAGGAAAATGCTCACCTCGAGTTTAGGAAGCAAAGAGGAAGAGGTAGGGGCCAGGGTCTCATACTGACTTTCATCACAATGTTCCACGTGTCCCAAGGACCTCCATGAGGCCCCTTCCCTAAAGGCCCACAGTAATTCAAACAGCATCACCCTGGAGGCCAAGTCTTCAGCCTATGCACTTTTGGAGAACATTCTAAGACCCCAACAATAGCTCCTGCTTTTTCCAGTCCCTTCTCTCTCTGCCTCTGCCCTAGTCTAGTTGAAGGCACACGGATAGTGGCTGTCTACATGTTCTAATCCATCAACAGGAAGCAGACCATCAGTGAATGTTGAAGTCTTCTGTCTCACCCCATCCCAGACTTCTTCTCACCAGGGTGTATTTCAGCTGAGGTGATCAGACCCTCCTAATCAATCATTCCACTTATTAGCTCCTTTCATTGATTCTCTAATGATTGGACAAAGGAATAGGTCATGCTGTGTCTTCAGGGTGACAATGGGGACTAGATCTGGTACGATTTCACGGTGGAAAATTCTTTCTGTTTTACACCATACCTGGTGCTCTAAACGTGGCTTTTAGAAATCAGAGGCACCTAAGTAGAGAGCCTGGTTGGATCAAGAAGGTAACAGTGCCCTTTCCTGGCAACATCAATTCTCCAACAAAACGTAAATCTGAACGAACGAATCTACTACAGTGTCGTTGATGCTAGAGTGAATTCTTTACCCCCTCCCCCTTTCTTATTTTCTTTCTACTTTTTTTCTTTTTTTTGGTGCCTGCTAGGGTTATTTCCCATCTTTGAAAGCCTGAGCCCTAATGAGCTCCAGGGGGACAGAAGTCTGTCAATCACAGAACACTTTTCAAGTAGAGTCGTCTCTGCCCCACCAGAGAACCACAAGGCATGAAATAATTAGAAAGCCCAAAGTAACTGCTCTGTTTTACAAGAGCAAAATCCGCTTGTGGATCATTTACATAAACGTGTCACTTCCCATTACAGTTCTAATGTCGGCTGGGTGATAATCGCAGGCGCGCTGGGGGAGGGGAGGGCAAGGTAAGCAGGGGCTCTGCATTGATCTGAGGTGCGCATGTGCTGCGCCTTTCCCCGCCCCCACCTTCCTGGACTACTGAATTAATGCAAAGTATCTTTTCTTTTCCATTAAAAAAAAAAAGCCTATTCGTGCTGCTATGGCAGCAGACCCTGTGCTTAAGAGAAGAAAGAAAGAAAGAAAAAAAAACTGCATCAAGCTATTGTTGGTGGAGAATTCACTTTGAGAAGCATTTCAAAGCGGATCCGACTGGGGAAAGAATCATGTTAAATATTTGCTATGAAATATTTATAAGAGCACAAAAGCAATTGACAAAGTTGCCTGGGGAAAAAAAAATCAGCGTTTCTCCTCATTTGGACTTCTTACGGTGGGGGTTTTAAATGCTCGAGGGAGCACTTAAATAAGTGCAAATACATGGGTGATGTGTAGTCACAAATGCGTGTGCACACACACTCACGCACGTATGGTTGAATGGGTTGATGGGATTCAGGCCGATCTGCATCTGAATGCTGCTTCCCCAAGTACAGCAGCAACAAGAGGTGGCTGAAGACTTGTCCAGATAATTGCCTTTGAAGGAGCCCTGCATTGATGCCCACAGAGCAAGACACCCCTGGACAGACAGACCCAGGTGCCCCCGGGGAGAGGCTGGCGGCCATTTTACGGGGTGCACGGGCCTCAAACCCACCTTTAGGAAAGGGACTCTCTTGAGTCCTGACACTTTATTGTACCAGCACAATAGTGGCCACACTGAAATGTATGCAGTGAGGAAGAAAAAAGAGGCCTTGCTTGGAGCCAGAATAAATGTTATCCATCCGCGTGGTTTTTGGATTATTAAAAAAATACATATTTAGTCCCCAAACCCTCCCACCCTGAACATATAATTGTGTGACAAAATGTAGCAAATACTTTATTGACTTGTATAGTTAAAAGAATCACTATAGCAACTATGTGCAATTTCAATATCTGTGGTGCTCTTCTCTCTACTGGGAGGGGAGACACAAAACTACAGTTCTCGTGCAATATCTCTGTCCAACTAACTCATCACAGATTTTACTCAGTTTTTGCGATGTGAGCCTCGTGATCCTTTTATGAAATATCTCTTGCTATTTGGACCCTAATATCCAGTAGTATGATTAGAGTAGGCATCTGAGCAGCTAAGCAGGCAGGCTATAACCTACAACTGATGCTTATCTTAGCTTAGGAGTCTATTGGAAAATCTGCTGTAGGCTGGTTTAATTCATCAATAAACACATCCTAAGATTCAAGCCAAAAGAGCAAGCTGCTGAACAGCCCAGCGCAGTCATCTCTGCAGCATTTGACTTCGCCTGAGGGCCAAGACTGCCCATTGGTGAGGCAGGAGAGGGAAGATGCGCCGGCGTGGCAGGGGTCTGAACCCCAGCCAGGCTGTTTCTTATCCAAGAGATCACCAAGCGGGGATGCATTGTGGGTGGATTTAAATCTGCTCTTTTTCTCCATCCCCCCTCCCTCTCACACAACAAAAGTCTAAATCCCTTTTCAGACCAGATTGCCCCATTTCCCTGCATGGGCCAGGCAGATTGGAAAGATGTTTGTCATTCAGCTTTTCTCTGGGCTAATCAGAAGGCACTGGGGTGGTGGGATTGCTGTCTTTCATGTACGGAGCCTGACTCTACAAACAGCGGCACAGAGGCCTCTGGGCCTGCTGCTGGAGAGCTGGCTGCCTGTCGTCTCTGAAGACAGATATAAAAATATTGTTAACCACGAGCCTAAGCAGAGGGTTTAACAGGGATTTGAATCTAAAATGTGATACTCCACACAGGCCAACTTGATTTGGTCCAACAGAGCCGAACCCCTTCGACTGTTACAACAAAGTGTGTCACATAATGGAGGAGATTTTGATGGGATTGGCAACATCTCTGTTTCAGGCCTGCTGCTGCTGAATAGATCTAGACTGTGAATGAATGTCCCCACTTCCTGGGCTGTCTTGATGAGAGGCCTCAGCTGACCTGACTCCAGAGTCAAGGTCTCATTGGCGGGACAGCTTTCAAGGTCTCCAGGGTGTTGTTCTGAGCATGCAGCGCAGCTGAGCTAGGCTGGGCAGGTGAGGCTGCGTCTCTGGAGAGCCACAGCCAGGGTCAGAGAGTTGCTGTGGAGTGACCCACACGTTCTATAGTGGGAACATCGGGGACCTTTTCAACTTGAAAATTCTGCAAATCACTCTTTGTAAAGGCTCTGGGTACCAGTCCTCAGAAAGCTGGACAGAACAGAGGGCAAGAGAAAGTGGTTGCATTCTTGGCATCTTCAGCTTGCCCAGGGACTAACTACTCTCAACAACTCAATTCCTTCATCTATAAAATGGAGCTTAAAATACTATTTTCTCCTTGGAAATACTTCAAAGAGTACAGTAAGTTTCCGATGCAGCCTGTAGTAAGTGCTTGGAACGGAACATTGTTACCTGCTCTACACAGCTGCATCACCAGGGTAATGGGGACTTTATCTCAGCCTTATGCTGGCTTAGTCACAGCTATACTTTCGGGAAAAGCAAGGGCCAGCATCCCTTGGAGTATACATTAATGAAGCAATGACATCTAGGGGTACTTATCCATCGAGGAATCATTTGGGAGCCAGGCCTAGTAGCATAGCTGCTCAGCTACTCAAGAGGCTGAGGCAGGAGGATCATGAGTCCCGGGCTTGCCAAGGCAACAGAGTGAGATCAAGACCATACTGAGGAACTCAGTGGAACCCTGCCCAGTAATAACACTTCAAAAAAGGCTTAGGCCATGGCTCAATGGTACAGAGCTTGCCTGGCATGCTTGAAGCCCTTGATTTGATACCCAGCACCACAAAAAAGAACATTTAAGAAAGTTCTATGCTTTAGACATGAGCAAAGTCCAGGAAACAATCCGAGTCTTGAAAGTGCTCTGAAAGTTGTGACTAGCTGTCTTTCGTCAGGTTTATTTAGATCTTCTTGTGGTCAACAGACGGTTAGAAATTTGTTGGAGCCACTGGGTACCTCTCCTGGAGCCCATGCTTCTCTTTACATTCCAGCTGTGCTTGGAGACGACCGCTATCCTAAACTTGATCTTTAGTTATACTCAGACATGATTTTTAAGATCATACATTGCTGGAGCAAAGTCTATCTGTATTCATACACAAAACAGCTGGGCTCTATATCTCTTGACTTTTATATAAATGGTATATTGAACACACAGGCCTACCATGAGCATTGTTTATTCATACATTTTTGTAACAAGATACATACATTTTTGCCGCAATATACATATCTATTACACAAATTTATTCAATTCTCTTGTTAGTAGGCTTTTAGACTATTTCCAACCTTTCATACTTTAAAAAATGCTTCGCTAATACACATCTGTATGTGTGCTCTGTGTATATGCAGTGTTTGTCTATGACATATATATATATAAATATCACATATAAGTCAATATGCATAACAACTAGATCTTTAGAGATGTCCATCTATCTTTATGAGAAGTTGTCTGACTGATTTTGATGTGAGGGAATTCTGGGTGGCCAAGGGAGCGTTTGTAGAAACAAGAGTCTATAAAAAGAATGTTCCCTGACCCACCTTGTGTCTCTGAGAGTGGACATATGGGGTATTGCTGCTATTTTATTATTCATAGCTATTGATTGTGGGGTAGTTTTTCTCCTTATGTTAATTACTCTTTCTATACCCTTCAGGGATCTTGGTACACCCTGTTGTAGGTGACAGAATGTCCCTGGAGAAAATGAGATGCTCAATTTGAGTCAAAAGGTTAAGAAACCAACGAGCTTGTGGAGTCCTTACACAGTGCTCTTCAGAGCCCACTAAAAGTTTAAAAGTAAACAGCCAAGCCGAAAACCATTCATTAAAGACTGTGAGGCCCTTAGCCGACCCTCCTTTTACAACAGGGCACATGTACAGAAGGCGTGAGGAGGAGAGAAGTAGATGGATAATTCAGAATCTCTGTCACGGTTCCCAGGCACAATCAGCAGAGCTTCCTTCCTAATACACTGTAGAAGTGCGTTTAACACTTTCCACATGTGAAGCTTCGAGCGATGTTTGAAGCTATATTAATAAAATATTAGCCCAGAAGTGACTTTCATAGATATGCTAGCGGGGAAGCAAATAATTTTATTCTAGTCCCATGTAAAGTTGATTTCAGGCAGAGAAAGTCTGAGGAGGGGATATATCCCCCTATATGTGTACACATATGCACACATGCATGCAATCCCAAAGCTAAATCAAATTGTTTGTGTAGTGCTTGCTGTTTTAAACCGAGAATGTTCCTTCTTCGTGTCCTTCATTATTTTGCCTAACTGCAAATAGACTGCGCTAGGAAATGAATATACAGTTAATTCAACAGCCGACCAGAGGCCAAACTGAAGCTTGAAAGGCCAATTGTTGGCCTTAAATACAGACTTGCGTTTGACTCGTAGATTCTTATCTATTTGACCTTGTATATTCTGTAATCTGCCTGGACGTTTTCTGGGTCAAAGAGGAGGTTCAGAGCCCCCAGCCTTGGAGCTCTGAGATAGCTTGGTTCCCCTAGCAGAAATGAGCCAGCACCAGGGTGATAATGCGAAACAGTCCCGGCTTCTGCCCTCAGGTTTTCTCAGCCAGTCCTTGCCTAGGAAGGAAATGTCTCGGTTCTTTCCTTTCCCATCACAAAACATGGCTCAGTTTAAACAGGTTTCTTAGGAAAACAAACCAAACCAAACCAGAATCTGTACACGTACTGTGAGCACAAAGGCCTGTGTCACCTCCCTTCTGACCTCCCCCACGAAGCTGAGGCAGAGCAATGATATGGACTAGTCACGTGCTAAGATCTCAGGTCTTGGAACTCTTTCTCAACTCTCATAACTAAATGAAAACTCAGATACTGTTGTTGTATACATACCCAAGGCATCTAATGACTCACTCAGTATAGACATCCAGTAATATGTTCCCTGCAGTGTGCTGTTAACCACGGAGTCAGGATAGTGTCATAGTTCCTCAGCATACCACTTGCATGATTGGTGGAGTTCTCCCCGTTTTTAGGCAGGAGGAAGAGGAAAAAGAAAGAGAAGTTCTCTTCTAGTGTCCCTGGGGGCACAAAGGTTTGTGAATGGTTTTTGGTGCCTTGCCTATAGATGGTCAGGCGTCTGTGAAATCATAAATCTCAGAACATTTTGCAGTTATCACCTGTACTTTAGCAAGACAAGTTACATTTAAATGACCTCATCCCTCAGTGAGTAGAGGCAGAGATTCAAACTCAAGCAATTAAAGCTAAAATTTGGGGATTACATACCATTGATCACTGAGTATTATCCCAGTGCTTGGGAGGCAGAGGCAGGTGGAGACTATAGGCCAGTCTGGTCGACAGAGCAAATTCCAGTATAGCCCAGGGCTATACAGAGAAATCATGTCTCAAAAACAAACAAAAAAAATGAAAAAGAAAAAAGAAGAGAAAAAGAAAAAAGAAAAAAAGAGAAACAAAACAAAAAATTGTTCTTATCTAAACTCTCTGAAGAATTAATTCCTTGGCTAGCCACTTTTCCCTAAATCAGTGATTTTCAACCTTCCTAATGCAAAGACCCTTTAATACAGTTTCTCATGTTGTGGTGACCTCCAACTATAAAATTATTTTCATGGCTACTTCATAACTACAACTTTACTACTGGTATGAATCATAATGTAAACCTCTGATATGCGGGATATCTGATATGCCACTCTTGTGAAAGGGTCATTTGACCCCAAGGGTCATGACCCACAGGTTGAGAACCACTGCTCTAAATACCTCTCACCTGTGAGATTCTACTTAACCCCGCTAGGAAGAGTAGGGTAATAGGAATTTTCCATTAAGGGAACAGAGGCAATGAGTCTCAGTGCTGTACATTGTCTGAGTTCAGAAGGCTACAAGCCACAGGGATTACCATGTCCTTGGAAGTGTGGTTTCTGTGGTGCAGGTAAAAGCCTCAGGATTTCCATGGTTAGAGATGTGAGTGACAGAGGAAGGCATTCCTCTAAGTCATCTCTAATTAGGTGCTTTGGCTTGACACAGCCAGTCAGGAATATTTTGAGATGAAGCTTTAAAAGAAAAGCTACCTAATCTTCCAGGATAACTCACCATTAAGGTTTAGATGAAAGGTTCTGAACTGGTGGCACCACTGCCGATCAGCTGTGTGGCCCACAAAACTACAAGCCAGGAGATATCATTCTTCTGTGTGGGGTACAGAAATTTGGTGCTGGGGAGCAGTTTGAGCGTTAAAGACACAAAGGGCCCATGTTGATTTTATTTATTTAGATGAAAGCTACTAACTGATTTGAGAGCTTCAGAAGTCACAGCTGATAACTCTAGGTACAAATGAGCAAACTCATTGCCCTCATTCATTCCAGAGGGGACCACGCTTCCACTGCACTGTGGTCAGCACCGGATCTCACTGTGACCAAGCATGCAAGACACAAGTCCTACCAACCTCCATCTGTAAAATGGGAATGTAAATGTTTTTAGCGGTGTATTTTGTTGGGCAGGATTAAATGAAATACTTCATAGAACAGCGTTAGCACTGCGCATGGTAAGGAGTGAGCAGGCAGGTAGGGCTATGACTACACAGCTCGTCGCATTAGCTGGTGGCGTGTGGGTGTGGATAACGAAGTCTGGGAGATTATAAAAACACAGCACGGAGGCACCAGGGTTGGTCCTCAACTAGCGGATGCTTCAAAGTGTTAATCCAGGACTCCGCTGGAGCAGGCTCTCAAAATCTCGCGATGAAGATGGAGTGAGAGCCCTCTTTAACCTTCCTAGGCACAAGGGACTGCTCTTCTCCTTGACCCCCTGCGCTCTTCGTTCATAGGCGCATCTCCGGGCTTAGCGTGTGGTGCCAGGGTAGGCCACTTGCAATTTCATTGGTGACCAGGTGACATGGGAGCCCTCTCGGCCAGGGACCTATTTCCTGGCTCCTGGCCTAGTGGCTGGCGTCCCCATGGTCTGAACAGACTTTTCTTTTAGAAGTACTCGGAGCTCAAGAGAGGTTGCTGACATGTTAGGAAGCTGGAAACACTCCATGCTGCATTTCTCTGGTTGTCAATAATCAAGCCATTTTCTACTCAGTTTCTTCATCTGAGGAATATTCCTTCAGTATGTGCTGCTTGCTGAGATGCTGTGATAATTAGTGAGGCTCCTTGGAAAGCAGCGATGTGCTCTGTCCCTTTGAAGTTTGGTTTTACAAGAAGATCTTTATATACAAGGCTATAAAAATTCTGTTCTCCTTCCTGCCCCTTTCTTCCCTCTGATCCAAAGGTCCAAGAGAGATTATCCGCCTGTGAAACTCCCATTTCCTAAATGCCAGTCTCCCTTGGAGTATTACCTGCAGTGCACTCACGCTGGTCTGTCCAAGCCCTCGGGACTTCCTTTTCACGAATCAATTGGTGAACCTTTAGACCGGAAACCCAGAGAGCTGTCGCCAGAGGATATTCACAGCGGCTCTTTAGCCTCTGCGTTCTGTTTGAGGCTTCCTGCTTCACTGGAGAACCACCCATGAGCCTCTGGGCTCTGTGTTGGCTGTCCATAATGACCTAGTGTCATGTGCCAACAGGTGGGTGTCACATTAGAGTGCCACACGCCAGACAGAAAGAGAAGTATTGGGCTGTGTTTGGGTCAACAGGTAACCCACAAGAGGTAACCCAGAGCCAGGCACAGTGGCACATGCTTTTAATCCCAGCACTTGGGAGGCAGAGACAGGTGGATCTCTGTGTTCAAGGCCAGCCTGGTCTACACAGAGAGTTCCAAGACAGCCAGGGATACCTAGAGAAATCCTACTTAAAAAAAAAAAGGTGAAAGAGATAGCCCATGGACAAGATGAATTATGGGTACAGATGAGAAGCCAAGGAACCATGTCAGACAAGGAATCAATATGGGGCAACACATGAGGGAAGGCACACTAGCTTGTGAACTTGTATTTAACCTCCCCGGACTGTCATTTCTTCATCTATAAAATGCTGACTGTAGTGGGGAATGGTCCAGATGCAAGGAAATCTGAAAGGAATGTGAAGGGGGAAAAGCATTAGGTTTTAGCTACCCTCTAGTATCCATCGCACAGAACCGAGAGAAGCGAGATCTTTCACCGCAGCATGACTGGTGCTGAAATCATGAATTCGGGAATGTTAGTAATTGCCCCTAAGATAATTCCCAATCAGTTCATCTTCAGTTGTACCACAGATTCTAGCCTCTTGACCTGCCAGCTGCCTTGGGACTTTACTTCCTTCATTATGTAATAATCATGTTCTTCTCAAGAGTCTGGCTATTTGCTCTTTGTCTTCAAAAAAAAAAAAAAATCACCTTTTCAACATACAGCTCAGATGAGTCCAGGCAGGCTCAAGGTCAGAGTTCTTTAGCATTTCAAGGGAACGTTCTGCAATTGTGAAAGTAGCATTGCTACAAATGTGAAGTTTCCAACTTCAGCATCTATTTTATGTTCTTCTCCAATGGGACAATATTTTAAAATATCAGTGGATGTGTTTTTCCTTCCTGGTTATTCTTGCTAGTGCCCATGGCAGCCAAGAGCACCCCTTGCTTCAGGGAAAGGCAGGAGTAATGGCCAAGAACAAAGGAGCCAGTGTTGAGCTTTGGGCTTCCAAAAACAGGCTCTTGAAACCCATTTCAGGGAAAATAGATGTGGAAGCCAAGATTTTCGTTAGGGAGATCCAGGCTTTGTTGAGAGAAGTGAAGATTTTCAGATTCTAAGGAAACAAAAATAGCCAGAGTGTGGATTATAGAGATGTGGAATATGGAAGGTTAATGTTATCCTGTGATGTATGGTGGTGTCCTGTGCAACTAGAGGGCAGAGGGCAGAGGGCAGAGGGCAGAGGGCAAAGCAAAACAAACTAGAAACACTGAGGGTGGAGCTGAGGCTGTGGCAGAAGAAACCAGTGAAGTAAGACTGCAGTGAGTGTGGGCTGGGGGAAAGGGGAAGGGAGGGAGTGCAGAGATTTTTTCCTGGGCCTAACTGAGTCTCTGGAAGAGAGGGCTGTACCTTATGTCTGGTTCTTGGAGTGACTGCAGCCAGAGAAAAGTGTCATGCTTAGGTAGAACAAGCCTGGCCACATGTTCAGTCTTCTCTCCACACTGCATGGAACTTACCCAGATGCCCCAAGTATTGTCACTGAGAAGGTCAAGTGCAGAGGGACCCTAGAGCTGAAATATGCTGTTACTGTAGCTACCTTGTGTCTGGCCTTACAGCCAACTTGTGTCTTAACCAGACCATTTAACTTGGTATCTGTCAATCTGTCTTAGTTAAGGTTTCCGTTGCTGTGATTAAAACATCATGAGCACTTCTTCAGGCCTTCAAAAACAATTCCACTTGGGAAACTCTTACACACACCAGTACAAAGTGTAGCTTTAGCCCCCTTTGGACAAGAGCTTTCATGTGCTGACCCTGAGGAAGTAGTTCCCAGACTTCATCTCAGGGACACCTGTAGTGGTATTTGCCATAGATTTCTTGCTTTAGACACTGGTCTCTTCTTAATTACAATGCATTCTTCAGCCTCAGCTGACTAGTATTGTCCCAGCAAAGGAAAGGTCTCACGTTAGTGGTTCTGGTCTCTTGTTAATACAGCTGATTTTTCAGCCCCAGTGGATTAGAACTATTCAAAATATCAAATGGCCCCAAAAGAATCTCTAAGGGGCTCTCAAATTTCACTCTAAAACTCCACAAGCCAGGCCTTCATCATCTTCACTGCTTCCAACATTATCTCCCACATTCCCACAATAGCTCATTAAACTCTGAATGCTCAATGGTCTTGCTAGCCCAAAGCTCCCAAGTTCTTCACAGTTCTCCCATATCAACATGAACAGGTCTGTCAAAGCAGCACCCCACTCCTGGTTCCAATTTCTTAGTTGAGGTTTCTGTTGCTATGATGGCCCAAAGCAATCTGTTAAATAAAGGGTGCATTTCAGCTTATAACTCTCAGGTCACACTGCATCATAGAGGACAGGACCTCATGGCAAGACCCAGAGGCAGAAACTGACACAAAGGCTGTAGGAGATCACTGCTTACTGGCTTGCTCCGCATAGCGTGTGCAGACTGCCTTTTTATTGCACCCGGGATCACCTACGCAGTGATGGCACTGCTCACAGTGGCTTAGACCCTCCACATCAATCATTAATCAAGAAATTGCCCACTAGACTTGCCCAATATTTTGTAGGCATTTTCTCAGTTGAGAATTCCTCTTCCCAAATGATTCTAGCTTAGTCAGGTAGTGGTGGCGCATGCCTTTAATCTCAGTACTCAGGAGGCAGAGGCAGGCAATTCTCTGTGAGTTCAAGGCCAGCCTGGGCTGTAAAGTGAGTTCCAGGAAAGGCACCAAAGCTACACAGAGAAACCCTGTCTCAAATGCCCCGCCCCAAAGAAAATGATTCTAGCTTATGTCAAGTTGGCATGAAACTAACCAACACAAAGCAAGTCTAGATTTTTCATAGTTTTATTCATAGTCAAACCTCTGAACATATTTCTCAGTTGAACAAATTAACTTTTTGTATATCTAGCATGGAGTTAAAATGTTGCAGCCTCTTCTCTACTTGCTGATAATATAGTGCCCTATCTCTGCTCTGAAAATATTCATAAGATACTTCTGACTGCAGCCTTAGTATTTTTGTTGAGGTATGATTTATCCATAGAATACTGTTACATTTTTGTTAATAGTCAATATAGCTGTCATTTAGCAGAGGAAACTTAGGAATAAAAGAAGGATTTGAATTCATATAACGGGACTCAAAGGTTAGTGAGATCAAGTCTTCTGCCCTGTAACATGTTATGTTTCATGCTCCGCCTCAGTGTCTGTGGGCTGCTTGCAGGAATCTGTAGTGGGTAGCCATTCCAGCTTTGATCTGGAAGTTCCAACCCCCATTGAGACTTCGGCAACTGTCACGCCTACAAGGCGGGGCCAAGGGAGGCACCTGGAGACCTGAGATCTGGATAGGCGGTGCTCTCGCTCGGTTCCGGGACCTTGGACAGTGAAGGTGGGCCAAGCAGAGCTCCAGAGAACACCGCTGGACTGCGATACACCTTCCCCAGACCCCGCGACCTACCTATCCCTTAACTTGTAAGTTACGCCATTAAATAAAATCTCCTTTTAACTACGTGGAGTGGCCTTAATAATTTCACCAATAGGAATCCTTACATGACAAACTCTCCATGTGTCCACACATCATGGTGTCAGCCTATTGCACCCCTCTGCTTGGTCTCCAAACTGTCACACCTACTGAAACCACTTGAAGAATATTGGCTGTCCCTGTTCATGATGTGATCACTAATACCACCTGTAACAAAAGTCACGGCTTAGGTTAGCTTGTCTGTTGCTATGATTAAACACTGACCAAACACAGCTCTGAGAAGGAAAGGGTTTATTTGCTTTACAGGTTACAGTCTATCACGGAGGGACGCTAAGGCAGGAACCTGGAGGCAGGAACTGAAACAGAGGCCACAGAGGAATGCTGCTTACTGGTTTGTTCTCCATGACTTGATTAACTTGCTTTCTTGTAGAACCTAAGACCACCTGCCCAGGGCTGGCATCATCCAATGTGGGCTGGACCATCCCAGGTTAATGAAGAAAATGCTCTGTAGACTGGAATACAGGCAATCTGATGGAGGCATTTCTCAGTTGTGGTTCTCCTTCCCAGACAACTATAGCTTATGCCATGTTGACAAAACAAAACAAACAATCAGGAAACTAACCAGCACAGCCGGGAAATGTTTCATCTTAGTAACATCAGGACCCTGCCATCCTTTGTTCAGATGCTGAGTGTGGTGGAACAATCTTTTTGTACTCTGTAAAGATGTGTTGCTCTGATTAGTTTAATAAAGAGCTAAATGGTCAATAGCTAGGAAGGAGGAGGTTCAGCGAGACTGGCGGACAGAGAGAGAGCTCTCTGGAATGAAGAAGGGTGGAGTCGCCAGAAGGTGCAGGGAGAAGCAAGATAAACATGCCATGTTAAAGGAAAGTACTGAGCCAGGTGGTAGACATAGATAAGAAATATGGGTTAATTTAACTTGTAAGAGTTAGTTAGTAACAAGCCTAAGCTACCAACTGATCATTTATAATTAATAATAAGTCTCTGTGTGGTTATTTGGGAGCTGGCTGGTGGAATAGAAAATTCTACCAAAAGCTGAGAGAAGAACTGTCTTCTGATTCTGGGCCACATCTTACTATGGACTCCTAAGCCTTTGATTTCACAAATCTATAGACTTCCGGTCATTGTTTTTCAAGGAAAGGGCTTCATACAGCATTCCCTTTGAACTCCATCTGGCTTAAGCCTCAACAAACCTCTTCCCTCCTTTTCCAATTACCAAACAACACCAAACATGGAACTCCAGCCCATATTAACAAAAGCAAATGGACAAGCCTAACAAGCTACAGGGGACACTCACAGACTGCATTTCTTTCTTCCACCAAATTTCAAAATATGTTGTATGTGATAGACTACAGAATTACTATGTCTGGGAGTTTGTTCCTTCCCAGAGTACACAGGGGCAAAACAGTAAAGAGAAACTAGATAAGACAATGTTGTCTGTGGAATATACATGAGAAAAACTCCTGGATGTTTGCCACCAAGAACCCACCTACAGAGTTCCCTGAGGTACCGCATGTCTGTCCTCTGTCTCCTTGTGGATTTTAGCCACTGACTTCGTCATTTACTCCCTTATCTTTGGCTGTGTACTTCAGACATAAGCATCCTGTCTGCCTTCTGGATGAAGGCTTTGTTGTGTGTGTGAATGTGTCTCCTCCCCCCTTTCTGTTTAACCACAGAGGCCAAATTCCAAGCACCCAGACCAGACCTGACCCCAAATGATTATCCCCAAGCCACCTTTAATGGAATCCAGTAACTCCCAGTTTTATCCTGGGGATTAGGACAATTCTTTTGAGTAGAATTTTAAATTTAGTGTTTAAATAACATGGCATTTCTGGAGAAAGTCATGCCAATGACCACACAGTTCTGAATTGTATTCTTTGAAGTGGTTAAAATTATAAATATATACAAACTTATTTATGTGCATAAAGTTTTATATATACATAATGGTACATGATTAAAAATGGTTAATTCTTTCAATTTTAGAAATTTAAAGTATAACTCATATCCAGACACCATGGTACACATCTGTAACATCAGGAATTGGGAGGTTTAGGCAAGAGGATAGCAAATTTGAAACATCTGGACAACATAGTCATACCTTGTCTCAAAATAAAACAAAACAAAAACAAAATAAAGGTAATTGTGAACATTTATGTGGGTTTAAGGATTTTTTCTGAATTGCTTAAGTAATAGAGAAATAGAAAATAGGAAACATGTAAAGTGTTCGTAAATCTTTCAAGAACTTTTAAATAAATTGGACCAAATTTATAGCAAGTCCTTTTGCAGTATATGCTTGAATATGCATAAAGAATTTATATTCTTAATCATTACTAATTTGAGAATTTCTCCCTGATAGAGGGCCTTTGAAGTGAGAGAGTGAGAGAGAATGAGAAGGGGGGGAGTGGTTGGAACAAAATGAGGCTTTGTATGTCATTTACAAGGGCTGGTTTGTTTTTGAAATAATTTTAAGGAAGTTGAGAATCTTCAAACTGTGTTTTATACGGTATTTAGTCACTTTTTCTATCACCAAGGTTCTGCTTTTAGCAAATAAAATATAATATTTATTAATATTAATGACTCTCTGAGAGGAGTTTCAGATTATTTAAAAGGAAAAACAAAAACCCGTAGGGTCCGCATGATGGTAGCTTATTCCCAGCCCTTGTTTCCAGGAGGCCAAATGCAAATTCCTCATTTCCCACAAACCCCCAAATGTGGGAAGAAGATCGCTGAGTCAACAGGAAATAAAGGAGACAACGCTCTAATTCTCTGTAGAGAATTAAAATGCTGCTGTCCCCACATAGAGACTCAGACAAGCCTTTGCTTTCTGGAGCCAGAAGCTGCCTGCTCCTGCCTTGCTTGGGCGGGAGCACAGAGACACAATGGGGCTCACTATTAAAGAAGTTTATTTTCTGTGTATAGACTATAAAGTGCTACAGCAGCACACTGGTGCACCCGTGGCCCAGAATGCAACCACTGTCTGGTGTGCAGCTGAGGGTTTGAAGAGATAGGAATTCTAGTTGAATAAATAATAATCTTGCCCATTAATCAAATAAATAACATTGTGATGAAGCTGGACTCAAGGTTCCAGAAACGGCTCGTGGCAGCTCACTGGTCATCCCCGTGTCTCCGGGTAGGATGGCGGAATTGGAATTACTATTCTTATAAACTCAGACACTCAACCACAGAGGTTAAATGGTTCAGCCAAGGTCAGGGAAGCTTGGTTCTCCCACTGCAAAGCAGAGTTGGCCCAGTCAGATCTGCACGCATGCTCGTCTCATCCCAGGAGCTCTTCCAGTGGAGACTTCAGGTCCGGTCTTGGGAGTTAGGTTCTATTGCTGTTCTCGAATGCACTTTCCTGCATAATGTTGCTCCTTTGCTAGGATCTTGCTTGCTTGCATTTCAGACAGTTTTACAAGGTGACAGAGACCTCCCGCTTCCCCTCCACCATCCCTCACCGTGTCTCTCATTTTATTTTGGTGTACTTGTGGGGTGCATGCACTTGAGTGTGCCAAGATGCAGGCTCCAACTCCAGAGCAAGACTTCGGGTGTCTTCCTCCAGCACTTCCTGCCTTACTACTTCAAGACAAGGTCTTTTTTTAACAACAAGCTCCCTGTTTAGGCTAGGCTGGCTGGATCTGTGCCGGGCTTATGGGCACCCACAGCCGTTCCTGCCCTTTTACATGGGTGCAGGGTAATCAAACTCAGGACTTTACGCTTTCAGAGCAAGTGCTCTGCCCACTGAGCCATCTCACCAGCCCCTGGATACACATTCATCCTTTATTTACTTCCTTAGCTTTAAAAAACAAAGATTTACTATTTTATTTGTGTGTCTGTGTGTGTCCGCACAAGCATGGAAGCATCTACAGGGACCAGAATCAGGTATTGTGTCACCTAGAGTTGGAGTTCCAGATGTTGTGATGCCAGATGTGAGCGCCATCAGTCACAGTTGTGTCCTCTGGAAGAGCAATAAAAACTCTTAGCCACTGAGCCATCTCTCCATCCCCTTATGTTCTTAGCTCTGCTTTTCAGATTATTATAGCCTTTCAATAGCAATACATGCCATAGCACTTCAGGGCCCAGTATTTTCAGAAAGCTAGTGATTTTAGGCAAGGAAGAAGTGAGAGGCTGCAGAAGGTTGGCACCCATGTGCTACTGGGCCAGTGTTCTCAGGTGTGAGTTGTGGATAAAGAAGTCACCTGTAACTCACCAACAAACTTGTTAAGGAAAAAGCCCATCATACTTGGGTAAACCTACCTCTAAACGGCATTAAACCAGCTAATAATAAAGACTCACATTAAGGCACTGTTATTCAGACCTATGTAATGAACTATTTAAGGGTAAGTGCCTTAGAGGGTAATTCAATGATATTCTTGGCCTCAGACTCCTGCAAAAATCTAGTCTCTAAAATCTTGGTTAGAATCCACGCATGTGAAGTCTGTTGGGTTCTAGTACTTGTCTATTAATTTAATAATTAATTTCTATTATATGACATATGGGCTTATTTGGCTTTTGACATTCCAAAGAGTAACTGATTATTGAAGGTTATTCTAAAAGGCTTTTCTGGTCACTTCCTCTAGTCCTGTGGTCCTTTCAAATGTTGGCAAAAATGAGGTCACTTCATTTTTTTTTCTGGGGTCAGAATGCCTTCAGGCTTGGAAGAAAACAACATTCTGGCAAAACATTTTAGCTGCCATCCATAAAAATCACTAAAACATCTGCTATCCATTTCTATTATCTGTCACACGCTCTTCTTGTGACATTGGATTACTCTTGGCATTGGACACATGTTGCCTTCGAAGAGCCAGCTCGGTGCACAGCCTGCCCATGAGAGTAGGGGTCCAGGCATACGAAGGGGCGGAGCCCAGTTGAGATAAATTTTTTTCTCTAAAAGTACCCAGAAGGAAATATATTACATACTTTAAAGGTTTTAGGGACCAAATTTAGTTGTAGGCAGAACTTCTAAAGGTTTCAAAAGGAAGTCAGGCCGAAATGTGCAGGCAATCCTGTCAGCAAGCTTCTATACTTACTCAGATCGCGGCCCTTGAAAGAGAGGAAGGGGAGGCATGGAGAACTGGCCAGACCCTCTGCAGACTAACAGGAACTTCCTGCCAGGCTTGTGTGAGCCGGCTTCTGTGGTCATTCAACGTTTGATCTGGTTAAAGGGGCAACAGGCAACTGAAAACATTGATAATCTGACCTTGCTCAGCTGAACACAGGTATTACTAATGCAAAATTATAGTTCACATAAAATAGAAGACTATGCATCGTGTTTGATTCATATTTTACTTACACATCTTATTTAAACTTGATATATACTAACCAAAGATAGCATGCTTTTATTTTAAAATTCCAATACTCTATACTTCAAAAGCTGACTTCAGAAACCCCAGTGCAATGACCAAGTCTTATTTATCATATGAATGATTATGAGAAATAGACAATAAGAAAATGATCCCTCCGCTTATTAGAAATAGTTCGTTGATAGGGCTAGAGATAGCTTAGTAGTTAAGAGCCCTTACTGCCCTTACTGAGGACCTGGATTCCATTCTCAGCACTGACACCAAGTGGCTTACACCCAGTTGTAACTCTAGTTCCAGGGGATCTTGTATCTTCTGATCTGCATGTACATGGTACACATAAACTCACACAAGCACACACACACATTCACATAAACCCACAAAGAATCTTAAAATACTCGATCCCATGAAATTTACCCTGTAAGAATGGATGCAGCCATTAAATAATAGAGTTCACAATTGTTAAACTATAATCATAATATCTGAATATTAGTAAGTAATCCAGGTATAGCAAATCATACCTATAATCTTTTTTGGTTTTTCAAGACAGGGTTTCTCTGTGTAGCTTTTGGAGCCTGTCCTGGAACTCACTTTGTAGACCAGGCTAGCCTTGAACTCACAGAGATCCGCCTGCCTCTGCCTCCCAAGTGCTGGGATTAAAGGCGTGCACCACCACCACCCAGCCTCATACCTATAATCTTAGCACTCAGGAAACTGAGACAGGAGGATTACTGCAAGTTCTAGGAATACTCACCCCTTCCTCTCCAGTTCATTTCATGGCTGGGCATAAGCAACCCAGGATTGTCCTATGCTAATGTTCAATGTTGGAAAATTTATTCCAATAATGAAGGAAAAATCCAGAATTGTAAGATAAAACATAATATGTTCATGAGATAGTAAGGAAGGATCACTTTGGTTGTCTCAGCCAACATTGGCAACCGCTAACATTTCACCTGTAGATAATCTACAGGTGGTATTTGGGCTTGTAAAGAGGGGAGTCCAGGTGTCTTGGCCCTGACTCCGCCACACTCTGCCACAGCTGCACAGGAGGATGTGGGTTTTGCTGAGCCCACTGTGGAGGCGTGTTCTTGTGTGCAAGGTGTAATTGGGTATTGCTTCCTGCCTTCAAAGCCCAATCTTTACAGTTTTTCAGCAGACAAATTGGGCGATTGAGCAAGGACAGTCAAGGGAGAACATGGCAGACCATGTGTGACAGAAGACTATGACATATGGCAACATGCATGCTCGCAACGTCTCAGAAAACGTGATTTGCCCTGAGTCATAATCTCCCTGTGTTTCCGTTATGTACCTTATCGATGACAATTAACCTGCTTGACTGTTCTCTTTTTCAAAGGATGCGGCTTCCATGGGATGGTGGGAAGAGCAACCTGGGATGGTGGGAAGAGCAACCTCCCTGCTTTCACGGTCTTGGCTCTGGCGTGCTGTCAGGATGAGGGGGAAGGAATCAGTACCGAGAGGGGTCCCAGGCCCTGCTGCCTTCCCTGCTCAGACTTTGCTGAGGGGTGAATTGACCTGCGGACATACCTCTTTTGCTTCCCCTTAGATGCTGCTGGAAGGTTCTTCTGAGGGCCAGGGAATGGAGCCCAACACATAGCACGCTGTTATGCTAAGTCTTCAGTCTTTCTCTAGACGGGGCTAGAGTTGGAGTCAGGGCAATGGAAAGGTCTAGTTGCCAAACGCGCCCTCCTCCGAAGCGCTCCTGCCTGCCCCTGCTGCCTCTCCCTGCTCAGTCACCGCTTTGTTCACTTCCTATATTTTCACTCAGATGTGGTTGAGTGTTTTCTTTCCAAGGCATATTTTGCATGGAAGAATGCTTTCAGTGAGCTGAGGCCCTAATTGCCAAATCATGGTTGCCAAAACATGTTATTTTGGCTCGAGATGGTACAGAGCAGGAGGCGGTTTCCCCTCATGAAAAAAAAAAAACAAAAAACAACCAAATCCTTCCTCAGCAGCCCAAAGGCCATTTGCAAGCTCACAACACCCAGGCCTCTGCCAGGGTGCTTCCTTCAGTGGGTGAGGGTGGCCACCGTCTCCAGTCATTCACAGCCGCCCTGAGTCTCTTCCGGTGTCTGAGGAGGGGCTTGTGTTTGAGCCTGGCCTTCGGCTGTGGGCGCTGGGCTGTAGGAAGCCGCCAGGACTTGCCTCCACCCCAGCCCCGCCAAAGGCCTGCTCCACCACCCGGCAGTGGCGGTGAGCCTTCCCACCCGGCGTGCTCTCCCGGCGGCGTCTGCCAGCTAACACAAGCCGCCCAGCCAGCGCAGGGATTCCAAATAGAGACAAATCTGGGGCCCCAGGGGGAAGCTGGATGGAACTGATCAGTAGGAGAGAGATATATCACTGCTAATTAAGTCCGGATCCCCTGGCTCCACTTGAAACAACCCAGCGAGGGATCAGGTTTTGAGAGCAGGTGCTGACTGGCTGTAAACGAGGAGGTCCCTCACTTGAGGAAAAGGTTCTGCGTGCAGCCTGCGGGGGGAACACAGGGCAGGGAGCCCAAGGCTGGTCTGAGAAAATTCATTATCATCGGACAGAGCCACGACGTTAGACTTTGTCCCAGGACATAAAGGAACTTGTGGAAAAACAACCCCTGAACCAAACAAACAAACAAAATCTAAGAACAATAAAACCTACTGCTGTAAGCAAGAACGCCTCCGTTCCTACCCCGTTTTTTCCTTTTGATAGCCGACTGACTTACTTTCTTCTCCGATGGACAATGGAGTTAATTTAGAGGCGAGTAAACACTTTCCTGGAGACGCCAGAAGCAATTTCATTAGGGTCTAGACAATATGGGATTTGTTGCGACTCAGATGCTGGTCCAGTGTGGGCCCCACAGCCACCCACCCGGCTGCCTGCCTCCCCAGACTGCTGGAGGAAATAAAAAAAAAAACCTATTCTGAGTACCAGTGAGTAAATAAACTTACCGGCATCTACTTCAGGGAAGGAAGTGTGACCGCTGTATTCATGAAGAGGAAATCCATTTTAAAGTTAAGGATCTGTGCAGGACTCCATCAACGCTTATAATGACTATATGCTTTTTTTTTTTTTTTAATCTCCAGGAACTTTTCCTTCACGCTCTAAATTACTGTTTGTTTGTTTGCTTGTTTGCTTGTTTGTTTTTTACAGCCAACCCGGCTTGGCCCTTCTGTTATCTGAGCGCTCTCTGCCTGTTCAACCTGCGTTATCTACGACGTACTGATTCTATGAAGTAGGTCTGGCTTAGAGAGGTTACACTGACCCGTCAAAGAGCTGAATGTCACCAGGTCCCATCTCCTCCAGTCACGATGTTCCCTTTCCTCTGAGCTCCAGACAGTCATGAAAGTAAAACTGTTCTCACAGATGCCAAGTACACTGAACAAATGAATGAGTGAATGAATGAATGAATCTTGTGACAGTAAAGATTAGTCCTGCTGTGATCTGAGAAATTCTTTTAATATGTGCTAAGTCTAGCATTCTGGAGATCTCCTTTTTGGGGGACAATATTTGTATTGAAACTAAAAAATCCTTCTGAGGGTCTTCCTTTGATCTGCGTGAGGAATGCTCTTAATCCTGGTAGCATCAGGCCACATTTGGCACGTTTTTTGAGAACCTGCAGGCAAATTGGCTGAAGTTGCTGGCAGTGACTCCAGGAATCATTATCAACATCATTTCCTTTTTCTTATGACATGTAATCTTTTCCCTCTCTTCACACCCTAGTCTTCCAACCACTCTTGCGATTGGGAACCCATTGCTTTGGGTCCCATTCCTGGACCCCGAGTACAGCTTTTCTCTGGATTGTATCCAGTGTTTATCCTGCTGTTTGTTCCTTGTACCGCAACAGAGTTGAGTGCTTCCTTGGTGCCTGACACTGGATGGTGGACATCGTTCAGCCCTAAACAAAGAAGAGTTTGGGGCCTTGTTAGCACGCTACCTAACTTGAAGAGGAACCCAGAGGGAAGTGTTTACAGGGTGCTGGTGTGTGAGAGGTGTTGTTTCATGAGTGGCTATAAGAGGAGAGTAGTAAAAACGTGTGGTAGTGCTCAGTGACGCCGGAGAGGAGGAAGGGTGGGCGCCACGGTGAAGCAGAGTTGGCAATGCTTAAGGGAGGGCTTCATGGCTGGGTTTTGCTCTGGTCAATCCAGTTGACCCTGATTCCATTGTCCTTTTTGTCCTCCCCAAGAATCTGACAAATCGTTGTGACTCCTGTGGCCGCAATGAAGGAGCCCTGTGGTTCCTAGTCGGTGTGTTTTTGCCAGAAGGTTTTGCAAATGGCGAGAACACCAGTAAAAGTGAGAGTCTCAACTCATCCTGGTCTGGATACACACTTAACCCATCAATTCTGGAGCATGAGTTTTTGCTGGGCTTAATTGTCCATCAAATGACTTTCGGCCATGTGGATTCTTGAAAAAAGATTGTCTGCGCTCTTTAGAACTTTGACCTTTAAAATCGGCCCAAGGAATGTAAGAGAGCTGCACATTTTACAAAACTGATGTAAGATTTGTTTAGAACTTCAGGGGAAAAAAATAAGAGAGTGGTACACATTGCATTTTTACAAGAGGTCCATTCAACAGCACAGGATACGGTGAAAACAAAACAGGATAGGGTGGGATGCGTGTCTGGGTTCTCAAAGGGCTGAAATCAAAGAGGTGAGCAAACCGCTCTGCATAAATCCCTGCCATCCGCTCTGATAAGTGAGATTATGGACTTGAAAGGTCAGTTATATATTCTTGAGGAGAAATGCCAGGGTCCTGTAAATGTTTGTGCTGACAAGATCTTAAAATAGACAAGTGACTGACCACGTAGAGTAGTGGGGAAGAGCTTCATACGGTTTTATTACCCTGCTATGGGCAAATATTTGCCTCATGAGACACACCCACTCTCTCCAGAATAGTCTATTGTAAACAACGGGCTCCCTTTTACAAGAGCTGGAATCTTTATGATGTTTGGGAACACTGAAAGCAAAGGCTAAACAGCTTATTTGAATCTTGTCTTTCGGCCAGGAAAGCTCACCAGTTGATTTCTCTCCCTCTTTTCACTGACTACGCCAAAGGCATGTTCTAGAAAACCAACATTGGCAAGAGTTCCATGTGCCCTTCCCACTTTTCTTCCTGGGAATGACACATGGTGAGTCTTTTAGAATTTCCCAGGTGGCTCTCATAGACCAGCATCCTCCCTGCCTTTTCGGCCTTCCTATAGCCAAGAGCCTGGCTTCCTAGTCTGAGCTCCTGCATAGGAAGAAGTGTGAGAACTTGCCGGCAGGATTTAACTCCACAAGATTTATGCCTGACTGTTTGGAAGGCTTACAAAAATGTAGCGCATCTCTATCTGTTAAGTAAGTGCCTTACTTAAAATTGTGTGTACACAACTGGTCTCATTGCTCCTAACTAATGCAGTTGTGAGGCCATGTGAAGCATTTAATTATCCCCCCTTAGTTCCCTCAGCAGAGCTAAACACAGTAAAAGGGTAGGATGAAAAAAAAAAAAACCCTGAAGAAAAGATGGTATATTTTCCTAAATATGTGCATATACATGCCTGTATATTGGCTATATTAGTACCCACTTATAGTTTGGGAATTATTTGGGACATTTAATACCATTCTTATTTCTCAATATTGACTAGACTAAAACAATTCTGGCCTAAACAGTAATAATCTGTGTTTAAACTAGCTTTTAATATTAGGAAAGTCAAGTTGATTCTTTTATGAAATCTAAAAAATGTTTTTGGCAGGTGAATCATGCCTAAATTCTATCAGAGGAAACTTTGCACCAATGTAAGCCCCATTTCACAGTGTTCTCACACTGTTGGAGGCGTGAGCTACCACTGTGTCCTCGTACTCACTATTGGATTTGAGATCACGCTATGCTGTAAGTCTGAGAGTCGAAAAGACTTTTCTTGACTCAGATTCCTTAGAGCTCATGTAAGTAAATACCCTAAAACTGCACAGCAACTTTGTCAGCATACGGACAGGACAAAGAGGGGCCAGTGAACAGCTCGTCAGTTCTAAGTGAGGTGGCCCAGGGAAGCTTGCAACAGGTGGAATTCATGCTGAGCTTTTGGGCAGATAATAAATGTCCGCTGGTGAAGAGGGGAACCAGTGTTTCAAGGAGATACATCTTCAGCTAGACTTTCCTAGAACCTCCACTCATGGCTGTGTGACTTTGGGAGGGCCACGTCCCGGTCTGAGTGACTTATCTTCCCTGTGAGCTGTAACACTTGCCTTGGATGCTTGTTTGAAGTAGTCCCGAGAGAATGCACAGGAAAGCGCTTGGTGGTTGATCAGCACTCCTCAGACGGTCTATGTTCTTAGAGAAGCTGAGGCTTCACTGGCTTCCACAGGAACCTTCTGGGCCTTTGAAGGTGATTGCTTAAGTGACTATATGTTGCATGTGTGTGCACACATGTGTTGTTTGTGTATGCTCAAATCAAACGTGACTCTGGGCGTATCTGTTAAGTTAGGCGAAAGTAGAAGCCGCAAGTAGAAGCACAATGTGTTAAGGTTTAAGTAGCAAGGAAGAATCTCTTGCTCACTTAAGAGCGAGCCCGACCTGAGTGCTTGTGATCAGGGAGTGCCTTTCCCCAGTATGTCTAGCTGTGTGCCCAGAAACGAAGAGGTAGAGGTTTGAAAGAAGTG
Organism: Peromyscus eremicus; assembly: GCF_949786415.1. Taxonomy (NCBI): domain Eukaryota; kingdom Metazoa; phylum Chordata; class Mammalia; order Rodentia; family Cricetidae; genus Peromyscus; species Peromyscus eremicus. The sequence continues at coordinate 102,145,095 of NC_081421.1, read as the reverse complement.
ACTAACAGTCTTCACCATCGTGGACACTGCCTTTGTCCGATAGGTGTGTGAACTCATTTCTAACTTAGACACTATGTAAACATCTCCCCAAAGCCAAAATCCTTATAAGCAAACCAAATACAGAAATATGTAAGGAATAATGCCAACTCCTCTTTTATATAAAGCAGTCATGTGTGTTACATTTAGAAAGTACAGAAGCCACTGAAAATTCCCCTGGAGAGAAAGCTACTGTTCCCCTCCCCCACCCTTTCCCCTTATTTGGTCTATGGCTGCACTAAATGAGGCTGGCTAAGGAAATAGGTCCTAAGAGTGACAGACTGCCAGGGAGGCAACCAAGAGGAGGCCTTCTGCACCCTTGGCTTTCAGTTTGACGGAACATCCTCCGCACCTGGCCGCGTCTTCTCCCAGTATCCATTTCTCTTTGTTCTCTGCCTTTCCCTCCAAGTAGCTCTGGCCACCAAAGGCTCTAGGAACAGGCAAAACACACATCACTCCCCCCTCATCATAAAGACACCGGATGACTATGATTTCTGGGAATATCAGGAATCTACAAATAGTACTTATAGTCCTACCTAAGCCAAAGGAAATGGTGAAAGTTTGTCTCTTATCTGTTTAAATGTAGCTGTTATAGTTTTTACAATCTGCTTGACAAACCTCCTACTTTAAGAATATACTCTCTTTGAAAGGAACCGCAAGACTCTTGTATTACTCAACACCTGGCACCTTCTCGGGAGTGGAAAAGAAGACAAAGCTACAGCTTGTAGGAAGAAGGAAGGGGAAGCCACAGAGAAGCCAGCCCGACAGCCATCCATGTGAGCTCCTTTGTTTTGGTGACATAATGCCCTCGTGTCTGTGCCTGGCATACTTGTGTTCTGGCGTCCCGAAGTAACAACAGTGCCGGTTACTCGACAGGCAGAAGCTATAAATGACAACGGATAATATTATGTTCATTTTAATGACTTAAAAATAGTTTGAGAAAACTCCTTGAAGGTTCTGGTTTCGGCTCTGTACGTCAGGGAGTGATTAGGTGAAGCAGGTGACCATGGACCTTCTTGGATGGAGGCACCTTCAACAGCTGCCCCAGGTTCTGGCTCACTGCAAGGCAGTCTCTGGCCTGGCCGTTGAAACAGAAGTTTGGGGAAGCCCCAGAGGAGGGGAAAGGACCAGGCTTGTCCTGAACTGCAGCCAACATTCAGTTGTTGCTGGCACTGGCCTCCCCTGGCTGGGAGTGCTTGAAGACCATTTGGCACACTGAGCTGAGATGAATTCAATGCTGCAATATAATTGTTGACCCCTGGCTGTACATGGAGATGAGGAGACATCCAGAACGTCTGTCTCCACATACTGCGCCCAAGAACCCCAGGAAGGCTGTTGCTAGTGGTAGCTTTGGCTTCCTCGTTTTAAGCCTTGATGTTGGGTTTTCTCCAGATTCAAAAAAAAAAAAAATGCATTTTTTCCTTGATGTGTAGAACCTTCTGGAAATTAAAAATCTCTGTTTTAAAAGAAAAGTATCAAAAAGTTCTGGCCTTGAGCAAAGAAACCTCTGGTTGACATTCTGGCCTAATTGAAACTGGTTAGTTTGATGTAGTAGCTGCATTGGGGAGATGACTACACAACTGGCCTGTGTATTCTGCTTCTGTTGCTGGGGACTGAACCTCATTCAGGTCCTCATTCTTGAGCACCAAGCAATTTATTGACTGAGCATCTTCCAGCCCCTAGTATTTATTTTTAAGGATTATATTTATTTTTATTTTTGCCTGCATGCTAGAGGGTTCCAAATCCCCTGGAACTGGAGTTACAGACAGTTGTGAGCTGCCATGTGGTGCCAGGAGTTGAACCCAGGTCCTCTGAAAGAGCAGCCAGTGCTCTTAACTGCTCAGCTGTGGGGCATTTACCCAACCACCCCCACAGTTCCCCAGAGTTTTCTTGAGTGCGAGCAGCAGGAAATATTAGAAGGATTTATTGCGGAGAATATCGCGGAGATAAACAGATAGAAAATAAAGGATAGCCTCGAGAGGGCCTGGAACCTATTCCAACGGGCCCCGACTGTCTCTGCCCCAGGGTTTTTATAGAGACGCCAAGGGGTGGAGCAAAAGACCTCCTCCCCCAGCACAGCCAAGTGCAGACCATCCCAGACACCTGCACTTAGGCCCGTGGTCTAATCATCCTCTATGCGGACCTGCTGGGGAAAGCCACAAGGAACCCGAGAACGGGCTCCCACACTCAGCCATCTCTCCAGCCACATGCCCTAGTATTTTTAACTGTAGGTAAATCTCATTGAGATTAAGCTGTCCTAAAGCTGGGTGGCAGTGGTGGCGCTCCCCTTTAATCGCAGCACTCGGGAGGCAGAGGCAGACAGGTCTCTGTGACTTTGAGGCCAGCCTGGTCTACAGAGTGAGCTCCAGGACAGCCAGAGCAACACAGAGAAATCCTGTCTCCAAAACTCAAAGTCAGGGAAAAAGAAAGAGAGAGAAATTAAGCTCTCCTCATACTGCTTCTGATCATGAAACACAGAATCAGTGCTGGGAAGAGGGAGGCAGGAGGGCTTTCAGGGTTCAGTGGGCAGCCAGTCTAGCCTAATGAATGAGCTCTAGATCTGTGAGAGACCCTGTCTCAAAAACAAAAAATCAACAACAAACAAACCGGGTGCATAGCATAAGCATGTACACCTGCACAAGGAAAATAGTATGACATTTGAAAATAAAATTTTATAGCGTTTGTTTCATTTTTAAAACTTTTTAGATTTATTTAATTTTATGTATATGAATGTTTGGCCTGCATATGTGTACCATGTACATGCCTGGTGCATTTGTGTCCGTGCAGCATGTGCATTTGTGTCCGTGCAACATGTGCATGCCTGGTGCATTTGTGTATGTGCAACATGTACATGCCTGGTGCATTTGTGTGTGTGCAGCATGTGCATGCCTGGTGCATTTGTGTCCGTGTAGCATGTGCATGCCTGGTGCATTTGTGTCCGTGCAGCATGTGCATGCCTGGTGCATTTGTGTCCGTGCAGCATGTGTATGCCTGGTGCATTTGTGTCCGTGCAGCATGTGCATGCCTGGTGCATTTGTGTGTGTGCAGCATGTGCATGCCTGGTGCATTTGTGTGTGTGCAGCATGTGCATGCCTGGTGCATTTGTGTCCGTGCAGCATGTGTATGCCTGGTGCATTTGTGTCCGTGCAGCATGTGCATGCCTGGTGCATTTGTGTCCGTGCAGCATGTGCATGCCTGGTGCCAGTGGGGTCAGAAGAAGGCACTAGCCCCCCTTCACCCCCCCCCCATTTTGAGCTGCCTTGTGGGAGCCGGGAATGGAACCCAGATCCTCAGTACACACAACAAGTGCCCTGAAGTGCTGAGCTGGCTCTGCAGCCCCAGACTTTATAACTCTTCATGTCCCTTGAGGAGAAAATCCGGTGGAGAATGCTCAGGCCTGCTTCTTCTTCTGCTGCTGTTGACCCTTTTTGGCATTTTGCCACAGGGTGACTGAAAGCTGAGGGGATTCTGGGCAGAGCTGTTTCTACCCAGAAACCCAGTCCGGGGAGTACAGGTGAGGGGAAAGGTTGCAAATTGATGGTTCAGGAAAATTGTTTATATTCCTGGCTTCGTTAATTGTTCAAGACTCGGAATTGTCACCAAGCTTGTCCTGTTCTTAAGAAGCAGAGTGAAGCCGTTCCCTAACATGACAGACACACAGCAGGATGGGCACCCAAGGCCACCTTTGCTGTCCACACCACTCAGTATCTTCCCGGCTTGCTCTCCTGTGTTATTATTTGCATGTGGGTTCCATCTCTTCAACTACTGCTAAGTGCCATGGGGTCAGGACCACTCATGCCTAGCTCTTCCTTTTAATATTCAGTTCACCATCAAATACCCAATAGCTGTTTTAAAGATGTTATAAAAACAGATAAAGTTTGAAACTCTTGAAATTCTCCATGAACCCCCCTTTTTATCCTCATTTTCATACTTTGCAATTTGATTTTTAATAAGGACATATTATTTATTGTTTTCTTAACTAGTAGTAGGAAAGCCCCCCCAAATGTATTAAGAAAAGCAATAAAAAAGCAAGTGTAATCTCATGGCTGAATAATATCCACGTCTATTATTTAGGATGTTTCCTAGCAGTGTGTTTTGCTGTAATTTTGTAGCAACATCTATGCACAATCTTGGTGGCTTCTATTTTATTGCTTATAAACATATTAACAGTTTTCTATGCTGGATTTTAAAAGTGTAGCAATTATAATTAACATTTACCCTGTGTTTGGTTCATAAGCCTTATCGGCTATCTTATGAATACTTATCATTTATTAATTAGTCGGGGTTACTTTCAAGGTTGTACTAAGTCTGGCTAACTGAAGCAGAACAGGAGGGTGGGAGTTATTACAAGGTAAAATAAAAAACAATAGGAATTAGCATAATGTCAGGTATAGAGTGCTAAGGGACAAGAACAAAGCAGCCATATTGAGCTCTGGGGTAGAGATTTTCTCTGGCTGGGACATAGGTCTTCTGAGGGCAGATGATATTCAGCTTGGGTGCAGAGGATGATAGGGACTTGAATATTTTAAAGTGTTGACCATGTGCCATGCTACTGTGGTCATTCTACTGAGATGATTCATCTTTCCAAACCTTAACAATTTTTATGTAACAACTACAATGTGATATTCCCTCCCCGTGTTCAACATTTTCAAGATCGTTACGGTTGTCCTCTGTTGCACCATATGAATGCACCGTAATTCATCCATTACTTAGACTCCTTTCAAGTTTCAGAACCAACACCACCTAACTAGAGGCAAAACAAGGTTATTATCTTTATTATAAGGTATTTTCAGCCCCATTTTGCAGACGAGAAAAAACAAGGCTTGGAGAAGTTATGCAATCTTGCCTGCTTTCGCTTAGGGTTTTGAGATGTGGAGAGAAGGGATGGAGGCTGAGCTGGGTGGTGACAGCAGACAGAGGCAATTTATCAAAAGGCGTTATCTCACTGAAAACATCACTAGCCATGTGTCTACACAATGTCACAGTGAGCCTGTTCTTTGGGGGTGCACTTCGTTAGGACCTGCCAGATGGAGAAGGCAGGAAATAACTACCTTTAGGGGTGCTTCTTTAATGTGGTTCTTACCAGGCATCTGTGCTACCCATTGTGAGGAACTGGGGATTCCAGGTCAACTCTCAAGTCTTCTGTGTGGCTGTTTCTCCCATAACGGCTTCTTGGTTGGAGATCAAAGGCCAACCAGGTTTCCTAACACAGTCAGCTTGTAATGAATGCTTTCTGCAAGGTGAATAATTGGGATGACACCAGAGAAATATATAAAACACACAAAACAAGACAACAAAAACCCAACCTGAATGCATTTCTAGGTCTTAAGATACACTTTATTACCCTCTAAAAATAAGAGTGCTGGCCAAATTAGCATATCAAGATGAGCTGTTTCTCCTCTTTATCTACATTGTCGTTCTGGATTTCGCTAAAATCCCTGAAATACCTCTGCAAGCTCATTCCTGCCTTCTTGCATCAGGGCTCACAATGCCTCCGAGGAAGGCCTGGTTTCCCGGGTCCCTTGGGCTCACTTGTTGCACACAGGGAGCCACCAACTGGAGGCAGCAGCTTCAGGCTCTTGGAATGGCTGCCGTGGGTCTGTCTTTGAAGTCTTACCCGGCACTTATCTCTCATTGCACCAGGCGGGCTGTAAGTGAACCCATTGCATGCAGCTGTCACCATTGAAGCCAGCAGGCGTTTGAAGATGTGCCGCCCCCCACCCCTCGCGAGGGAAGCCGGAATAGAACAAAGTGTAGCATTCCCATGGAACCGTTTGAGCGCTGGATCAGAGTGTAAGCCTGCACCTTTCCCCCTTAGTGGCAGTGGGTATGTTCTCCTCTCTGCTCTCCCATACAACAAGGAGCAGAGAGGAGAAAATGGTGGCTGGTACCCACTCTTTGCAAATGTCAAACCCAGGTAGCTTAGAACTTTCAAAGTTTATGGTTCCGCATGACAAAACTCTAGGGGTGATATCAGTGGGGCGGGGGTTGGGGGGAGAGCAAGGAGACCTCAGAACTCCTGGAGGGTTTGTCACTGGTGGGTTTCTTCCTTGCAGTGTTTCTGCCCCCTTCCCTCTGGATTCCAAGCATGGTGGAGATTCCAACCTGGTGTTCATGCTGCTGCTGAATATATGAAACCTAAAGCTGATGAGACACTTAGTGTGGCTGTGGTCTGTAATTTCCTCACCTCCTCTTCATCGCCTGACGAGCGGATACGCCTTACCTGTTCAGTGTGAGCTGGGACGACACCCACCAACTTCTCTCCCTCACATCTAGACCTCTTTTCTCAAAAGAAGGAGGTACCCAGAAGGACACTTGCCTTTGCCCAGACCTCCCAAGTGTCTCCAACACTTTTCCAGCCTGGGTTGATTTCTCTGATGCTGCAAATCCCACCCATGGAGACCTGGCAGTTGGCTTCTGGAGAGCAATTCTGTATAACAAAACCAAGTCCAGGGACCAGGCATGAGCCAGGCACGTTGGGATCCACTTCTGCCTGCCCTGACCAGCTGCATCCACCCCCCCAAACCCCCACCCCCGCCTTGGTGAGCTGTCTCTTGGCTATTTCACAGAGAAGCCAAGTGACCAAGAGCAAATTGCTCATTTTACAAGCAGAAACGCTGACAGTAGTCGAGCTGGGGTAAGCTGAGTTACAAATTGCAGCCAGGCCTGGGTGGGAAGCTGGCAGTGAGCAACAGGGCCTCAGGTTGTTTGTGCTGGAAGAGTGGGGAGAGTCTTGTGAGGCACACTGGAAAGACAGTAGAGGAATCCCTGGTATGAGAACCGTCCGCCTCTCTCTGTATCTGTCCAGACCATGTGGCCTCCCCTTTGGTGACCAGGGACCTTGCAGAAAGGGCTCCAGACCTCCCAGTCCTTGGGAAGGATAAACATCTCCTTTCTGCCACCAGTGCCATAGCAACTGTGGTTCCAGGATGGAAGGTCAGAGATCAAAAACATAGGCCGATGCTGTTGGCACCGCCTCGCCTCTGATGCAAGTCACCAGTTGTCATCAGGGACTCAGTCTCCTTCCTCTTGGCTCTCCTGACTCTGGCAAGATCAATCAGTACAACCCAAGTTCAAACCATACTACTTTTTCCTTTGTAACCCTCTAAAGCAAAGTCTCACGTGGGCATGATGCACACGAAGCGAACAAAACTCAGTTGACTTAGGTTCTGACAGGTGTAAGGACAGTCACGATGCTGATGGGAGCAGGTCTGGGGTCTCCCCATGCCTGCAGGGTAGAGCACTGGGAGGCCACCAGCAGCAAGGCCCATTCCCGTGCGAGTATACATGTCCTCTTCCATAGCTCTGAAAAACACAAGGGGCTGGTGGGACTCTCCTGCCACAGGGCCTGTCAAAGTCTTCATGGGAAAAAAAATCTTCTTACTGCCTTTGTTAAGGTTACTATTGCTGTGAAAAAACACCATGACCAAAAAAGCAAGCTGGGGAGGAAAGGGTTTACTTGGCTTATACTTCCACATTACAGTCTATCATAGAAGGAACTCAAACAGGGCAGGAACCTGGAGGCAGGAGCTGATGCAGAGGCCATGAAGGAGTGCTGCTTACTGGCTTGCTCATCATGGCTCACTCAACCTGCTTTCTTGTAGAACCCAGGATCACAAGCCCAGGGGTAGCACCACCCACAATTCGGAAAATGCCTTATAGGCTTGCCTACAGCCCAATCATAGGGAGACATTTTCTACATTGAGGCTCCCTCCTCTCCAACGACTAGCTTGTGTCAAGCTGACATGAAACTATCCAGCGCAAGTACTTTGAGTATGAGGAGCATCCAGGATGAGCAGCAGTTTGAGCAGGTTGATCCAGTTTGCCATAAGAGGTTGAGATGGTTACAGGTTTGTTTCTTGAGGCAAATGACAGAAAGACTGTGTGGCACTCTGAAGTTGTATACTGTTTATGGATATGGAGATCTATGACACGCTTTACAGCTTTCCATTTCAAACCTGTCAATCATGCACTTGAGTTCCATTAGGGACTCAGAACCAGTGCTGGAGAGTTCAGACTGAGCCAAGTAGGGGTTAGAATTTTTGCTTCTCTACTTAATAAATGTTACTTATCTTTTCAGAATATTGTAGTCTGACCCCTAAAATTGAGGCATTTACATTTTTCACAGAAAGCCAGTAAGATAAACTAGATGAAGCTCTTGAGGTAAGTACCTAATGTCAAGCCAGAGTGTACAATGATCACCCAACAATATAATGTTTGCTTTTTCCCTTTTCACCCATGCCTAGGATTAATTAAGAAAATGCAATGAGGGGCTGGAGGGATGGCTCAGAGGTTAAGATCACTGGCTGCTCTTCCAGAGGTCCTGAGTTCAATTCCCAGCAACCACATGGTGGCTCACAACCATCTGTAATAAGATCTGATGCCCTCTTCTGGCATGCAAGCATATATCCAGGCAGAACACTGTATACATGATAAATAAATTAAACTTAAAAGGGAAAGAAAATGAAATGAAATATGCTTTTAAAATTTAATTATTGGAGACCTGAATCTGTAGGTTGTGCTGAACTAGATCAGTCTGAGAGGAAAGGAATAGACAGTAGGCATAAAGCCACACAGTAACTTGGATTCGAGGTCTAGCACCAGTAACAGAAGTAGGGTTTGGGCCAGTGACCTGACGGCAACCACTTAGGAAGACTGTTCCTTAGGGAAAGTCACTGTATAAAATGGAGAAAGTTCAAGGAAAGCTATCCCGTTGTTTGAAGCTTCTAGGATAGAGATGGAATAAAGGGTAGCCAGAAACTAATCCCCAGAGAAATGAGGTATGGGGTGGGACTTACACATGCAAGAAATGCAAACAGGAACGTGCTTATTGGAGAGTTTGGAATCGTTCCAGGTGGGGCAATGTACATATAGGACAATATACAGGTAGGACTGCCGGGAGAAGTCATACGCATGCAACTGTAAAGGGAAGATGATTTGGGTTTGCTATAATATATGAGAAAAGGATTATTGGTTCTCGTTGATTCAGGAGAAGTCATCAGTGCGGCTTGTTCATGCATCCAAGGTGACATTTTATGAACATGCCAAATTTAATCTAGATATAGGGAGTATGTGGATAGGTGAGCAAGTGTGGGGAGGGAAGGTGAGCTAAACCACCTAGAAAGGCACTGAAAAATGGAGGAATTTTAGTCTGAAAACAAGAAACCATGAGACAGAGTACAGTCACTGTCTTCAAAACTGTGAAAGGAAATGCTTCAATCCAGGCTCATGGGTGCACAAAAAACAGACTTTGGCTGGCTTAGTGAGGCTAGGAATCTGTTGCAAAGTTACCCGGTGACCTGTGGGATTATCACAAGACAAGAGAAAGCACAGAAGAGCTAAGGAGGCTGTACAAAGAGCAGGACTGTGGTCACACCGGAAGAACCAGCCAGTCAGTTCCTCCCCAGGCACATCCTCCACCGCATACTTGTGGTCACTGCCGCTGGACCCTTCCCTGCATCCACGAATAGTCCTGGGCTGTAACTCTCTCTTATTCATATTAAAAATACAACCCGGAGCTTCCAGTTGGCAACCATGTACTGGCTGTTAGGAAGTGAGCAGAGGGAATGCCCACACCTCCGGCTTCCACAAGAAAAAGCCCTGCATTCCTCTAAGATGCACACTGGAGAACCATTCCACTAGAAGATGCTGAGTGTCCTGGGCAGACAGGAGTGAGTGTGAACCGTAAGATAAAACTGGCGTCATGCATTACGGGGCATAAGACTGGGCTGTCAGAGGAAGACTTGAAAATGTAAGATAATGATCCATGTTTGTATGCAGCTGGTAAACAGATCTTCATTCAGTCTCAAAATGTGGATCATTTGGGCTGGGTGATGCCTCAATAGGCAAAGTGCGTGCCTTGTAAGCATGAGGATCTGAGTTCGATACCCAGAACCCACCTTAAAAAATAAATAAATATAAGCAGATGGGGTGGGCGGTAAATACTTGTATTTTTAGTGCTGGGAAGGCATAGGCAGACAGATCTGTTCAGGCTTGCTGGGTAGCCAGGCATGCGTGCTTGGTGAGTTCCAGGCCAACGAGATAACTTGTCTTAGAAAAAGGTGGATAGATGCTGGGCGGTGGCAATGAACACCTTGAATGCCAGCCCTGGAGAGGCAGAGGCAGGCAGATCTCCAAGTATGAGGCCAGCCTGGTCTACAGAGTGAGTTCCAGAACAGCCAGGGCTACACAGAGAAACTCTGTGTCAAAAAAAAACAAAAGAAAAAAAAAAGGTGGATGGTGCCTGAAAGCAACACCCCATCGTTATCCTATGGCTTCCACCTGCACCTCCACATCAGTGAACATACGAATATATAAACACATGCACACTGTATGGGTGTTCGTTCATTTCCTTTGCCATGTTGTGATGGAGGGTCTCACTATGTTGCCTAGGGCATTTTGAACTCCTCCTGCCTTGGCCTCTCAAGTGTTAACTGACTATAGCCTACCTGCCTCACCTGTTAAAGTATGCTTTTGAAGAAGAAAACTGGATTACTGTGATTAAATTGGTCCACTCCTGACAGAATGCAACAGTGGGCTGGTGGCCACTTGGTGGAGATTTTCCTCTAGGATAATACACGTCTAATAATAAAGCAGTTCATTTGCTTTGAAATTACTCTGTTTGAAGCAAAGAATATTCTAGAAACTGGCCTATGGATTTTGGCATCTCCACTCTCAAACTCTGGACCCTGAAGGAACTCATATGTCTTGATACAAATGTGGGAAGACCTATGAATTTACAATGAAATAATTCACAATTGCTTTGATATAAAAGTAAAACCAAACCAAACAAAAGCAAAACAGGAATCCCTTGACATTTTGCAGCAGATTTGGAGGGTGGGGTGGAGGAAGGCGTGGGAGAATGTTTTTTCTTTACCCCAGAAGTAAGCGAATTTGGCTCTCTTAGCCAGGCATAAGACAGTTCGGAGTGTGGGCAGTTTCTGAGTATTCAACTGGACCCAAAATCTCCCCCAATCTGGCAGTTGGAAATCTACCAGGGCAGAGGAAAGAACGAGAATACTGGCATTGTTCCCAAAGCTGAGACCAGACTACCCAACCTCTGCCCTGCTCCCCTTCCCCCACCAGTCATCCCCAAAGTCTGCCCTGGTGGCTAATTGCACCTGATGTCTAGGGAGCACACTTGAGGTCGCTGGTGTCGGGCTAGTTTATTTCTCAGGTCCTGGACTCTGTGCTTGGGATCATTTCTTCTTTACTGCTCTTAAGTATTCTCAGCTCCCGGAGACCCTTACGTTTGGATGACTCTTAAGCATGTTCCTGGGACAGAGACTCACTCCCCTGTCTAACCTTAGTCCTGAAAGTGGACACCACACATACATACATACACACACAGACACACACAGACACATGCAGACAGACACACACACATATAAACACACACACACATACACACACATACACAGAGACACACAGACAGACACACACATGGATACACACACAAATAGACACACACACAGACACACACACAGAGACACACACACAGAGACACACACAGACACACACACACAGAGACACACACAGAGAGACACACACACGCACGTGTATGTGTGTATGTGTGTATGTATAGAGGTGGAAGAAAAGGAAAAGGAAGGAAACAGAAGGGTGGGAGACAGAAAGCGTAAACGTTAAGATGTTGGGGAAGAAGGAAACAGGGCCAGTGGTCTTTAGTGACAGAACCGGTGCCCAGGTTAGGGGTACAGGGACTAGGGTGAGTCTAAACAGACACTGGACCCTAATCTCGATTCCAGAGAATGGTATCAATTACTAAAAACTTGATGCCCAGGTAAGAGGAGGAAGGCAAAGCTTCACAGTCCTTACCGGAGCTGAAGGTGAAGCCGCTGATAAAGAAGTCTCCGAGCAAGGTTATTAGTGTGGATAATCACCATGCCCACCCGCGTTTATTTGCATTCACGTGGTATCTCCAGAAAAGGAATTTGAAAGCAGTTGAACTGCCAGGCATTCCTTCCTTGCACATTTTAAACTGCCTGAGGGTTCTCTCTTTGCAGATATTCACCATTTTTTGCTAAGAAAATGCCTGCTTCCCTGAAATGTTGACTACTAAGGACATTTATCTTCCCTTCCGTCCTCACAAGAGCATAGATGATTAGCCACGGAGTCCTTCGATGTCTAGCACCAGGCATCAGACATCCCAGCTACGTGGAGGCCATTTGAATGGAACTACATAACAATCTCCAGGAGAAAAAATCAGCTTCCTATTGTCTTGATTAAGCATGAGCTGGAGACTGGCTGGAGGTTGGAGGTGGGCTGGTATGACAACGGCTAGGCAGTCCCAGGGTCCCTCAGTAATTACTGTTCTCCATTATATCCTAGCTACTCTCTAGAAGGTCTGAAAAATTTTGGGTATTTTTGTTTTGTAAGAAGTAGGAGACATTTGAACCTTTTAAATCCAAACACTGTGGGGAATTCCGACGTGTAATTCCAATATCTAAAACGTAGGTTTGCATTTCCCACATGCCAGGTTTTATAAGCATTGGTTTACTGAATTGCCACAATCCTGTAAGGAAGTATTATTTTCACTTCTATTCATGGTGAAGAAACAGACAAGTTCAGTCCGTTGCCCAAGTCAACACAGTAAGTAAACATATGGCTGTGACCCGAATGCAGGCACATCCAGAAGGTTCTGCTGTTATGAAGTGGAGCCTTGCCTTTGACCCTTCTCTTTTCGATCTATAGAGCAGACTGGGCTCTATAAAAAAAATAGCCCCCAAAGTGAATTCTCCCTCTCAACTCTCCTCTTTAAGACCAAGGAATCAGACCCAAAGAGGTAACTTTACATTCCTAAAATTTCGGAAGAGAAAACAAAGGTCATTTACATCTCCCTGAGGTAAAAGATCCACAGGATACCGCCCTCCTGCAAGCCAGCTCTGGATGGGGAGGGGGTGAGGTGGGAGGGGAGATGATACCACTCTCCTGCAAGCCAGCTCTGGATGGAGGGGTGAGGTGGGAGGGGAGAAGATACTGCCAGCTCTGGATGGAGGGGTGAGGTGGGAGGGGAGAAGATACTGCCTTCCTGCAAACCGGCTCTGGATGGGGGGGGGTGAGTTGGGAGGGGAGAAGAACAAGAAATGCTATGAGGTTGTGTAAGGACACCTTAAAGAGCTCAAATGGATGCAGGAATCTGAAGAATAGCCAGCCGATCAAAGAGTGCTCAGGGGAAACCCAAATGAACACAATTATGTCTTGCACTTCCTCCTACTTGTTACATGAAGCTTAGAAAAGGGGTAATGGAAATGAGATCCCACTCATAAATTACCGTCCTCCATTCATTCAAGAAAGAATTACTGGCAGCCTACCATGTCATGAGTGATTTGCATGCAGGCCTGTCCCATCTGTTACATACAGGGTGCCTAGGCACACAGAGAACAAGGGATGCTCCTGCCCTGGTGGAGCTTACATTCTGCCGTCTGTTGGAGGACCAATTCTGCATATCAAGCCATGGTCTGTAGAAGGACAAATGCCAGTCTGTACCTCAGCCTGAAGGCTGAGGGCCATTGGCCCCTGGAAGGCCCAGCAAGAAGATGCGTGGTTTAGAACAAACTACCACTGTTTCCGGCATGATTTTGTCTATTTCTCTGTGGACCATTAAAGGAGTGTGTGTGCGTGTGTGTGTGTGTGTGTGTGTGTGTGTGTGTGTGTGTAAGTGTGCATGCGTGTGCACTATAACAGGTGAGTGTATGTGGAGTGAGGTGTGCTTGTCAGCACATGTGGAAGTTAGAGGTTGATGTTAGGATGTCTTCCTCAGTTGTTTCTCCGTTCTATTTTTTGAGACAGGGTCTCTCACTGAGCACGAAACTCACTGTTTCTGCAAGACTGACTGGCCCGTGAGCACCCTGGGATCTGCTTGTCTTTGTCCCACAGTGTTGGAGTTTCAGGAGTGAGCAGCACACCCAGCTTTTTAAGTGAATGCTGAGGATTCAAACTTAGGTCCTCACTGTTATGCCGCAGGCACTTCGTCCCCTGAACCATATCCCCAGTCCTATTAAAGAAATTGGAAAAGCATATTATAACAGTTTAAGTCTCTGTACCTTATTTCAAATGTGTGAAATGACTGAATGTTACATTTTGTGTTTCCAAGGAATCATACAGAAAAAAAATTCAGAAATCCATAGCAATAGCTTCTGTTTCAACTAAACAGGCAGTGGCCTGTTACAATGGATGAAAAAATCTATTCTACAATTTTCAAATTCACTTCTCAAGCTTGTTGATGGGAAGTTTAATAGTGGATAGAGAGATGGCCCAGGTTTGCTACCATTTCAGAGGACATGGCTTTGATTCCCAACACCCTTGTCACCAGCTCAAGGGAATCTAACACCCTCTTCTGTCCTCCTCAGACACCTGAATACACATGATTATATACATGCACATACATGTACACACACACACACACACACACACACACACACACACACACACACGCAAATTTAAAGAGGTTACTAACAAAAATGTGCTGATTAATGTTATATTTTATGTTAACTAAATTACTGGTGTGTGTGTGTGGGTGTGTGTGTGTGTGTTTTCACACAACAATTAGCTACTGAACCATTTGATATTCATTGGGAAGCTGTTGCTCTCAAATTACTGAAAACCGTGCTTGAAGAAATAAAGATAATTCCTTTTAATTTCACAACAACAACATTTCAGAGACTCCTCTGTCTTCAGGAATGAACTGGTCAGGGCTCTATCCCAACCCTTGCTCTCCTCTGAGTTATTAGCTTTCTACTCAGGCTGGTTTTTTGTTTGCTGTTTGTTTGGTTGGCTGCTTTGGTTTTTATTGTTGTTGTTTTGTTTATTTGTTTTTTTCTCTTGGAAGAAAAAAATGTCCAGGTTACTTTGAGGCTCTTATGTCTCCAGCATGAGAAACATCTTTCTCCCCACCCCATCAGCAAACTTCTGAACTTCACTCTTACTGATGAACTTAGGTCATTTGTCTTCTCTGAGCTAATTACTTCAGAAAGGACACTGGGATTATACCAGTGGGTCTCCAGCCTGGAGTTGGAGGGTAAACAGATAAACTGATCAAAACAACAGGCTGCCCCACTGGAGGGCAGGTGGAACAGATATGGGAAAGGACACAGTTCTACTTCAAACACTGTGTCATTCAAGGGGCTGGGCTTTGACCTCACCTCAGTGAATAGTCCAGTCTAACCAGATACCCAGACAAACGTGGGGAACTTTCTCGGTACCACTTGGAGACTTTGTACATAGAATTAAAAAGAACACAACGGATGGATTCACTACGAGATGCTACCAGTTCTTCTGATTTTGCTTTAGATTTTTTTCTCCCTATAGCTTCAGAAGCACGGACTCCCCTTCCAGGAAAAAGCAAATCCCTCTTTTTCTACATGGTGAACTTGAGGCAAAACAGCCCCTGGACTGTAGGAAACAATCAGGCCCCCACCCTTGAGAGAATATATTAAAATATTTAGGTAAAACTAAAATTGATCAAGGTTTTTGCCTTGTGTGCTAAATCCATTCTTAACCAGGCTGGTTTTGCCAGGGTGTGGCAAGGGGGGTCGAAGGTGAAGGTGGAGAGAGTTCTCTGCCATGTGGCCAGATTCCCCGGGGCCAGGAAATTGTATCTGTGAAGTTTGCCAGCCTGGTAGCTGCCACGCGTTACAGGTCAGTTCTAGGGCTGAAACAAGGTGGAGAGCGGAGGAGTGGTCCTGAACACAGAGTTCCTCCCAGTCTCCCTGGGGCTGTGGGCACGCTGGCTGGCTTTCTGACAGGTACATTTACACTGTCCTGATGGGAGCGATCCCTGGAGATCTTTCAGCGCTGTCCCAGTCACACTCACGAGCTGTGCTTTATAGTTTTCTAAATTATAGGATGCCACAGCCTAAACAGAGATCTTTGTCTTACTTACAGCTGGGCACAGATGGGTAGAAAGACAGCACATGACATTTGATGCTCTGGGGTGATACCGTCAAATCTTATTCACTTAGGCCCAGTAAAACCCAGTTCCCTGACTTTAGTTCATTAGTACTGTTGCTAGTGACGTCACTGCCAAGAGTCACACGAATTGTTTATCCCTTATTTTGAGTTTCTAGGTACCTGTGAGAGAACTATAAGAGAGTTGAGGTTGAAAGGGTCGGGTGAAGGTTGGGGGTGGAGAAAGGAAAGGTTATGTTGTGAACGTTGTGCTAAATTTAATTTAGAGGAAATTGTTGGCTTCCAGTAAAACAGATAATTTGGTTCAAAGTTTCTCTCTTACTAAAGGAAATAAGTAAGTGGATCTCAGATGACTCCAAGAGGGAGAAAGTGTTTCACAGAAGTGAACGAGATGCATTTCACCACCCAGGGTTCGATCTCAGAATCTCGTAGTCGATGGAACCACAGACGCTCTCAAAGGCAAAAGTGGACAGCACACTGCCTCATTAAATGCTCGGTATTAGTCTCCAAATACTTCGTTGATGACCAAATGTGTAGAACCATGTTTAAATTTCAAAACATTCCACTTAGGTGTCTTTAAATAAAGAAGAAACAAGGAACCATGAGATTTAAATGGAGATGGTGTTTCGTTTTTGTTTGGTAAGAGAGCTTTTAAGGTCATGGCTAAGTGCTAGCTAGCTCAGAACCAGCCTGTCAGCACCACCCCGTTAAAGCAGATCAAATTCTCCAATGGCTTCAAGGAAAATTGTACTTAGAATATGAAATAGGAATTTTTGTTTAGGGGTTTTCAGGTGTGATGTTTTCAGAAATGTTTTTGGCAAGCGACCCTTTCAATGAGATTGCTTCCCTTAGGTGAACAGATCAACCCCAGAAAATGCAAGGGTGTTCTCTGAAAAGCCAGGGTTCTATGGCTTTGCTGTGTGGTTGTGTGGCTCCACCAAGCTGCTCTGACTGCTTCTGGAAGTTTGTGATGTGTGTACACTTCAGTAGGCTGGAGGCTGAGGATGCCCCCTGCCAGGGCTCAGCCAGCTTGGCACACTCTCAGCTCTGGGAAGTCCACACTGTTGTGCACAGAGCAGGTGGGCGAGGAGTGTACCACTTCAGGGCACACCGTACAGCTGCAAGAGGCGGAATTCCCCTCCAAAGGATCGGCGCTGCTTTGAAAGTGATTCATCATTAAAGTAGAAGGATTTCTGAAGCAGTAGATGAACCTGGGGCTTGATTGGTTTCAAATTAACTCTTTGTAGTCATTTCTCATTCATGCTTTAAGAGAAGATCTCTGCCTTTTCCACCGACGGAACACAAATACTCCTTGCCGTCTTTTCAAGACCCGCGAAGCTCTGGAGCGCCTCTGAACCGCATCTGCTTTCCATTCCGCCCGCATCTTGCTGCTAGGAGTCCCCGCAGGGAGGGGCTCCTGCCGCAGTCCAGGGGCTGTTTTGCGTCGTCAAGTTCACCATGTAGAAAAAGAGGGATTTGCTTTTCCCTGGAAGGAGAGTCCGTGCTTCTGAAGCTACCGGGGTGCCCCTGTCCGCTTTTCCTGTCTCCTTCTCTTTCTGGATCTTTCTTCCCTTGGTCTTATCCCTGCCCAGGAGTTAAGAACGGCTTCGCTTCTGCTAATTTAAAGCCTTTACTCTCTCTCAGTGGTGGATATCTGCTAGCATTGATTTCTCTGAGGGAGACTACTCATGTGTCTGTCAAAAGTGCCTTTCATTCACGAATCTCATAAACAATTAAAGACATAGCATGCTAGCCTGTGGAAACCTTTCTGGCGACTTAAGCAAAATTTCCTAATCCTCTTCTGCAGCAAGCCAGGCCGCAGCACTGTGGCCCATTCACGGGCGGCTGCCCCTTGAGCACTTTGATCTCAGGACTTCATTACAGCCCATTTCATCATCAAGGATGATCTGAATTCATGAGCTCTTCCCCTCCTAATAAGTGCCACTCGGATCCATCCTCAGAAGCAACCACGGCTTGGGGGAAACTGGTCCCAGCCACACTGGTCCCAACCACACTCGAAAGAATAATGGGCTAGCTTCAAACACAAGTGAAAAAATGTTTTTTGGTTTTTTTTTTATTATTAGCCAAATGAGCCTTTGAATGAAATGCTTCATTAAACAGAGAAGTCTCATTTTCAGGGTATTGTTAAATCCACCAATTGCCACTCAGAGATTAGCAAGTGTGATTATTTCATTTTCTCCCCCAGATAGCAACCCTGAGGTATAGAGGAAATGGAAAATGTCCAAAGCCGGCACACAGTTGAGACTGCGCCCATTGCTCAAACCCACCCATACTTTCCTACGGTTCTTTTTTGGAGTCGAGCGGGCCGCTTTTCAAGACACTCTTCCCCTTTTTATTTATTATTATTATTATTAGTAAGATTTTATTTTATTATTTTAAAGTGTGTGTGTGTGTGTGTGTGTGTGTGTGTGTGTGTGTGTGTGTGTGTACTTTTGTGAATGCAGGTGCCCAAAGCGGCCAGAGGATCAGATCCAGCTGGAGCTGGAGTTAAAGACAGTTGTGAGCCACCCGATGCGGGTGGGTGCTGAGAATTGAACTTGGGTCCTCTGGAAGAGCAGCAAGTGTACCCCATTTCAAAACTGCCTTTAAGAAAACGTGAAAGTTAATTTGGATTTGGTCAATACACTTAGGACTTCCACGGCTGCCAAGCAGAGAGTAATGTCGATAAGACAATAGGAACCAGCCCAAAGCCGACACAGGAAGACAGGAGAGGGCGAGGGAGCCAAGGCAGTGCCTCGGCCGTTAGCAGCCTTGGCTGTAATTATGTTTCACTCAGGCTTAAACGGGGAAGACACAAAGGAGACACTATTAAAGCATTAATTCCCACTAAGGAAGGTCTGTGCAGCAGCAGGTTCTGTGCACCAGGGACTTAGCTCCATAAGCCTCCAGACAGCTTTAATGTTGCACCAACACCGTAGAAAGAAAGAAGAAAGAGCAGGTGGGGTCCTGCCAGGACACCCCCTGCCATCGCTCCCTCTGCTGCCGCCTTGTCCCCACGGCTAACCTCAGCCCCCCTTCAGCACACCTGGGATGCAGAGCTCCACCTTCTCCCACCCCAACCCTTCAATGAACATCCATGGTATTGCTGAAGATGGCACTCCGTACACACACACACACACACACACACACACACACACACACACACCAGCAAGCGGAGTCCTCACGCCCTTGCTGAGTTAGAGCAAGGGGTAGAGGCAGTGCTTATGACCCCTGAGAAGGAAAGGTGTAAGGCCAGAAGAGCCTCTCTCACAGGGACTTTGCAGATTTCAAAGGAGAAGCATTTCAGGCTCCTTCTTCCACAGGACCCCAAATTTCAAAGTGACTGGTCCCCACTGCGTTACCTCCGATTGGCACTTGCAAGAGGACTAGTGTGCAGAGTAATGGCAGGGAGATACCCAAGATGCCCTGACTGAGTCCTTCTGTTAAAATGACTGATAAGATCTGATTTCCCTACTGCATACAGAAGATCGTGGGCCGGCAGTTGTGAGCAGCCTTTTGGTCCAGTTCTACAGATTTTTTGTGGTTTTTTTTTTTTGGTTGTTGTTGTTGTTGTTTGTTGAAGCACCACAAAACCAAGTCCTGATGTTGCCCTGCTGCAGAAGTCGCACAGAGCACTTGAGATGCTCTTCCCAACTTGTCCCTTCTCCAGCTTCACACCTGAGGAACTACATGGCTTGCAGCGTCTCTCACTTCCTGTCGTGGGGAGAGGACAGAGACTTGCATGCCTTTACCCTGCTGTGTGTGAAGAAAGCAAGACAATTTCCATGTTGCCACTGGTTCAAAAGAAAGTCTGTCAAGACATGGATGAAGCTTTGCTGACAAATTCCTGACCGAACTGCCATCTCTTTCTCTGTGTCGAAGTCTTAACAACGTGACTGTGTGCTGAGACCTTCTCTGGCTAAATTCACGTCCCTAAAGTCCTTGGTGATTATCACTAGCATCAAGTATGAGACCAAGGTCACAGAGCACAGACAAGGAAGACGACCCTGAGTAGAAAAAAATCAAAGTTATCAATTTAGTTTTGAACTCACCCCACTGCTTTTAATTGATCCCATCCACTTTGTGCCTATGAATAATTGCCCGAATTCTTCTATTTTTGTGGTATACCCCCCCCCCCCGTATGCTACACCTGAATAATTAATTACTTAAATTGGCCTCTGTGTTCTCAGAAAGGTTTGGAAGCAGTAGCAGCAATCCACACTAGTCTCAGAAACTCCTGTCGTGTGAGAGATGTAAAAAATTAGAAGGAATTCTTTCTTCCACTTGGTTCTGGCTCTACCGCACATATAAAGTGATGGTCACTCTTTGCCATTCATTTCTTCCTATTCATTTATTCATGGCAGGAGCCAATCTTCATTGCCAACTCGACTGAATTTAGAATCACCCCTGAGTATGAGGTGTTGGCAGAAGGACTTGGCCGAGGAGAGAAGCCCCTCCCTGAATATGTTGGCACTATCTCCGTGAGCTGGGGTCCTGGGCTGAAAAATGTTTAGAAAGCGTAGGCCAGCAGTCCAACACAGTCATTTCTTTCTGCTTCCTGACTCGGGGCAGTGTGGCAGCTGTCTTACATTCCTGCTGTCACGCTGTCCCACCACGACACCCTCACACTGTGAACCGAATGCACCCTTCTTTCCTGAAGTGTCCTTTCTCAGGAACTTTGTCACAACAACAGGACAAGTAACTAAGGCACACGACAAATGGACTTTCGGAAAGGGTGGGTAGGTAGTAAGTATGTTAGAGATCAAAGAAGCTGTACCCAAGGAAATCAACGTAGTCTGCTCTCCTGACAGAGGTGTAACCATTGTCTAAATTATTCTAGTATTAATAAAAACTCAGGAGGCAGATATGGGGCTAAAACCTGATTGATCAGAGAAGCGGCAGAGAAGTGACCAGTGACCTCCTCTCTCTCTCTCTCTCTCTCTCTCTCTCTCTCTCTCTCTCTCTCTCTCTCTCTCTCCTTCCTCTATCTCAGCCCCTCACTACCACTCCCCATGTCTCTCTATATGTCCTTGGTCCTCCAGAACCTCTATGGCTAATTTTGGTCAGCTAGTAGCTAGCTCTGCCCTCTGACTCAAGGTAAACTTCATTGGCACGGCAGAGCGGCCGTGTGAACAGTTCTCCCGCAACACAGCGGCCTTCCTGACTGCCATACCTCAGACAATGCTGGTTATGAAGGAGGGCTCTGGACTCAATTTTACTTAAAATGTTGCCTTTCGCATACTATAAAAACACACTTGATCATTGTGCCGCTGTGAGCTTTCTCATGGGTTTCCTCATCTATAAAAAGAAAGTGTAGCCAGATCTTTGTATAAGGCTATGGAAAGGTTTACACAGGGTGGGTCTAGTTCACAATGAATAAACCAGTGCATTTCCCTGCTTGGTTACTATTACTTTTTCTACTGCTCCTGATGAGGAGACCCAGTGCCAGAATGTATGAGAGACTTCCACAAAGAATGCCACCCAGACAGGCTGATGCCAAAGACCATATTTTCCCTTGCTTTTGAGCCCACCCCCTGGTGAGAGCTCTGGTTGAAATGTGAATTTCCTCCGCATTGTCCTTGGGTCTGTTTGTCTAACGGTGTACAGATTTTAAAGTGGGATAAGCTTTCAGAAGCGTCTGAGCAGAGATCGGGTTGGAGGATCCAACATAATACAATTTCGAACACAAATTTTATCCTGGCTGGACGCATTGAAGTGCAAAGACTCTGTTTAGTTGGATACAAAGTAATTTGGGGGCGATATCGTTCCCCAGGGGCAGCCAGACTGAGGTAACTTCAGCTACTCTAGGGCAGCCTGTGACTTAGAGATGACTGAGCAGTCAGAATTGCCGGCAATCGCGTCCACGATCCAAACCCATCACTCTACCAGTGCTCACGAAACAAGGTCCAGATTTACTCTGCTCTCTGTGTTTGCTCCGTTCACTAATTATATTCATATCTGCTTCTTTGAAGTTACGGAGACTATTGGGAGATGGAAAGGAAGCTGTATTGATTTCAATCTAATATCATTCCCTCTTTATGACCTTCATCAGTGACTGTCTCCCATGTTGAGTGACATGCGGCGGGTGTCACGTGTCAGGCACAGCTAGGGCATTATCAACAGAGCTCGGTCTTTTGGATCTGCCGTCTCTTTGGTGAGGGGGTTTAGATTTAGAATGTCTGGATTGTATTCTCCTAAAATCCCCACAACTTCTCCTTTCAAAATCAATTTCAGTTGTCAAAAAAAGGGTGGTGGTGGTGGTGGTGGTAGTGAGTCACTTTGAAATAATATAGCTTATTATTATCATCTTTTAAAAAAAGCTTATGACTATAATTTTTCTCCCAAGGGAGCTGAGTTGATTTACAACTCCACCCTCCTTATCTCAACATGTGGTTGAGTTCAGAAGAGAATTAAAATTCGGGGATTTTTTTTCCTCCAGGGAAAAGCTGATAGATAGCTCATACCCCAACCTCATTTCTCAAAGTTCAGCAGGAACTTTTTAGTCTTTTGAATTTTGCTTCTAAGTGTACACGCGGTAACTAAACTCAAACCTCTCCTCAGACTCCTCTGTTTGGCCTGAATACTTGGGGACAGTCTTCCCAAGCGTGACAGTCCCTCCATCAGACTGCAGTGTGCCGCAGCAGTACAGGGGACAAGGGTGCAGTGCACTGGAGGTCGTAACCTCACGGAGGGCAGGGTCTCTGATCTGAGGTGTTCACTGCTGCAACCTTGCACCAAGAAAAATGTATGGCCTGCAGGAAGCACTCGATAAATAGTTGGGAAATGATGCATGGATAGGTATATAACAGAATTAGGTAAGAAAGAGCTGGAGTTTTGGGCTCAGTAAAATATACACATGTGTCATATTGATAGGCATGGTGACCTTAGTCTCCTCATTGGCAGTGTCCCTGTGTGTAAAATGGATGCAGGACAGGGCATACTGTTTCAGATGGCTGGGAGGTCATGCATGGAGAAGATTTCATGGGGTTTTGAAAGCATCAATTCTCAATTCATGACGCTCATATTCTTATTATTGTGAATTCTTTCAATCTGGGCTTAAAGGCGTTTGGAGTTCAAATATTAGGGGTTCATTAGTTATACTTTGTTTTTCAGAATAGTTCCTTACCTGACTAGCTGGGAAGTGACCCTCATCTTGGGGAAGGAAATGTCACTGACCCATTGGAAGGACAGTCTCCACCATATCTGTGGGCTTGGTTTTCCTCACTGATTGGACTTGGGGGCTTGTCCTGTCCTCCCAGGCACAGCAACGAGAAAGGATGAAACGTCTCCTCTTGGATGACAGGTGGCCTGAGGTTATTATGTGCTGAGATCTCGGACACAAGCTATTATTTCCAGAGAGCTTTCCTTCATTTTTGCAATGCTCAGTAGGTCATCTCACATCTCACAGTACCATCCACAGGAGATCATATTCCATCTCTGCTTCCCTTCAACAGGGTGCTATCATGGCAGAAAGGAAGTTCCACGCATGAAGACTCCCTAGAGCCGGAAGTGGTCGGTGGAACTGAGTATGCAAAGTGGATTTCAGGAAGGAGTCTGCTGCCTAGGAGGGAAGGGGGGGTGGGGGGGGGCGGGGGGGGGGGGCGGGATAGGAGCTACTGGCTGGCTTGTTTGCACTTCCTAGCCCATCTCCACCTCCCATCAGCACCAAACCACAGATACATCAGAAGATAGCTCTCTCCTTGGGCTGCTTTTTCTTCTCCTACCTTCTAGGATCTTTGGGAACAGGGTGTGGGAGGAGGTGAGCGGGTGACAAACAGCATGGGTGATGGGAAGCCACTGTGGCCCAAGCTAGAAATGCCAATCAAAGATCAAAGAGATTCTAATGGCTTCATCTAGTAGGGTCACGAGTGCAAAATCTAGAGGCCTAGAAGTGTGGAGAATTTTATAGATGAGCGTAAGCAGTGGGGTGTGAGACAGGATACCCAGGGCAAACCAGAGACTCGGGCAATCTCAAGAACGTTTGCCTTTTTTCCCAATGAGGCTGGCCTCTACTCAGCTCCAACTTACTGTTGTGTGTGGGAGTCCAGCCCAGCGTGACCACATCTTATGAGCTTCAGAGGAGCCAGCAATCCATTCTTTTCTGTGAAAACTCCGAAGTTGTTAACATTCACAATGTATTTATTATTTTTAAGTGTGCAAACCAAAGATAACATATCTCGGGCCTTTCAGATTTCTCCGAGATAAACATTCTACCATTAATTTGCTGAGTGACTAGAATATGTCTGGCATTGTGCCAGGAACCAGCAGATCGAGCATTGCAAATGAGCCGGGCTCTGTTTTCAACAGCTTTGTTGAGTGAGGGAGAAAGAACAGAAGGAGAGTAAGTGCTGGGTGGGAATTAGGGAGATCGGGGCCAGATGGACAGCAAGGGGACACGCTATCTTAGCTCCTGAGGCTGGAGGTCAGAAAACACAAGAAGGGTGCTACCCAATGGACAGGCAGCAGGAAAAGCATTCAGGAAAGGGGGAACAGCTAATGCATACAAGTGGGACTCTGCACAACACACTTAAAAAACAGGGGTGGACTTTGATTGCCAGTGTATGGGACAAATGGCAGACACCAAGCTGACTCCGTAACGGCTCCACCTCTAGGTACAGTGTGTCCTCTAGACCCTGCTCAAACTGGTGCTCTCTGACTTTTTTGGTTCTCAGGTTGATTAAACCAGTGACAGTCAGTACAGAGTGCGGCACCTGAGGATCAAGGCAACATGGCAGCCTAAAGGTTTCCTACGGAACTCGACTTGGATATACTTGGCGTTCCCGGTGGCCATCCTGCATCTGCAACCCTTCTGTCCCGAGTCACATCTGCAGCTCTCATCCTGTGGTAATTGTATCCACTTGACATCTGGATGCACCTACCCATACCAAACATCTGCTCACAGTTGAAGGACCACAGCACAGGTTTCACCAACAGCCCAAGTTCTCTCACACTAAGCTGTGTTCTTCTAAATCCACACACCTGCCCAACCCTCACAACGCCCTTCAACATCCATGGCTATGATTCCATTTTCCTAGTCCCGCTTGGTTAGGTTTGGTAAACGTTTGCATCTTTCTTCTTACTCAGAGTTACCCAGGGCACCGACTGCTGTTCTGACTGAGTGGACACAGCTTACCTTTCTTTCCCAGGGGCTGCAAGGATGGACAGCATGTCACAGCAAGGAAACTAACCTGTTAGGGTTACCTTTATCCTCAGACAAAACCACTTCTTACGTAAGCAAGACGCCGAGTACCCAACCCAGGTCTACATGACTGTTCTCTATAATGACTAATGGCCCAAATCCCCAGAGGGGAACAGCCTTTTACACAGGGGTTCGCCAGGGTCACATCTTTCTTTAGCTCTGTGGTGAACAGCGTAAATTTGGAAGTGGGGTGGAATAGATCAGATGAGGAGGTAGGAAACATTTTCGCAGCCAGATATTCATGAACATGGGATCTTTTTATTTTCCTCTTCTTTCTATTAACCACTGTGTGTAATTCTAGAATTTATTCTCTAGAGTGAAGTAATAATAATCTCATTTGCCCCGACTCCAAAGCCCTTTGAAGTTAAACATTGAGAGAAAGAACGGCAGGACCACTCAGCAGAGATTAGATCTTGTTTTAAACATTGGCTGCTCTGAGAATAATTTCCTTAATTAATATTCACAAGATATCATACACTTGAGACTGTATTTTCCTGTAACCTACTTGCATGTAATTGTTCACCAAGGCTCTTTAGTTCGCTTGTATTTTCCTTTTGTGTCAGTGTTCAACACAATCATTTCCATCTAAAAGCAGCGCTGAGGGGCTGGAGGGGCGCGGGGTCTCCCCTTCTGTCTGCAGGCTGGCACACGGGGCTCTCAGCTCATTTCTAAAGTTAATATTGTTTTGTACTCACGCCCGCTGTTCACCAGGCTCCCAGCCCCGCTCTACTTTGGACTGCAGCCCCGATGCATGCTTAGGGCCTGCCTCTTGCAGACCCTCTCAGCAACCCACTTGAGGGCTTCTGAGCTGCGAAGCCCCAAAGGAGCCACGTTTGCCATCGGCACCAACATCTAGGGGATCGATGGCCTCCTGGGCCAGAAATCAAAACATGGACAGCTTAAGTGACGTTCGATGACCGAGAGTCCGTTTTCGCAGGTCAGTGAAAGACGCGAAACTAACCAGGAAAGACACCTTTCTGCTGGTCCGGTTTCAGTGCGTCCTCGGCTTCGCCTGTTTCTCAGAGGCAGCTGAACACTGAAAAAGCACCCTTGTAAACATAATGCAGAGAAGATCTGAACACATTAGCTAATTGCTTAAGATTTCCAGCCTTTGCTCTCCCCACATGTATTTGTAAGCAAATACCTCTCGTAGTAAAAATGTCAACCCCATTGCCTCTTACGTCTAACTGTTAGAGACAGGTTTCTGCTCTTTGTTTTGTCCCAAGTTATAGGTGGCATGTGATTTTTTTTTCTAACTTAAAAAAAATGATTTATTTTTATTTTATGTGCGTTGATGATTTACCTGCATGTATGTCAGAATGAGGGTGTCAGATGCCCTGGAACCAGAGTTACAGATGGTTATGAGCTGCCATGTGGTTCCTGGGAATTAAACCTGGGTCAGTGCTCTTAACCACTGAGCCATCTCTCCAGCCCCAGTTACATGAGTTTTAAAGTAGTATCTGCTGGATTTTGTTGTTTTGTTGGTTGGTTTGGTTTGGTTTGGTTTTTTGAGACAGGATTTTTCTTTGTAGCCTTGGCTGTCCTGGAACTCCCTTTGCAGACCAGGCTGGCCTCGAACTCAGAGGTCTGCCTGCCTCTGCCTCACAAGTGCTGAAATTCAAGGTGTGCATCATCACCACCCAGCTGTATCTACTGTTCTAAAGCCAGAGAATACATATGTGCAGAGGCCAGAGGAGGACATCAGCTTATCAGTTGTCCTGCTCTGTCACCCCCTACCTTATTCCCTGGAGACAAGGTCTCTCACTGAATCTGGAGCCCCCAGGATTTTGGCTAGATTGGCTGGTGAAAAGAAAGGCCCAGCAATCCTTCAGTCTCCATTCCCCAACCCGAGAGCTAAACTGGGGTTGCGTGCATACAAGGCCATGCCCAGCTTCTTCTGTGTGCACTGGGGATCTGAACTCAGTTCACCACACTTGTATCTACTGAACCATCTTCCCGGAGTTGGCCTTCTGAACACCTTATAATGCTCCTTTGCCCGGAACATGAGTTTTTTGGTCTACATAGAAACCACTGAAACTAGAAGCCTGAGAGTAAAGGTTCTGGGATAGATGGCCATAGGAGTTGGGTTCTCACAGTTTCTGAAAGAGTAGTCCGGGGCAAGGTTTAATAACAGGCAGCCCTGAAATAGCAACCAGTTGGTTGGAAAGGATGAGGAGCTGCTGTTTTCCTGGGCTAGGTGTAAACATTAAAGCATCATTGACAAAAGCATAGACTTGGCGCTCCAAGGTGAGGTTCCAGACATCACTGGCAGAGTTCCCGGATGAAGAATTGGCTCTACAGGTAAGGGAGCTGCTTGGTCAGGCTGAGTCCTGGAAGCAAATAGACTGTGCAGGAAAGAAAGGAAAGCTTAGTGTGTTCCTTCCTCTTCATGATAGGTGCTGGTTCCCCCAAGATCCTTATTCACTCTGGGGTGCTACTGCTTTGACTTTCATGTATGCAGAGTCTGCTAAGTCGGAGACCATGGGGACTGAAGACAGGGTGCTCTTGGGTCTGAACCCCATGGAGTCAGAAGGGACAGATGAACTCAGGAAATGGCCTGGTGGCAGAGGCAGGAGTGTGATGCTGAGTTGGGACTGTACATCTGTTTAGGACATCAGAATGCTCCCCCAAGGTCTAA
The DNA here is from genome assembly GCF_949786415.1 of Peromyscus eremicus. Taxonomy (NCBI): domain Eukaryota; kingdom Metazoa; phylum Chordata; class Mammalia; order Rodentia; family Cricetidae; genus Peromyscus; species Peromyscus eremicus. The sequence continues at coordinate 102,117,295 of NC_081421.1, read as the reverse complement.
CACGTGAGAGGAAAAGCACACTGAAAGTGTCTCAAATCCTGCCCAATGGGATGGTCCCAGCAAGAGGCACAGGGCTTCAGCGGTAGTAGGGCCCATGGGGGTTAGCTTGCCAGAACGCTGCAGAGGGGGAGTGCTGGGGGGAAACTCCAGAGAGGTGAACATTAGCTATCTAAATAGCAGTCAGCAAGCGAAGACGCACTGTTGTGTCGTCATCCCGTCTCCATGTCCCGTCTCCCACCCCCACTCCGTCCTATCTTGCCCTTCAGACACTCTGCTGGGGTCTGCATCCATCCGTGGCTAGAAGTAGGGAAGGCATGAGCAACAGGAATGGCCTTCTCTCCCTACTCCATGCAAGCACCTTCCACTAAAGACCCCGACAAGAAAGAAGAGGAGCAGATACCCCAGCCTCGCTTGAAGATTGAGGAAGTGATTCTTATCTTGGGACACATTCTCTCCACCAACTCGAGACTGTAGGATGATGACCTGCAGTCCCAGAGTCCACAGAAAACCACGGACTGCTGAGCTTGCATCAAGCAGCAGGGGGATACATTTCCAAGAAGACAAGAATAAGGGGGACAAATACTTGACAAGGAGACTCAAGGATAGTTCAGATGTGGTCTTCTGCCGTGCGTTGTGTGTCCGGTGCTCTGGCAAGATTTATTTTTTATAAAAATAGGAGAAGTGAATTTAAAGTCCAGGGAGGGCAGGGAGGCAGGTTGCAGCATCACAGAGAGCTTCTCTCTGAAGCCGTGTGGTATGAGAACTTGTGATCCTCCTTTAGTTTAGTTTTTATTTACGTGTATGTGTGTGCACCTGTGTGTGTATGTGCTGCATGTGTTTGGTGACTGTGGAGGCTAGAAGAAGGAGTTTCAAGTGGTGGGAGCTAGCTGGCAGGAACTGAACTCTGGTCCTCTGGAAGAGCAGCAAGAGCTTTTAACAGCCGAGCCATCTCTCCAGCCCCGTAATTAAAAATAAATAAATACAACTCTATCAATATAATATTTTCCTCCCACCCCTCTCCCTAATTGTAGGCAGATTTTTCTGTCCTGCCTGCCTGCTCCCAAATAACCAACATAGAGACTACTTATTAAATTATAAAAACTCAGTCAATAGCTTAGGCTTGTTCTTAACTAGCTCTTATAACTTAAATTAACCATATTTTTATTAATCTATGTTCTGCCACATGGCTTTTACCTCTAACCCATCTGTCTGATTTCTCCTGCATCTCCTGGCGACCCCACCCTTCTTCTTCCCAGAGTTCTGTCTGGCTCTCCCACCTGTACCCTCTGCCTACCTAAAGGCTGTTAAGCTTTTTATTAAGCCAATCAGAAAGCACCTTGGCAAAGACACATCTTCACAGTGTACAAAAAAATTATTCCACAACATTTCCCCCTTTGGGGAAAAGAAAGAAAGATTTTTAACTTTAGCATAATAAAACTATAAACAATAAGAACAATTATCAGGTAAGAATTATGTTTACAATATCCAGCCCATTTGTATTTGGCATATTTGGAGAAAATACTCCATTATTTATTCTATCTTGATGAGTCCAAAGTTCTGTACCCAACTTGCCTTCTATCATCAGTAACAAAAACTGCAACTATAATTACCTAGTCTTCAACTCCATCAAAGATCCCAGAAGGATATACTATTACCTGAGTAAACAGGAAGTACAGAGCAGACCACTTCCAAAACTATAGAAATGACAGATATCTGGCTTCCTGGACAGTCACCCAAGGTTCCTATGCAATGTTGGGGCATCCATCTTTGGCCTATATAGGCTTAGAATATCTGACAGACATTTCTGTGAAGCAGGAATTTTTGAAGGACTGTCCTACCTTGTCTTTGCAAAGTTCAGCAGTCACCTTCTTTTGTGTCCTGCTTGCCCAGTTTGGACAGTACACTGTCAGCAGTCAAGGCAAGGACAGTTTCTTTGCCCAAATGGCTAGCTTTGCCACAATAAAAGCAAACTCCATATGGAGGTTCTTTGATGCCCATCATCCTTTTTAGTAAACCAATCGGAGTGACACTTCTTCACAGTGTACAAAACGATTATTCCACACCATGTAATCTCTTTCCTTTTCTTTGGTTGTTTTCCTCTCTTCCCTCCCTTTGTTCTCACCTTCCTTTTGTTGGAGTCAGGGCCTCGTGTAGGTACTTTCTCTGAATCTGAGGCTGGCTTCGAACTCCTGATCCTCCTGCCTTGATGGCCCACATGCTGGGATCACATGTTTGTGCCCATAAACCAGGCTTTCTCTCTCCAATTTGTAAAACTAGGTTAAAAGGTCAGAGAAAGAGTTCATTATTATAAAGTTTAAAGTGAAAAATGAAACAAGCAGAAGGAAGGTTTGGCAAACTTTGTCAAGGTGGGATGTGGACGAGGAATAGAAGGTGCCCACAGCAGGGTCTGTGGGAAAGTCAGGAAGCAATGTGCTAAAGAATGACATTCCAGGGCCTGGAGAGATGACTCAGCAGTAAAGAGCACTGACCACTCTTTCAGAGGATCCAGGTTCTATTCTCAGCACCGAGGGCAGTTCACAGCTGTCCAGAAATTCAGTTCTAGGGGCTCTGATACGATGTTCTCTTTTGGCCTCTGAGGGCACCAGCCACACACGTGGTGCACATACTTACATGCAAGCAAAACACACACATGCATAAAACAAAAATAATTTTTTAAAAGTTAAGAGAGTAACATTCCAAGGTCCTATTTAGAGATAAACTATTGAATTACCCTTGAAATGGTTTTATTATTGAGCCAAAATAGACTTGTGACATTTTTGCAAGTGGTTCGTCAGATCAGTTGGGTACAGATACATTTAGTGTCACAAAGCAGCAGTGTGGAACTGTGAAAAGCAAGCAAACAAAGCCTCTCCAGATATGAAAGGGGAGCTCAAACCTGTAATCTCCACATGCCTGAGGTGGAGTGATTTGTCTAGAAACAAACAAGGAAAGAAAAAACAAAACAAAACAAAGCACTAACTGAAAACTGAAAGAAGACAAGAAAGAATAGGGAGCAGGAAGAGTAGAGGGAAGAGGAGCCAAGGAAGGCAGAGAAAGAAAGAAAGAAAGAAAGAAAGAAAGAAAGAAAGAAAGAAAGAAAGAAAGAAAGAAAGAAAGAAAGAAAGAAAGAAAAAGGAAGGAAGGAACGAACGAACGAAGGAAGGAAAAAAGGACTCCACGTGTGGAAAAAGCAATTTGTGACAGCTTCTGAGCACCCTGGGTCTCTAATTTCACTTTGATGATTCTTGTACCGCATCAGCCACATCAATTTGCACTTATGATTTGAAACATTAAACTGAGCTTTTAAAAATTAAATCAAGTTTCATTTAAAATACTAAGCCAGTGTCGAAGGTCTTCTGATTGTATAGTTCTAGGCCTATAATATACGGGCTCTGTTCAGCTTTCCCTGTTACGTATTGAAGTGTACAGGCATTATGATTATATTTAGCTAATTCCAAAATTAAAGCTTTCCTCAATTGTAGTCTTTCATTAGTTCTTTGCAGCTGTTAAAAACACATCATGCTCTGTTGCACAAGGGGAAACTTATACTTTTTGAGTCCCGCTCCCAGGAAGACAGATGGCAGTTTCTCCCTGGTCCTCTCAATATAGCCACAAAACTCAGGAAATATGCATAGGCATACACACACACACACACACACACACACACACACACACACACACACACACACACTTGAACACATACACACAAATAGAAGACTTCAAAAGAAGGGGGAAAGAAGGAGAAGCCACTAAGGAGTTGGCATTCTAGAAGCCATGCAGTGGTGAGCCTCCTGAGTGTCTGTCTGAGGCTTTGAACTGAAATCGATATTCATGGCAACCAATGGGCATAGACCAAAAAACGAGACCCCAAAAGGCAAATAACAAGTGGTCTGGGAGTAGGGTGACATGCAGAAGGGAAGTTCGTAGACTTCACCTGTCATACTCTGGGCCCGGAACTATGAAGCACACATAAAGTGTGGCCCCATTGTTACCCCAACAGCAAGGGTGGGAGAGAGCTTGGCCGCACCAGCCTGTGAGGAATGGTCCATTCCCAAACTGGCTGACATCAGGAGAGTCTGAGAACCAGGCAGGATTTCCACCTCCAGCAGTGGCAGCAGAGGTCACATGGAGAGCAGGGAGGGGACATCTAGGAAAGGTTTCAAATGAGCAAGATTTCCCAACTCTGTGCAACTGTCATGAAGAGCAGCCCCACCAGGTATCTCTAGATGGCCACCGGAACTCTGGCAGTCTATTCTCTGCCTGTGAAAAGAAAGTGGTGCTCTCTCTTCTCCAGCCAGAGCAGAAGCTAAAGCAGAAGGGGTAACAAGTTTTGGAACTCTATAATATCCTAAGTTTCTGGGCTTCAAAGACCACTTGTACCAAGAACCAGGAAGGTCTCAGCTGAATGGCTGAAGACCATCAGTAGATGCCAGCAACGTGATGATGACAGAGATGTTTGAATTATATTTTCTGAGTTAGAAGCAGCCATTATAAAATGCTTTGATGAGCAATTACAAATGTATTTAAATCAAATTAAATGATAGAAACTCACAGAAAATACAAAGAACAACGAAAACTTAGAACTGGAAAGACAGGACTCCAAAAGAGCAGCACATGGCCTAACTGAATGGAAGGCACAGAGGAAAGAATCTGTTGGTTTTAATATGTGGCAATTGAGGCTGGAGACATGGCTCAGTGCTCACTGGCTGCTCTCACAGGGGACCTGGGTTTGATTCCCAGCACCCACATGGTAACTCACAACCATCTGTAACCTGAGTTCCAGGGAATTCAATGTCTTCTGGCCTCTGAGGGTACCAGGCATGCACATGGTGCACAGACATACACAGAAGGAAAGCACCCACCAAAATAGTAATAATAATAATAATAATAATAATAATAATAAATAATAATAAAGATCTGAGAGTAGGGAACTGATAAATAGAAAGCTGGACCACAAAGCTTCAAGGACCTACATAGATGTAAAGCAAGACTGAACATCCCTGTCATCACTCTTCAGGAAGAAGACCAGACAGATTACAAGTCTGGAAAAAAAAAAAGGCTGAAAACTCCCTTAAATTTGGTAAAGAACACAAATTTATGAATTCAAGAAGCTGAATAAACCATAATACTATTTCCAATAAATGCATAAAAAGACACATATTAGTGAACTTTCTGAAGACAAAGCAAATAAAAACCTTGAAAACAGCTGGAGAGAAATAGTGCTTTGCCGTTAAGAGAGAACAGAAGGAATGAAACGCCGGCCATGTTCAGATGAAGGAAAGCTAAGAGGATCTACCGCCAGCAGACGTGCCCCACAAGCCTTGTTACTGCATGTTCCCTGAAAAGAAAGAAAAAAGTCATGCAAAGAAAAAAGAACTTGAGACACAGGAAGGAGAATACACATGCTCCTCTCCGGGTTCCTGAAGTGTATTCTGCTACTGCAGCCAACAGGATGCTACTCAACTTAGGTAAGAAAATGCTCAAGCTAGACCTACTCAAATGCAGGACAGTGATGGCCATAAAGGAACTATTGTTTTCATACTTCACTCAAGGTAGCAGCAGCACTAGTAGAACATCAGGAGCTATGTAAATAAGATATGCTACAAACCGTATTTCCTGGAGCAACCACTAACATAGGCCAGCATGTACGTAACAATATTCTAAAGGTGTATATATGTATATATACACACACTGCTCTTGTTGAGCATTGATATGTCATGAAATGTATTTTCTGAAAATACAGAAATTGGTAACAGAAAAGTAGGAAGAGAATCACCAGCTGCTCAGAAAGTTAAGACATTAGGTAGGAAAGGGCTGTATAATTGCAAGCTCGTAGGGAAGTGTTATGAATCCCTCTCTATATAAATGTCATTGCAACAGGCCAGTTCCTCCAAAAGTCCAAGACTCATTTGATGTGAAATAGAGACTTCCAGTAGCTTGTACTAAGGAAATGAAATTTGTCATTTAGAAATTTCCAACAAATAAATCCCCGGGTCCAGATGGTTTCACTGGAGAATTCCACTAAATGTTCAAAGAAAAATTAAGAACAATTTTGCACAGCTACTTCCAGAAAATAGAGGAAGAGGGGAGACTTCTCAGTTCATTCTATGAAGCCAGGATTACCATAATATCAAAACCAGACAGAGTCAATGGAAGGAAGAGAGAAAACTGTGGACCAGTACCTCTCCCAAACACAGATGCAAAAGTACAAGAAGCATCAGTAAATAGAAGTCAGTAGTGTACAAGATCATGGTTTACCAAACCAATGAACTTAAAATGCAGTCATTAAAAATCCAGTCATCAGTCGCCATATTAATGAGCTAAATAAGAAAAAGAAATCACAGTAAGCTAAACAACGCAGACAAAACATTTGCAAAAAGTCAACACCCCTTCGTGATAAAAAGCCGCAGGACAAGTAGGATCAAAGCCAGCACCTTGCACGAGGTGGGCGAATTACACATGCCTTTGTGTAGTCTCCCCCGCTTCGGAGTGCAGGTGGGATCTATGACATGATCCCGGCCAACAGAACATGGCAGAGAGGACTAGACGTCAGCAGCATGACTACGCTCCATAAGACTCTCTCTGAGCAGACTACAGCCAGAAGCTCTCCAGAGACCATTAGAAACGCCCATGTGGCTAAGCACCGAGGACTCAGAAGGCCTCTAGCTGGCAGCCAGCAAAAGCCTGGCTGAGGAGCCTACAGCTATAAGGAAATGCATTCTGCTGAGAACCCAATGAACTCACAGGCAGGTTTCCCCCAGCTGATTGTCTACTTGAAAATGCAGCTCGACCAGCTCCCGGACTACAGCTCTCTAAGCAAGGACGTGATTGCTTGGCATGCAACTCCTGACCCGTGGAGATGAGAGAGAACAAATATGCATGGCTTCCAGCCACTAACTCTGTCACAATTTATTATGCAGCACGAGATAAATATCCATCTACTTGCCCTGACACTTAGGATCTTACACGACTTTCACTCTCAGCTCTCAGCCCGCTGTCACCCTAGCCTCGAACCCTCTACACTGCCGTCTTCCTCTGCAAAGTGTGGCATTATCACAGGCCGACATCTGGCACGCACAGATCCCGTCCCCATCCTTCAAGGCTCTGCTCCCTAGGGGAGAAGGATGCCCCCCTGCCGTGGGCCTTGCCAAGGCTGCCTCTCCCACTGCCTTCCAGTTGGCCTAGCCAGTGAGGGTTCTGATCAGAAACTGAAGAGCGGAAGGAAGGCCTCTCTCCCAGGGGTCTTTACCCTGGTCATGGGTGCATTTCTTCTGAAGCTCTAGCTCCCGCGGGATCAGCCCTGCTGTCTCCCTCCACTAGGTGCTCTCTGTCCGTGGGCTCTCAAAACCCTTATCTCTTCTTTACCTCCCTAGCCTCAGGGTGTCCTGACTTCCAGCTTTCTGTTTTTCTTCGCCTTCCTGCTATCTGCTTTCTTACAGACGCCCACATCTAGGAAACCAATTTTCTGCTTCCACTTCCCTTGGCTGTAAACACTTGGGGTGGCCTCTTCTTTCTTCAGAGACAGACACTGGCGAATGCACACACTTGCCTGGGCTTCTGCCTCATCCAGCTCTGGGATGGGGAACCTCAGCACAATGTCAGGGCCACGGATACTGCATATGGCACAAACAGATGCTCTGTGGGTACCTCCTGGCCAGGGGTCTGGCTGGGACCTAGATGGTAGCAGAGAGTGACACAGGATACACATCCTTTGATGTGTGTGACCCAGGAGCAGAGAACAGACCTATTAACAGATCATTAGACCAAGGTGATGCGCTATGAGAGAAGGTCATTCCAAGTGCGATGCACAGATAGGTAGAGGAAGGGACTAGGGGGAAGGAGGAAGTGAGGGCACAGGTCCCATGAGGCAGAGGCCTGGATGAACACAGTGGGCTTTGTTGAGTAAGGGGAGTTACAAGAGCCAGCTGCCCCATGTGGTTTTACTCTGCAACACCTTCTCCATTTTCAGATTCCGTGTAGGATTCCAGCAACCTACAGATACGGCAGGACATTCTTCAGCCCCTACGGATGGAAGTCACCATGTTGGACTTCTCTGTGACAGCGCTTTATCCCTTCTTAACAGGCTTCTTTCTAAAGTGTGCTCAAGGCTGTGTTTCAGCCAGAAGACAGCTTCCCAGCAGCTTTTAGGGCTCTCCTGTGGGGAGGGCTCTAGATGCTATGAGGACACACTGATGGGATGGTGGAAACAGATGGGGCCAAGAGCATGGCCAAACCGTGTGCCAGGAAGAGCCACATCAGGGAGTTCCAGCTGCATCACTGAGTAGCTGTGCCACAGGAGCACACAGCTTATCTGTTTGGAAAGATCTGTAACTTCCGGCCAGCGGAGGAGGGCAGCTTTCTTAGAAAGCACGCTTGTATCCCTGGCTTTCCTCAGCCTGTGCTAGAGTTGGTTACTCATCAAGCTACTAAATCCTTAAATAATTCTATGAATGAGACACTGTGATTTACTCCCATTAAGAGATTTAAATGCACCACAGCTCAGAGAAATTACATACTCAAGGTGTCCCAGCAGCTGAGGAGCAGAACTTGAGAGCAGGACCTGAAAAAAAAAAAAAAAAACGCTTCCTGGGAGACTCCTGGGCAGCGCCTGGGGGAGGGGAAAGGAAGGTGAGGGGGGCAGGGGGTGCAGGATGAGTGGAGGCTAGTGTTGGGTAGAATGACCAGCTTGATAAAAATCACGCCCCACCCCTTTCTGCTCCTATTCAAGGGAGCTAAGTGCAGCTGGAGCCTGGCACACTACCCACCAGCTCTGGAAATAGGGCAAATGCTGTGGCCTCCAGCCCCGCTGTTTGTATGAGTTCTGAGCTGGGAGATGAGTATTTTCTCTGAAGGTTGTGTACCAAAGCCCCCAGAGTCAGAAGAGACTCAGCCTCTGAATAAGATGGCCCTGTGTGTGTCAACGCTGACTGGTGGTTTACCGTAAGACAGATAGTATACCAAGTTCACACCCAAGAGCAACACGTCATGTGCAGCTATTGCATATGTTTTTAAAATTTTTAAATTACTTTTATTGAATTGGTGTGGGTGTAGATTGGAGGAAACTTGTGGGAATCAGGCATCTCCTTCCATTATGTGGTCATCAGGCTTGGTGGCAAGTGCCTTCACACACTGAGGTGGTCAATTAACATGTGTCTTGTGGATGTCAAACTGACTTGGTCATTGGGAGGTATTTGGGTGAATGTTAGCCCAGACATGGGAAGAGAAGCCTTGACTCCCTGGTTCTGGTGGGTGACCACGTTTCCCTCTCCTCTGAACTCTGCAGCTGAGACCTACGTTCCGTGGTGCAGGCTGCAGGCAAGCAGGCTGGTGGGCTGCATCCTGGTCAAATGTCTTCAACTCCAAACCTTTCCCTGGGCTCAAGGGTGCAGTGACTCCCTGACCCTTCTTCCTGCACCAGACCCTGGCTCGCTGAGCAGAACAATGGGTCACTGAGCCAGCTGCACAGGATGCCTCTGCACCGACATCAAAGAGTTAGGCTGGCCTGTCTGCACAAGCGCCTGGTGCCCAAGCATGTATCCCAGCCTATGCATACACTACACTTACACATGGCACTCACGATATACCACACATACTTATACACACCATACATAACACACATCACTCTCATCCGTACTATATACAACACACAGCACCTTGTACCTTCAGATTATACACACATACCTACATAAACATCCTTCATTTACACTATCAGACCACACACTCAATCCATATGTGTTATGCATACAACGGCCCACACTCTTAATCAGATATGAGCACAATGTACATGCATGAACTATGTCCTTTGCAGTATTCCTAACACATTTCATGTCCTTGCACTATGCATGTTGACACAACACATGCATATACGCAGCATGTGCAATATACATACATGTGCCATATATATGATCTCATCTTTCCATATAATATACACATACCATATATATATGTATATATATATTTATGTAGCACACAAATATACTTTGTGCAAATCATAGCATCTGCCTACCAGAAATACTCTCATATCACACACATGTCTCCTTCACAAACCAGACAAACTATTACATAAGTTTTAAACAGATACACACAATACACATACCCCTTCAATATATCCCCCCTGACTCCACACATTCACACAGACTTTTACGCTCATTCACATCTAGGAGGCAGCCCTAACCTAGGAGTCCCCAGTCATTCTGAGGAAAGCCACAAATGGCCCCTCCGGGGGCTCCTTTTGATTCCTGACATCATCGTGTCCTTGTTGCTAGATAAATTAATTACAGAGTTAGAGACACAGAAATCCCACCCCCACCCATTCTAGCCCTGAAGTATCAACATTGTTGGATCTATTTCTGAACTTTAAAATCTGAGGTGTGATGCGTGGTGTCGCTCTGCAGCCGGCGCCCTGGCAGCGAGCCCATACGGCCTCTTTCATGTGGTGAGAAGCTATGCCGTTTCTGCTCAGCCCTTCTCTCTGGCGTTCACCTGGAGTGTGTCACTGTGCAGGGAAAAAACTTGTGTGGTGCCTGAACTTGGCCCACACCCAGCCCTGGGGCTTCCCAGAGAACCTCTGAGCAGGAGGGAAGGGGTTTTACTCAGGAGGCAGAGGACTCTTCCCAAGCCTTCACCTCTCCTTGTTCTGATGTGGGGAGGGGAGAATTTGCTGGCCCAGCCACCCGATCCTTCTTGTTCCGGTTTTAAGCTTGTGGGTAATGATGATGGTGGCCCTGATGCTGGATTGACTCCACATGGGGCCTATCTCAGTTGGAGGAGGCTCTTCATTCAGTCTGCAGCCCAGAGGAAGGGCACACTCATCGGGAGGCCGCTGTAAGGCATACACACCTGTGTTCTAGGGGACCCCGTTCTCTCTACAATACATGAGAAGTGGATGAAGGGCCTGGGACAAATGGGTTGTCACGACAGCCATCACCAACAATGCCTTAAGAGACAGGAGACAAGGGTCTCTGGGGGCAGGGCCCACTGGGACCTGGTTGAGACTGACAGTCTGTCTGTCCTCCCTCCTGTCTCCTGGTGCCTCTCTTGGGTGCTCTGGACCAGAACTTTACCAGAAGATCTCCCAGATGTTCCCGAGTGATCTCACAGGACAGTCATCCACACAGCAGAGGGAAAGCTCTACTTTTTTTTCTGTGGTTTGGAAGGGTACATGCTCCCAAGTGGAGGCTAATGTATAACAAAGGGGAACAGGGTGATTGACATGCTGCAGGAGCCGTTTGGTCCAGCACTTCAAAGGCCGGTGGATTTTATTAGGAGCCAAGTCCTGGGAAATCTAGATAATGCAGAAGCAGCAGCTTCTAGACTTGATAGCAGTGTGAGTGGGTAGCCACAGACAGGTTGGGCTGCTAAAGGAACTGGGAAGTTCTGGAAGGAGAGGGGCAGAGTGGTGGATGGGTGGCAGAATTTTTGTCCTATGAGGAAAATTGGGAGCTGAGTGTGCTGTGTTTTAGAGGCTCATGAAGCCCCATGGATGGCTGTCTTTCCAGGCAGTCTGGGTGAAATTCTGGTCTGGAGCAGCGTGGAAGTTTCGGTTGGTGGCCTTCACTTCCCAGGAGCTAGGTTCCTTCCTCAACCAGCCATTTTTTTGTTTCATTCCAACTCGTGTTTCTTCTCAGCGGCCTCTGTCAGCATTAATATAAGGTTTCAGCCTAATTGCCAGCTACTTGAGATGCGTCCGTCCCAGCACTGGCAGTTGGGAGGCCCACAAGGAGGAAGCCCTGAGATCAGTACAGCGGTGAGAAGCCGGCCAGACGGCTATTAGCTGTCTAGTGAGGGAGCTGGGCCAGAAACCCAGAGGAGAAAGCCCGGCAGTGTGGCCTGGCATGTGGTCACACTTCTGAATGGCTTCCCAGGAACTGTAGGGTGGGCAGGGTTCTCTTGCTTCCTGAGGGCGTGTATGTACGATGCATCCCTTGATTTCAAGGGAAAGCTCAGGAAATATGTGGTCCAAGGAGAAAGGAGCCTCAATGAGGTTTTTGTTGTTATTTTGCAAGGGATCTTGAAGTGAATGTCCGTACACTGCCCACAGGATGAATAGCAGCATTCATTTCTCAGGGCACTGAGGTCCAAGTGGAGCTGTTGGGAGCTCCTGCCCTTCCTGGGCCTCCGGCTACTTACAGTTCCATGGCCACTTTTCCCTGATAGCATCCCAGGTGGTGGGAGCCAGAGGGGAGTACAGACAGAAGGAGTGTCTCCCTCTGATCTTTGTCTCCTTTCTGGACGTGGGCCATTTTCTTGGCTACTTCACCTCAGTTTCTCTACCTATAAAATGGGGATAATGGTGTTTACTTACTTACCTCATGAGTATTATAGGAATTAATTACTGTTTGTAAAGTACTTTGAAGATGAAAAGTGTGAGGTGGCATCATCATCATTATTATGAAATATCTTCCACCGCTACCAGCCAGGTTCTGCCAGAGTCAAGAGAACGTTTCCACCTCAGTTCCAAAGGAGATCCCCACAGGAGACTCCCACGGGGAACCCTTACAGGCAACCTTCAGAGCTCTCCTATTCCCATATTCCACCTACCCCCATGCAAGAGCGCAGTCCTTAGGGAGTAACTGTGGGGATGGCAGAGCCTCACGCGTGTGAAGGCTCTTCGTGTGGTAATGTCGGTGAGATTTGGAGATGTGAAGCAGTGGCAGCAATGGCCATATACACACTGGTCTTTCACAAATGTGGTTGAGCAAGACAGAGAGAGCCTTCCATTACCACTGTAGCCATGTACTTCTGTGGTACAATGTGGACTCACTGACGTTTTCCTTTTCATTTTTAACTTTATGTGGTACTGGAGATTGAACCCAGGTCTTTGGGCATGCTTCTTTCTTTCTTTCTTTCTTTCTTTCTTTCTTTCTTTCTTTCTTTCTTTCTTTCTTTCTTTCTTTCTCTCTCTCTCTCTCTCTCTCTCTCTCTCTCTCTCTCTCTCTCTCTCCCTTCCTTCCTTCCTTCCTTCCTTCCTTCCTTTCCTTATTATTTATTTTCATTTTTGAGATAAATGCCCACTAAAATAACCAGGCTTAGTCTTAAATTCTTCATGACCTAGCAGTCTTTGAATTCGACCATCCTCCTGCCTCAGTCTTCCAGGTAGCTGGGTGTTGCTGGAGAATTTCTCTCCAGCTCCCACCATCAAGTCCCGCCAGTCTCAGAGCCCATTTATAAAATAAACACATAGACTCTTACATTATTTAAACTGCTTGGCCATTAGCTCAGGCCTGTTATTGTCTAGCTCTTACTCTTATATTTAGCCCATTTCTATTAATCTTTATTTTGCCACATGGCTCATGGCTTACTGGTACCTTACATCTTCCTTGTCCTGATGGCGGCTGGCAGTGTCTCTCTCTCAGCCTTCCACTTCCCAGAATTCCTTTCCTTGTCCCGCCTATACTTCCTGCCTAGCCAATGGCCAATCAGTGATTTATTTACTGACCAATCAGCAACACACTTGACATACAGACCATCCCACAGCACTTCCCCTTTTTCTTTTCTTAAAAAGGAAGGTTTTAACTTTAACATAGTAAAATTACATATAACAAAACAATTATCAAGCAAGAATTACAGTTACAATATTAAAGAAGAGATCCTATCTATCTTATATTTGTAAGTTTAAGGTTTTATATCTAACTTATCTTTTATTATAACTAAGGAAAATTGTAAGTATCTAGTCTTTAACCACATCAAAGACCTCAGAAGGATATACTACTACCTGAGAAATGGAGAAGGATATAAGCAACTTTTAGGAGTCTTGTAGGGTAGACAGAGACAGCTGGCAGCTTGGACAGTCATTCAAAGTTCTCTTGTAAAGTTGGGGCATCTGTCTTCAGCCCACAGGCCTAGAGTCTCTTATTCACTTTTCTCTGTGTCCTGTAGAATGTCTGGCAGTTTTCTCTGCAAAGCAGGAACCTGAAGGACCATTTTGTCAAGCAAAGTTCAGTGGTCACCTTTCTATGGGTCCTGCATGTCCAGTTGATCAAGCAGTAAAGGCAAGAACAGTTTCTTGCCCAAATGGCTATTTTTGTCAAGGTGAAGATAAACTCCATATGGAGTGTCTTCAATGCCCATCCTCCTCTCTGAAGTAAATCGGTGCTGTCAGGAGCAGACATGTCTCACTGTCCAAAAAGTCTAAACTTTTAAAACATTTTAAATGCCATATTCTGTAGGTCTTTGAAGTGTTTGAAGACTACCTATCTATCTGAAATATATCTATGTATACCTAGAAGACTTAACTAACATGGCTACAAATATTATCATAGATGACTAACTATTAATCTATTTTTTAATTATCCATTACAATTTTAAATGAGTTACATAAACATAATACCTCAAACAAGAATAGAAATATATATACAGTATAACAAAATTAAGTTTAAACTTGTATCAATAAACTAAAATCTACAGCGATGTAAAACATTTTAAACAAGTTGTTACTCTTTAAAAGTAGGTTCATTAATCTACCCTTTCATCCTATCATATCTAAACTATCCCCTTTTTTTCTTTAGAAAGAGATTGTATTTATAATCAATCTGCTTTAAATAAAAATATTGGTTTTTCTCTGTCCCACACCAGAGGGCTCTTCTGATTTGGGACACAAGAATCTCTTAACCTTTTTTTTTTTTTTTTTTGAGCAATATGTCTGGGTTTAGAGGGGGAGTGAGCCAATTCCATCTCTAAAGCCAGCTTGGTATATTTGGGAATTTGGGCGTAGCTTCTCTTACTACTTCCTGCTGGAGGGGGGCGCTGTATCTTATGGGGACACGAAGAAAATTTTAGGATCATGGAGTAGTCCATGAGGCTGTATCGTCTGAGCCAGTTGCCTTCAAACCATTCTGGATGTTGAATCATCTGGGCCATGGTGTCACTGGAGACCTTTCAGGGGGTCTTGGCTGGTCAAACCTGATGTATCTTAATCTGGAACAAATCCATAGTCTCTGGCTTTCTGTGGAAACAAGAGCAGAGACTCTTTTCCAAAGCAACATATCCTTATATGCAAATTTTGAAGTCAAGGTACCTTTAAAATATACATTTTGGCATAACTCAACAGCTTTTACAATCAAATGTTTTTCTGTAGTTACGAATATCAAAGAGAACATAATCCAGATTCTTTGTGTGGTAGCCATCTTTACGTGGCTTATTTTTTTATATTAGCGTGAGCCTATTGCTTTAAACTGCAGCCTTCTAAGCCTGAAACGGCGCAGTGGCTGCTGGCTCCGCCCACTTCAGCTTCCCAACATGGCGGCGGTCCGCTTTCCGCCAGCTCTGGGAGCCATAACTCTCAGAAATAGTGGGTCTACACTTTTACCAAAGTAGCGTGTAGCCCAGAAACCTCTTTTTTTTGTTTTGTACTAGCAAAGGCTAAATTCATCACACAGTTTAATGTGCTACTTGCAGAGGCCTCATTCCCACCATACTGCAGGTCAAGAGCGCACGCTAGGAACCCGCCAGTAGCTCAAACCGGCAGCTGCCGCTTATTTGAGAGAGACAATTAGGAAGCTGTTTTTAGGTCCGTTTTAGAATCCTTTTTTTAAGTTTTTAGGTGGAAACTCTTGCCACCACGTTGGACGCCATTTGTTGCTGGAGAATTTCTCTCCAGCTCCCACCATCAAGTCCCGCCAGTCTCAGAGCCCATTTATAAAATAAACACATAGACTCTTACATTATTTAAACTGCTTGGCCATTAGCTCAGGCCTGTTATTGTCTAGCTCTTACTCTTATATTTAGCCCATTTCTATTAATCTTTATTTTGCCACATGGCTCATGGCTTACTGGTACCTTACATCTTCCTTGTCCTGATGGCGGCTGGCAGTGTCTCTCTCTCAGCCTTCCACTTCCCAGAATTCCTTTCCTTGTCCCGCCTATACTTCCTGCCTAGCCAATGGCCAATCAGTGATTTATTTACTGACCAATCAGCAACACACTTGACATACAGACCATCCCACAGCAGCTGGGATTATAGGCCTGTGCCATCAGCTAATGATGTTTTCTTATGAAAACTCTTTGTTCTTGTTCTGTGACAGGAGACTATATAAAATCTATCTGTTTTCTTGGCCTTCTCTAATGAAGGGCCTCTGCAAAGCTACCGTGCATAAAAAGCCATGGAAAACAAAGAGCATTCTCGGGTTCAAAGTCCCCTAGAATATATTATACCATCATTCTTCGATGAGTGTAAGTTTTTCTTTTTGTTTGTTTTGTTCTTAGAGACAGGGTTTCTTTGTGCAACCCTGACTGTCCTTGGAACTTGCTCTGTAGATCAGCCTGGCCTCAAACTCTGAGATCAGCTTGCCTCTGCCTCCCCAGTGCTGGGATTAAAGGTGTGTGCCACCATGCCCACACAGTAAATGGAAGTTTTAGAGGCCGTAAATACAGTTTTGACAATGAGCTTGGGTCCTAGAGGCGTCCCTTGGCTGAAAGTGGGAACAATTGCTCTTTATCTATTATCTACTTAAACAGCAGTGTGTATAGCAGGTTGTGCTTGTTCATAGGGCTCAGGTGAGCATCCTAGAGCAAGATCAACCACACAGAGCAAAGCATGGTCTAACATGGGGAGGAAGGCAGCTGAGCCTGAGTCTACATCTGACCACTGTGGGCGATGAATCCCAAAGTCCCAGTGCTGGTGAAGCACATTCAAAATGTACTTGTACCTAGTGTTTCTATCCAGAAGAACTAGCAGCCTCCAACGTTCTGAAACTAGCATTTATGACTCTTCTGTTTGTATAACAATCAGGATGTGTCCTCTCCAAGCAGAGGACAGTAATTATTTCTAGCAGAACACCGAAGTACAAGAACAACAAACAGGTAGGAGTAAGCTGTCTCAAGTTATCTGTCCAGATGGAGTGTGCAAAGCTGTTGAATTTCATGACAGAATGTGTTCCTAGAGCAGAGGTGGACATCCAAATCCAGGTAATCAAATGTGACCCTTTGAAATAGAAATGGTTGTGTAGTA
The DNA here is from genome assembly GCF_949786415.1 of Peromyscus eremicus. Lineage (NCBI taxonomy): Eukaryota > Metazoa > Chordata > Mammalia > Rodentia > Cricetidae > Peromyscus > Peromyscus eremicus. The sequence continues at coordinate 102,100,347 of NC_081421.1, read as the reverse complement.
GGAATTCATGTCCTGATTCCAAGTGTATGGCCAATTTAATCCTGTGTGGAAACGTGTGTGTGTGTGTGTGTGTGTGTGTGTGTGTGTGTGTGTATGTGGTGTGTGGGTGTGTGTGCATGCATGTGTGTATGACATTGCATGCATGCACACACATCAGTGTGTTTGGTGTGTGTGTGTGTGTGTGTGTGTGTGTGTGTATGTGGTGTGTGGGTGTGTGTGCATACATGTGTGTATGACATTGCATGCATGCACACACACCAGTGTGTTTGGTGTGTGTGTGTGTGTGTGTGTGTGTGTGTGTGTGTGTGTATTCAAATGCCATTCCCCAGACATTGCCCACATTTTTGGTTTATTTTTGGTTTTTTTTTTGGAGATAGGATCTCTCACTGGTCTTAAGTTCACTAGGTGGCTAGACACCTAGCCAGCGAGCCCCAGCAATCCTCCTGTTTCAGGCACCCCAGCGCTGGGATCACAGGTGCATGCCACCACTCCTGGCTTTGTTTACATGGTTTTGGGGTACAGAACTCAGGTCCTTGTGTCTGTGAGGCAAGCCGTCTCCTTAGTCACAACTTAATCTCTGATTACAAAAGTAATTAAGGCTCACTTTAAAAATCAAATAAAACAGGAGGGAAGTGTCTCTAATCCTTTTCCTATAGATGATCAGTGTGGGCACTTCAGTGGCACTGCTGTTCCAGAACCTACATCTATATTCAAAAAGAAAACACTGAATGTAAGGTTTGTAACTGCCTTCATGTACTAGAAACAACACTTTCCCATATTAGACTGAACTCCTTTTCATGTAGATTGAAATGATTATGAATAAAGGCAGAACATACTATATATGTTATGCAAATATATGTAAGATATGCATATTTATGTTGATGGTATTTTAAAGACGGCTCTCCTGAGACCAGGCTGGCCTTGAACTAGCTGTGAATTACCTTGAGCTCCTGATCCTCCTGACCCCAATTCCCAAATACTGAAAATACAGGTGTGCAGTCCCCCACACATGGACTACCAATATATTTTCGCCATTTCTTTTCTCTCCTTTCCTTAATTTTCCCTTCTCCTCCTCCTCTTCCTTTTTCTCTTTTTCTTCCTCTTCCTGTTCTTCCTCTTCTTTTCTCTCTTCCTCCTCTTTCTTCTCTTCCTCCTCCTCTTTCTTCTTCTTCTTCTTCTTCTTCTTCTTCTTCTTCTTCTTCTTCTTCTTGTCTGTGTGTGTCTGTGTGTGTGTGTCTGTCTGTGTCTGTGTGTATGTGTGCATGTGAAGACTAGAGGTCAATATTTGGTGTCTTGCTCAGTTGCTCTCTGTGTTATTGTTTTGACACAGTCTCTCACAGTCTGAAGCTCAGCAATTTGTCTAGACTGGCTGCCCAGCATGCCTTCCCAGCAAAGGGATTACAGGCATGTGCTGCTGCACCCAGCTTTAATGTGGTAATGAGGGCCGAGGTCCTCACGCCTGTGCAGTGACCACTTTATAGTCTGAGGTGTCTCCCCAGCCCCAGTGTGTTTTTTAAATGTCTTGTCCCTATCGTGTTTTCCAAATGGGGAGTTAACTAGTTACTAAGAACATAATAATTATTATTGCCTTATCAATTTGTTAGAGATTTCAAAAATAAAGTTAACTTTTTTTTCAGACATAGATTTACTTAAATATTCTACAGCCTGTTCTTTCCATTTATGTTGTGGAATATTATTTTAAGATGTGCTACACTTTTTTGTGCCTTGGAACATTTGTTTAATGATGCAAAGATGTGTTGCATTCTTTTATGTTGCATTTGTTTAACTCTGTAAAGCTGTGCTACTTTGCCTGACTAAAAAACCTGATTGGTCTAATAAAGAGCTGAATGGCCAATAGCAAGGCAGGAGAAAGGATAGGCAGGGCTGCCAGGCAGAGAGAATAAATAGAAGAATAAATCTGGGAGGAGAGATGGAGGAACAAGAATAAAGAACAAGGACAAAGAGAGGAGGATTCCAGGGGCTAGCCACACAGCCACACAGCCACACAGCCACCCACCCACACAGCCACCCATCCACACAGCCAGCCATAGAGTAGGAATGAAAGTAAGACATACAGAAGTAACAAAAGAAAAAAGCCCAGAGGCAAAAGGTAGATGGGATAATTTAAGATAAACTGGCTAGCAACAAGCCAGTGCTAAGGCCAGGCATTTATAAGTAAGAATAAGCCTCCATGTGATTTATTTGGAAACTAGGTGGTGGTTCCCTCAAAGAGTCAAAAGAGTAAAAAAGTAAAAAAAAAGAAAAATACATTTATCTTGTTCTTAGCATTTTATTTTATTTTCACTTATGGGAGAGAAATGTTTAACATCTTATAGCCACGACTATAATTACTTTGCTTTATTATTTTTGCTTTGTCATGCTTGATATACTAAATTATGTGAAATTTCACCAATAGTATTGTGGTATATGTGGGCAAATGCATGTGTTTACACACACAGGCATATTTCATGCAGAAATTATATTTTAAAGATTTTTTATTTGTGTGAGTGTGTGTGTGTGTGTGTGTGTGTGTGTGTGTATGTGTGTATGTGTGTATATATGAGTGCAGTGCCTGTGGAAGTGAGAGGGCATAAGATCACTGGGATCTGGAGTCGCAGGCAGTTGTGAACTGTCCAGTGTGGGTACTGGGAACTGAACCCAAATCCTCTGCAAGAGCACCAAGTACTCTAATGCAGAAGTTATTTGTATATGAGGTTAGAAATACTTTGTAGTATTTCTCAAAGTCCCCAAAATATCTGTCTGCTCTGGTGTGTTTATTTATTTTATTTTTTATTTTATTTATTTATTTACTTATTTCTGAGTAGGCAAAGCAAATTTAAAGTCATCTCATTGCCTGTGGCCTTTCTAAGGCTTCCTTGGTCTTGAATTTCATTCGTAGAAATTCTTGTGGAAACAGCATCATATCTCTCAGGCTAAGGAGATGGTTCAGCAGGTAAGCATGCTCGTGCTGCAAACATGAACAGCTGACTGGGAAATCCCAGTACCCACGCAAAAAGTCAGACGCGGCTGCACAAGACTGTGACCCGAGCGTTAGCGGTGAAGACAGGTGAGTCCCAAGAGCTGGACAGCCAGAAGCCTAAATGCAGAGCTCCCAGGAGGTAAGCTCGAGAAGACACCTAAAGTCCTGCCCTGGCCTCCGTGTGTGCATAGGCACGCACACCTGAACATTCATGTACATGCACAACACACACACACACACACACACACACACACACACACACACACACGCACACACCTCTATACTATCAGTCCTTTCTTTGGAACTTCTGATCCCTATTGCTATCCATATCAACACACCTTCAAGCTCTCGTTCAGTCCCGAACTTGGGGAGAGCAGGATTTGAGTCCTAACCTGAAATGACCCGAACTTCTGGCCCCCCACCAATCCTTGCAGGGCACTCCCCTGCCTTGAGTGCCGGATATCATCCTTGACTCCCACTTCCTACCTGGTGGAACTTGAGCAACTCACTTAATGCCCTCCAAGTCTTAGGTTCCGTATCTGTAAAATGGAATTAATAACCCCCTTCCTTAGCCATTTCACAACATTATTGTAAGGATCAAATGAGATCATGACTGTAAACGTGCTCAGTAAGCTGTAAGTCAATATACAAACATAAGGTGTTATTATTTCCCTTTTATTTGACAGTGTAAAGGACTGGAGATGAGCACGCTGTGTGGGTATAAAGTACTAAGAATCGTGTCTTAGCCTATAAACATCTCAGGCCATAGAGTGCAGGCCTTTCAGTGTGCCTCAGATGAAGCCTCACGGTTGCTCAAGCCCACCGCGAAGCCCTGTGCCTTTGAAAGAGTCGCCCTTCTCTTGGTGTAGTATTTACTTACCGCTTTGCCTTCTCTCCCACTCTTTTCTTAGAAACCCTGCTCGGAGGACCTGAAGAGCACAGGGCCTGTGGGAGGCAGGCAGACAGGACCCAGGGACCCACACGGAAAAGGCCCATCGAGTCTGAGGGACCACGCTGAAACTGGATGCTAGAAACACAGGGAACAAATTGTACTGTGAATGGGAAGATAGATGGAATGAAGATGATCATGGCAAGTGAAATAAGTCAGACTGAAAAAAAGACAGATATGCTGTCTCTTCTATGCGGACTCTATGGGGCTTTGTGTTGTTTTACAGTTTTACTTATTTTTGTAGGGGTGTGTGAACATGCGTGGAAGTCAGAGAACAATTTGTAGGAGTCGCTTCTCTCCTTCCACCACGTGGGTCCCAGGAGTCAAACTCAGGTTGTCAGGCCTGGCAACAAGTGCCTTTACCCAATAAGCCATCTCAGAGGCCTAAGTTGTTGTTGTTTTAAAGAAATGAGAGTAGAGATTTAGGAGAGGACAGGATTATTGGGAGAGAACAGGAAGACAGCAGAGGGGAACAGGGTGGTTATAATGGAGGTACGTGATGCACACACATGAAAACATCATAATGGCTCTCCCTCTCTTTTTACCATAAATATACAGTAATTTAAAAACTTGGCTGCTAGAGAGTCATGCATGTTAAGGGGTCATTTCAAGAAGTAGACTGGTTCGAACACACTGAAGTGAAGCTTGCTATAGCCTTACCCGTGATGGTAGGTAAACAGGCTGTAAAGCAGGAATCCGCACAGTCTCACTCTCGCCTGAAGCTAATCTGTCTCGTCTCCTTAAGTGGAAGAAGCTGCCCTGGACTGAAAGAAAAAAACGGAGTCTTAGTTCTGGCTCTGCAATAAATAACCCAGTGACTGAGAGCTGTGGGCCCTTGTTTTTAGTTTTCTCATTTCTGCATAAGGAAATAGGAGGTAGACTTTGGGACTTCAATAGCCTTCCTCGGCATGGTTTATAGAAGAACAAACCATTTCCTAGTTCTACAACTTTGGGCAAATTCTTCAACTTGTTTGACCCCTCTTTCCTCATCTAGAATGTGGGGAAAGTTTCCGTCTTACAAGACTGTCTCTGGGGACCCATGGATTAATGCCATGGAAGAGCACCTGGGAGCTGGGGTGATAACGGCTCAGTAGGTACAGCATTAGTCCTGCAAGGTGTGAGCTCAAATTCCCAAACCCACATCTGGGCACAGTAGCACATGTCTGTAATCCCAGCAGAGAGGGGGCCAAAAACGGGAGAGTTCTCAAAAGCTAGCCCGGTCCTTAAAGCTATGAACACTAGGAGACTGTCTCAAACAAGGTGGGAGGCATGGACCAACACCTAAGGTTGGCCTCTGACCTCTACACATGCGCAGTAGCACAGAAACCTTAGCTGGGAGGTCCTATAAGCATTGCTTGTATACTGGGTAGGAACTCGGTTTAGAAAACAAAACCAAAGCAAAACCCTCTAAGGCCATAATAGCTGTCTGCCCTAGAGGTACAGAGCACTGAGGAGACTCTGAGATCAGGATGAAGGCAAGTCTGCCCCCTACTTCTACATCTGTTTGGTATTATGTCGGAAGATCTAGGCTATTCAATAAGGCAAGAAAAAGAAATTAAGGCAGAGGCGAAGGCATGTCTCTATTTGCAGTGTCTATGTAGAAAAATCCCAAAGAACCTACAATATAGCTCCAGAATTGTTTTTGAAAAGCTTGAAAGAGAACAGGCCACTATTAAAAACATAAACTGTGTGCTGGGGAGATGGCTCCACCTGTAAGGTACTTGCTGTGGAAGCATGAGGACCCAAATTTTGACCCTAGCATCCCTGTAAAGGGCTGATGCAATAGCATGTGCCTATAATCCCAGGGCTGGGAGGCAGAGGCAGAAGTATCTGTGAGACTTGCCAGCCAGCCAGGGTAGCCAATCAGCAATTTCCAGGTTCAGTGAAAGACTGTCTCAAAAAAGTACAGTGAAGAGTGATAGAAGACATCTGATGTGGATCTCTGGCCTCCACATATGTCTATATATATGCATGTGCCCCTGCACACCCATATGCACACAGAGACATGTATACATATATACACCATATACACAAAAGAAATCATTTTAATATCTTAATCAAAATTATGAAGGTTGTCATTTTTAATGTATTTTTTTTCTTTTTGAAAAAAATTTATTCATTTTTATTTTATATGCATGCAGGAGCCTGTTGGAGGCTAGAAAGGGGCATCAGGTTCCCTGGAACTGGAATTACAGGCATTGTGGACACTGGGAACAGAACTTGGGTCCTCTGGAAGAGCAACAAGTCCTCTTAACCCCTGAGCCATCTCTCCACCCCTATTTCATTTCTATATATCATCAGCACTGCACATCCACGGATTCTGTATCCATTGATTCAATCAACCAAGGACAGAAAATATTTGAAAAGAAAACTGCATCTTCACTGAACACATGAAATTTTCTTGACATTAAATTCTCTAAGCAAGAGTGTACCAACTGTTTACATTACATTGTATCGGTATTGTATGAGTGTGTGAGTAATCTGCAGATAATTTAAAGAACACAGGAGGATATGTGTAAATATCACGCTATTTTTGCATAATTGACTTGGAAAACTTCCAATTCGGTGTCTTCCAGGGGTCCTGGAGCCAACTCCTCATTGGGTACCAAGGGACAACTATACGAAATTTAACTCTAAATTTTAAATGTGGATATTATTTACAATAGTAGGCCATGAAAGTATTGGATATAAATCTGTCAAAATGCATGCATGGCCTTGCGATGTAGTGCAGTAGGTAGAGAACTTGTCTAGTGTATGAGAGACTCTGGGTTCAGTTCTCGGCACCACATAAAACTGGGCTTGGTGGACCTGTAACCATAACTCAGGAGAGAAGGCAGCAAGATCAGAAGTTCAAGACAATCCTCAGCTGTACAGAAAGTTCAAACTCAGTCCAGGCTTCAGGAGACTCTTGTCTTCAAATAGCTCTTTCTCTCTCTCTCTCTCTCTCTCTCTCTCTCTCTCTCTCTCTCTCTCTCTCTCTCTCTCTCTCTCTCTCTCTCTGTGTGTGTGTGTGTGTGTGTGTGTGTGTGTGTGTGTGTGTGTGTGTGTGTGTGAAAGAGAGAGAGAGAGAGAGAGAGAGAGAGAGAGATCTGGATAATGAAATCTATCAAACCACAACAAAAGAAATCAGGGAAGAGCTCCATAAATGGAGTGATCTACTGTGTTTAGGGGTTGCAAAATGATATTATTTAGACAACAGTTCCGACCAATGTGATTTACAGTGTCAAACCCAAAATTGGAATAGTTTTTTGTAAACAAAAAAGCTGATTTCAGTAGAAACATACTTCTCCCAGATATACACCTGTGGAACAGCAAAGGGTTTATTTTAGTCAAAACAACTGAAAGATATAAACAAGGTTAGAAGACTCCCATGCCCAGTTTTAAGAATAACTATTAAGCCAATATAATAAAGACAATGTAGAACTGAAAACTGCTGGATTCACAGATCCAGGGAACAAGTAGAGGATCTGAAGAAAAAAGTGATCCACATTAATACGGTCAATTTGCTTTTGACAAATGGACAAAGAAAATTCAGTAGTAAAGGAAGGCGTTTTGAACAAATGATGCTGGGTGTGTAGGCATTCATTTGCAGTAGATAAACCTTGACTCACACCAAACCCACCACACAAAACTCATCTCACAATGAATCACAAATACAATTGGGAAATGTAAAACTATAAAATTTCTAGGGAAAAAAACCCTGTTTAAAAAAAACAAAACAAAAAAAATAATAACCTTGGGTTAGATAAAGAGATTTTTAGCTCCATGACCAAAAGTATAAGTCTCAATAAAAAAAAATCAGCAAATTAATCAAAATGTAAAACCTTTGCTCTGTGAAAGACATGTCCAAAGCATGAAAGAGTGTTGGACAGGCAGCCCACGCCTGCAATCCCTGCACTTGGGAGGTGGAGACAAGACCTGGTTAGAGGAAGGAGGGAGGGGACAGGAATCTTTATCTAGACTATAAAAAAGAATACAGAAGAAAGCAAGCAATCCAGTCAGAAAATGAACAAAAGAGCTGAGCAGACAATACATGTAATAAGTCATTAAATAAATGCAAATTAAAACAATAAGATGATGCTACCATTCATTTAGCAAAATGACTAAAACCCAAAAATCTGGCAGAGCAAAGCTGCCTGGGAGCAGACTAAAACAGACTCACCTGTAGCTAGAGTTTTCCTGCCTGGCCCACGGTCAGGGCAAATCTCTCTCACCCGCCAGTCCCACAGCCACTCAGACCTGACCAAGTAAACACAGAGACTTATATTGCTTACAAACTGTATGTCCGTGGCAGGCTTCTTGCTAACTGTTCTTATATCTTAAATTAATCCATTTCTATAAATCTATACCTTGCCACATGGCTCGTGGCTTACCAGCATCTTCACATGCGGCTTGTCATGGTGGCGGCTGGCAGTGTCTCCTCACCCAGCTTCCTGTTCTCTCAATTCTCCTCTCTGGTTGTCCCGCCTATACTTCCTGCCTGGCCACTGGCCAATCAGTGATTTATTTATTGACCAATCAGCAACACATTTGACATACAGACCATCCCACAGCACCACCAGCTCCCTAGCAGGAATGCAAAATGGCAGTTGCTTTGGACTCTTCTGAAGGCAGTTCCTTATAAAGTTAAATACAGATTTATGTGACTCGGCAATCACTCTTGTAGGCACTTACCTCATTGATTTCAGGGACTAGAAAGATGACTCGGTATTCAAAGAGCACATACCACTTTTCCAGAAAACTTGAGTTCGTTCCCAGCACCCACCAGGTGGCTCACAACTGCCTGTAAATCCGACTCCAGGGCATTTGATGCTCTCTTCTGGTCCTCAAGGGCACTGCATGAAAGGGAACTCACCCAAACACATAAATTAAATTCTTTAAAAATATGTAATATGTATCCTCACACCAAACCTTCATGTTAAAATTTCCAGCAGCTTTATTGGTAATTGCCCGAAAATGGAAGTAACCAAACATCCTTCAGTCTGTGAGTAGATGAGCCGACTACGGTATATCTAGACAACAGAATGCTATTTAGGATTAGAGGAAAAGTGTGATTTCACACTCTGAAACGAGTGACTCACAGGCGCATGACATTAGTGAAAGAAATCAGGATCAAAAGGCTACACACTGTGTGGGTTCCTATGGTTCTCCGGGGGAAGGCAAAAGTATACCAAGAGGAAACAGATCGGTGGCTACCTTCTAATCCTTTCAAACAGTTCCACTCCCTGGTGAGGAAGCATCCACAAACATGAGCCCATCGGTCCTTCTTACTGAAACCACACAGCAGCCCTCACTGACTGTATGCCACAGTGGGCTTTCTCACGGGCACTCGGACCCGAACTCATCCCCTCATGCTGAGCAGCAAGTATTTTTACCAACTAGGCCATCTCCACCGAGCACAAACTGAAACATTTGTCACAGCTTATGTAGATTTATCTCCCTTGAGATGGTAGGACGCCACAAACCTTGAGTTGGCTATGCTTGGTAACTCATTTCCAACGGGCAGATGATAAAAAAAAAAGATTGAAGAAAGTCTACAGCAAAGGAATCTAAAAACACGGCTTCATCCAAGTGATGAAACTCAATGTCACCAGCGATAAGTTGTGACGATAGCACACAGGTCTATCAGGATGTGAAGAAACTAGGATTTCACCTCCACTGGCTGCCCCCCCATAATTGCTAATCCTGCCTGACCATGGTGGGGGTGGTGGACAAAAGACCAGGCAAACATAAATTGAGGGCATCTCATAAAATATGCGAGTACTCTTTTAATATCAAGTCCATCAAAAAAAAATAACAAAAGTCTGAGAAACTATAACATACAAGATGAGAATTGGCACATGTTGATGTAATGTAATTCTGTGTCCTGAGTGGAATCTTGGGTGAGCAACAAGGCATTAGGAGGAAATTGTTATAATTAAGTTTGTAGTTCAGCAAATAATAACATAGTAATATTGATTCTTCAGTTGTAACAACTGAAGTAGCTTGGTAAAGAACAGGAGACACAGGGCACTAATGACGTAGAAGCTGCAGTTAGCGTATAAACGTGTACTAGAGAAAAAACAAATTTGTACTAGAGAAAAACAAAGTTGCAAGTGGGTGTACAGGAGCTGTGACTATAAGTAACTTTTATTTCAGTTTGCTGCTTTGCTTCATGCTACAAATGCTGTACTTGACAACAAACAGACATTCCTTAGGCAATTAAAAAATTACCATCAAATAAAAACATAGGAGACACAGCCTTTACACAAGAGGAGCAGGGTACCACTCCTCCCAGATTCCCCCTCAGCCTGACTCAGGGGGCAGGAACTTCTGGGAGTGGAATGGAAATGCCGATCTAGGATTGTCATCTTTGAGTCACAGTAGGTTGAGTGGGTCTTTCATTTTTCTAGGTTAAGAACAGGCAAGAACACACACATAGTGAATTTGCTAAGTCATTCATTTGTTTTATTTGGGCCATGCGGCATTTCAAGTCATTTGAAAAGGAATTCTTTTAGGTTGGGAACCATCTCTTTGCACTGACTCCGTAAGTTCAGCTCACACATCAATCCCACGAAGGGCTGAGTAGATGTCTCAGTTAGAGAGGTATTTGCTTTATATTTGAATTTTGGGGATCAACCTCAGGTCCTTATGCTCGCAAAGCAAAATAATGAAATGGATTTCCAAAGAGAATGCACCGACGCATAGGTAGCTTTCCTATCTCTCTCAAGGAGGTCAGGTGCATGGGGGGAAACGGAGTAGTATAACAGAAGGTGGGAAAGGACGTCCCATCCAGGAATGCAGTGTCAAGGCTTTGTGCCTAAGCATCAAATCTGTTCGTGGATTCTGCTGGTGGCTGCATTTACATCACTTTTTGAATGGACAGAGTAGAAGCTACACCCAAAATATAGCTTTTTAAAATAATCAAGTTATCAAGAATGAGGACTTTTCCTATTCTCAGCAAGCACATCTTCCATGAATGAATCAAACACATCCCGTAACTTCTGGTAATTCTCACATTTGACTACGAACATTTAAAGATTCAATTTCCTCAGTCTTCCTTGCCCTTCTCCCACAGCACCATCTCGGATGCTTGCCCTTCTTGCACTTGACCGTGGGCATCTTGATGGCAGGTATCCTGTAGTTTGTAGTTGAAACATTCAGTGGAGTCCTGGGGTCTATCACTTCAGACAATGCCCAACAAAATGCCTGTTTTCTGTTCAAAGGAGATGTTAGTGAAGTGCTACGGAGTTGACATTTGGAGAAATTTGATCATTTTGCGTCATTTGAATCTGCAGGGTAGTCCTTTATCTCCATCGGTTTTAACCCTCCTTCTAAAGGTCTGGGCTTCTGGGATTTTTTCTTAAATTTCCCTTAAACCATGTGGCTATATGAAAGTTAAAATTTCAAGTTCATATTACCCAATTTTCAAGCCACTAGAACCATCAGTGCATACAATGGCACTCTGTATCTGGTTTTGTTTCCCGGCCATAGGTGCGGCATTTCTCAAGCCATATCCTTCAACAGGTTCAGGGATATGAACTCGTTCATATTTACTTGTTCAAGCTAAGTCCCAAACACTGTAAAGTATCAACTGTGGACAGTGAATTAATTAACCTCTCTTCTCCATCTTCCAGGTGGTACCAGCTACCAGCCGTCCTTGGGAGGATGGGGAAAAGAGTCGCCTAAATAATTGTCTGTTTTGAGACTCTGATGAGAACCCCAACTGAGCATAACTGCTCAAGAGAGAATGTTAGGAAGCGTTTCTCAGAGGATGACTGGAGATCATGATTCTGTTAGCCATGAGCCCGACTCGCCTTTCATCCACTGCCCTTTACTCTAGAAAGCAAGAAAAGCTCCCTCTCTAGTGGTGTAACATCAGCAAAACACAACTATGGTCCTTCTTTACTCACCACACTACAAGGGCTCTCATCTTCGGAAATGAAGCAAGCAAGCAAGCAAGCAAGCAAGCACGGGTCTTTGAAACCCTTTGGAAACTCTCACTTGGAACGAGGGTGGCGTTCAAGGAGTGAGCCTCAAGGAAAACCATGCTTGCTTTTGTTTCTCTCTTGAGAGGAATGGTAAGAGCTGTGAATTGAGACATAAAAGTGAACCAGGCCTTGACAACTGGTCCCTTTGACAGGTCCTTCCTTGACCCCTGTTACCCAGAAAGAGGAAAAGTCACTAAAAGGAACGTCTCAAGGTTTCACTGATGAAATGTCTCTCAAGTCAAACCATGTATGATGACAGCTGCTGGGTAGGAAAAACATTTGTCCCAAATGGGACTGGCTTTCCGCCCTCCACATCACTTCACAGGATGCCAAAGGTTATCTGTGGGGAACTAGGAAAGGAAGTGTATTGAAAAACATTGTCGGAACATGTATACAACATCTTAAGGTGTTTGAGCCTTTTATGAACTGTTGACAGCTTCTTGCCATTGAAGTCCATGTGAGAATTGCCAGCCAAGTAAAAGAGGAAATGGGGCCAGAGTGCCTGAACCCCTAAGAGAGCCTCTAAGAGCTGGTTAGATCGCAAAATATGAGATGACCAGGAGTAGAGGATGGTGCAGGACGTCATGAGAAACCCAGGCATCTATGTCAACAGTTCCACCCAACTCCATTCTGGCCATTCAAATATTTCCCTTGGAAAGTGATGTACTTTTCACTTCCAATATCATCTTCACTAGAAGGTTGATGTAAATTGAATTCCCAGAGCACTCAGAAGCACGGAGTAGCTGGAGGTTATTAATAACAATTATAGCATGCAAAATCGGTAAATGTACTTTTTCCATCCAATAAACTCGCTTGAGTTTCTTTTAAAAAATTGTTAATACAACTTCATTAATTCTTTGAGAATTTCATATAAGTATGCAATGACTTTTGGTCGGATTCACACCCCTTCATCACACACACACACACACACACACACACACACACACACACACACCACTAATTAATGCTGTTTGTACATACATGGGTATGGAGCATTGGCTGGAACACAGCAAATCTATCAAGGGACACAAACCCTGAAAGAAAAAAAAAACCTGACTCTTTCCCCTAGCGTCCATCTCCTTGACTAGAGGTTGGGGATCCTGAGACTCCTCCCTCCATGCTGAGATGCTGATTGACTTGAACTTATGTGGCAGCCACACAGGTCTTATGTGGGCAGCCACAGTTGCTATGAGTTCATGAGTGCGGTGGCCTTGTCCTGTCCAGATGGGACCATTTGGAAGCAGTCCTCTCCAAGCTCCAGCTCTTGGACTCTTTCTACTCCCTATTCCTTGGTGTTCCTTATTTGAGTTTCTTAATAACTATGACTGCTGCTTAATTGGTTAGTACTTCTACTTTGATTATTGATGCAGACCTTACTACATAGTCACACATCAATAATTATGAAAAATTAGCCTCATTATTATGAAGAAAATAATTTTCCCCACCTCTCTCCTCTGTCCCTTCTGCCCTTCATCTTGGTTCTTTCTTATCTCATCGCTCCCTTTGTACAGCCTTCTGACACATGTTCCCACGCCTCCCTCCTTATCCCCTTTACAGACTGCCCTTGGCCCCTGTAGTTGTCTGGGCTCTGTGCTTACGAGTAACTCAGTCTCCATGTTTTTTATGGACCAAATAAACAGCTCCTTTTCATTGGAGTCTCCTATCAGTATTTTTGTCATTCAGTGCCCGTCTATCAGCTAAACCTGTCACAGCAAGATGATTCCATGTGAGACCCTACGAGGATCAACAGTTGAAAAACCACATTGAAAACGTCACACTGATATTATAGACAAACAGAGACATGGTAAATAGATGGCCTTCTTGGAGGCTTTCCTTCCAACAGACATTTGCAGTTTGGAGAAGCGGCCATGAATCTTGTTTCTCCATGCCCCTTATGCAGCCACCTGACCACACTCAACAAGCGCAGGATTTCTCACAAAAGCCTGATTTCCTTCCAAAACAATATGCTGGGAATGGAGGCGGGGGAAGTCAATTATTTCTTTTGCTTCATTCAATAGACCTCAAATTATGTTTTTTTTTAAACAAGTTTGACTCATTTTCATACTAAATTGCTTGATCATTTCTTTTAAGTTACTGTGGAGTCTCTTCTTTGAAGTACAGTTGGGGCTTTTTCCCCCTTTAGGGTATGACAAACTATTACATTGTGTCGAGAATGAGGGATAAACTGGATCAGAGAGGCAGAACAAGTGGTGCTCAGGGACATGATTTCTAAATCACAATTCCCCTGTGAGTGCTTCTTCAGCACCTCCCTTCTGCTCATGTTTCTGTGTTGCTGTTTTTGTTGTGGTCTGGTCTGAGGCAAAAAAAAAAAAAAAAAAAAAAAAAAAAGAAAAAAAAAGAAAGACACAGTAGATCCAGATGTGGATGAAATGTGACTTTCAAAACTGATGTAGGTGTGTGTGTGTGTGTTGTGCATGTGGGTGTTCGTGTGTGGTGAGTGCACACGTGTGAGCATGGGTGATGAAAAGGTAGCAGAACTTAGTGTTTCTGTGGAGACCCCCAAATAAGGAGACGTGGAAGGGAACGAACAGTCAAAAAGGCCCCTTACAACAAGCACAGCTTCTCTGAGGCACAACGACAGCTGTGGCAGACTTTCAGACTTTTTAGGTTTTTGCACTGTAAATACTTGTGTCATGATCTCCCCTGACCCGCAACAAAGCAGGAATTCTAGGCCCATCAGGTCAGAGCTTGGGGCTGGTACTAACCATTCACCCTGAACAAATAACCTTCCCTCCCTGACTTTCTATTGTTCCTCTGAGAAGAAACAATCAGAAGTACTTCCACCCTCACTGTGAATTTTAAATGAGATTATGTGTATGTCAGAGCGCTGGGCCTACTTGGAATGTTCTGCAGCTTATAAGCAGGTGAAAAATAATTTTTACCCCACCCCCTGTCTATAGAAGACCCAGCAGCCCTGACTAGGCTGGTCTCTGCCCAAGTGTGCAGTGGCGCCCCCTGGTGGCAAGGCAGTGATGCAGAGGCACACAGCTTTACATCGCTCCGATTTTGCAAGGCTTATTGCTAAATATCATAACAACAAAGAGCTCTGTGGAGATTTTTTTTTTTCAGTGTCATCTGGCTTCTGTGATCTTCTTGGGTGAGCAAAGTAACCAATGTGTAGACTTTTACTGGCCTGTGAACTTCATGGGGCCAGTACCACGTGTGTTTTATTCAATACTCTAAATGCAAAACAGCTCAGTTCTCAGACCTGGCAGACAGTAAATATTTTTGTTGAGTGGTGGAATTAATGATTCTAGTCACAACCTAAGAAGATGGTATGACTTAATCTTTTAAAGGTTTTTGTATGAAATGAAGGACAATTCTCTGGAAAATTCGCTTTGGCATACTTTAATAGAATCAGACAAGCATTCTATTAATGGATTTTCTGTTCCCAATGTGACTGTTGTAACTTTTCTACCTACCATTTGAGCTTCTTTCTTCAGAGAAGAGATGCATTAAAAAACTCTCTGGATTTTTTAAAAAGCACTTTTTTCTAAACTTAACCATCACTATTTTTATGTTTTGACTCCTGTTTCCTGGGGACAAGAACTGCAGTACAACAGACTTCATGTGAAATGAACATGTCAACACGAAAAAACATTTATCCAACTGAATAACAGCAAGGGCTAGGTACGGGACACGCTGGTGACTCTGGGGCTATTGGAGAAACTGGATTATTTCCTCTCTGCATAAGGAGAACCACGTCAGAGGGCACTGGCAAGGAGTGAGACGTTTCTAATGTTCCCTTCTGCACCACCAGCCAGGATGGGTGTAACTGAGTCAGAGGCCGGAAGAGCCAGAGGAAGGGGAAGAGAGCAGGGTGTGTTAGCCACATGACGAAAGAGATAGGGCATATGGTTCTTAAGCAGGAAAAGACGTGTAGGCTGGACAAAAATGTAAACACTGGTGGCGTTTGGAGCATGGGGGGCTGGGAAGAAAGAGCTCTGTGAATCTAGTGGGAAAAAAAAACTTGGGGTGGCTTTGATGTGGAGCAGATTTTCGACCGTGGCGGGCTGCCATCTCCTGTGGGTGCCACAGGAGATGGAAAGGACAGGAGAGAGATGATGTTTGCTGAGGGGCAGCCTATAAGGAGAGGAGTGTTTTCAAGTTGAAGAAGACATCATCAGGAGTCCCCAGAGTTGTAAGCAGAGCCTGTAGCCACCAATGCTGTGGGGTTGCCTCAGTCACTGTGGGAGCTCCACTCTGGTGACTGGCAGTCTCCACGGGACAAAGCTGAGGAGAGCGCCAACCAGCTGCAGCACGGGCTATTGGGTGAGCTTCCTTGCCTACAGGCTTTTCCTCCATCTGGGTCTCATCCTGTATCCTCACAGCCTCTGA
Organism: Peromyscus eremicus; assembly: GCF_949786415.1. Classification (NCBI taxonomy): domain Eukaryota; kingdom Metazoa; phylum Chordata; class Mammalia; order Rodentia; family Cricetidae; genus Peromyscus; species Peromyscus eremicus. The sequence goes on along the minus strand of NC_081421.1, from coordinate 102,084,089 downwards.
GGAAGGACACAGAGTCACAGCTGTCCTGCCCCGGAGAGGGAGGGAGGAAGCAGGTACTGTAGGAGACAGCACCTTGCCAACGGAAAGATCCCTTCTGGTGGTTACCTCATATCTACCCAAGCAGGAATATATTAAAGCCACGTGACTGAGGAAAAAGACACCAGCAATGAGATTCTGAGAGCTTTGGTTTTGTTGTAGTTCACTTACATCCTGTAAGTAGCATTCTGACTACGCAGAGCCGTAGACCTTTCTTCCCCCGCATTCCTCACTTGGAGGCTGTGATTGACAGATGTCACTACAGACTACGCTCTACTTGGAGCATCCACACCTGTGCTTTATAGTAAGGCTCTGGGCTAAGCTCTAGTCTTGCCTCTCTGTAAAAACTTGGACATGCTTTCTTTCCATTCATTGCCTCAATTTCCCCATCTGTAAAGCTGAATTAGTCATGGTAGTTTTACAGTATTTTGATAGCTGACAGGTGACAAGCATATTAGCTACTATCAAAGCCCCAAAGGCAATTAGAGTAACTTAACTTCTCAATGTCTTCTCTGAGTTTGGAAATAAATCTCCAGTGGTGATTTTTTTTCTCTAGTAAACACTGTTGTGGCTTTTGTTTTGTTTTTTTAAAATTTTACTTCAGTTTAGCCTACCTATTCTTATACATTCTGGTCGTTTTCAGTGTGTTTGTTCCTCTCGAGCCCTCGCTCAGGAAGAGTGTCATCTGCAGGTCGATGGTCTGAGTGGGGACTTGTCGTTCCACAGATGTGACCCGGCTCTGCTGATGTCCGTGTGACCCTGGAGCATGTCATCTGCCTGAGCCTTGTGTCCTTGCCTTCGTGAGACAAAACCGGAACAGACTGCTTCAATGGTACCTCTCAGCACCAAAATATAATTTCCAATGCCTGAGGCACCAGAGAAAGGCTGGGTGAGGCTCCCATCAGTTAAAGCTGACCCTCTTGTGTGCTGAAATTACCAGGCAAATACCACCACCCCGAGTTTCTGCAGTACAGAGGCTGGAACGCAGGGTGTATAGTGCATGCTAGGCAAGCAATCTATTAACTTACAATCCTTAGCCCCTCCAAGACAAATTTACAATAACCCCAAAATGTGGTGCTCAGAATAATTTCTCAGCTATTCCTTTGTGGCAGTGTGAAAACATTAATTCTTCCAATGTTATTAGTGTCTCATGTTGAGAATGACACGTCTGTGTGCCACATCCCAACATGAGTCAACATGCTGCTCTTACCATAGAGTTGATGAGAGAGGAGAAAGACCACCATTGTGTGGGGTTTACACACATCCTTCAGCAGTTTGGATTCAGGGGTATCTTGTCTTTAAAGCAAATAAGTCATACTCAAAATGGAAACAACCATGTTTCCTTTTGGACATCTGTGGTAGAGAGAGCACTAGGCAGTTTTCCCTCCTGGGGGCTGTTTTCTCCTGGCTAAGGAGCTGGTTTGTGCTTTCTGCCACTCACTGCTTTGGGGGACTTGTATTAGGTCCCCCTGCCATTTAATAAGCACACAGGCTTAGTGGTTTCCTTTGTGTTTTCTACCATTGTTCTTACCAGTAAGACAGATTGCTGTCTCTTTCCATCCTATATTTTAGTGATATAGCACAGTTTTGTTTTGAAACTGCTTTTCTCTTGCCAACAGATGAAGTGTCTCTGCCTATACATTCTTTCTGCTGGGTAGAACAGTCTCATAAACACCACTACTGTGTGTGTGGGTGCACACACACACACACACACACACACACACTCCCTGCAATGAGGAGCCAGGGTTCTTCTAGGCCACATTTGAAAATGTGAATGCGTAGCCCAGTGATGTGCCCAGACTGAGCAGAAAATCTCCATGGTGCCAGCTCAGAACGTTCAAGGTTCTCTCCCCTCCCCTCTCTCCTTGCTCTCCTACATGAGGAAAAGGCTTTCTAACCTCCAGCAGCAGATCCTAGAGTCAACTCCTACACACCAGGGGACGTTCCTGACCCTGTAATTTCGCCCTGGCTGGAGTGATGTGTTTGATGTTTACTTCTTGCTTGATTTCCTCTTCTCAGAAATCAACACACTGAAGAAGTTCTCAGACATTCTTGGGGAGAAACAGATTCCTTTGGTTCATGATTAAAGGTACAAATCTCTTCACCCTCAGTGTCCAGCAGCTAAAAATCACCATGTTGTACTGCACTGATTATGTCTCAGTCAACCGCACCACCTCAAGAGCAAAGGGCCTGAAGTTACAATGACTTAAGCTGCTGGAATCATAGAATCTATTTTCTTTTCTTTCTTTGTTTCTTTTTTATAAAATCTATTTTCAAAGACACTGAATTGGAATAGCGAATAACAGCAATTAGAGAATGATGGAGAATTGTATTGTTTAGGACTCATGGTCATAACAGTAAATCTAGAGGGACTTATGCAAAAAAAAAAAAAAAAAAAGATACTTACAGACCCAGTAACCAAATCCCAGAAATGTATCCATGGTATCCTGACCTCAACTTCAAGTAGATCAGGATCTTGCGTGCTATTCCTGAAACACCTATCATTTCTTCCTCCTTCTTCTTGGTCTTTATGCCAAGCCTGGCTTCTTGCTTCCTTGCTCTTTCACATGTTGGGGGCCACATCTTCATGCCTAGCATTCCAGAGGGGAAGGGTAAACATCACTCCCACCTTCAGTATGAAAAATCTGAGATGAGCTTGGGTTGGCTCACTTGGGTCACGGGCTCGTGACTGGATCCTCCTTATGGTCAGATCAAGCCTGTGAGTGTTCTCATTAGAATTCACGGCATGTGTAGAGTGGTCTGGGGGGCAGTGAGAGGTGGGAGGCAGCTGAAAGGGAGAGCATGGTGCAAAAAGTCTCCAGTCCTCTTAAGGGAACAAACCGCAGTTACCTGTGACAAAAGGTGAAGAGTGTGTCAGGGTTGACCTTGGTCTCCAGCTCCATATTTAATCTAAAACATCCTCTGAGTGTATTTTAATTCCTGCCAGTTTCAAGTGTAAAGAGATAATGTTTGTTACAATTTCCTAGACGTCTGTCCAGATTTACCTCATCTATAGCATGATGGCTATTGTCTGGAAGCAGGAATGTTGTAGCTAATAAAACTCTCAGAATCCTGACCTCTTGAAATACAGGATGGAAATGTCAGTAAATCATTTAAACTATGTCAGCTAATGCATTTAAATTTAAATTATGTAACAATAAAGGTTGGTGTTAACACTGACATAACTTCAGTAACTTCAGACTTCTTAATTATCCTTTATGTGATGGAATTGGAAATCAAATATCCTTAACAGATAGTTATAATCATAACATGTATTTTCTGTGCAGCTTTTACCTTTTTGCAAGATGAGTCCTGTCTTACAACGGGGTTTCATTTGATTTTTATATAAAGTTGACCGTCTTTCTTCACGGATTCCACACTCATAGAGTCAAGAAAGCCAGATCAAAAAAAAAAAAAAAAGAAAGAAAGAAAGAAAAAAGAAAAAATGTTGAAGTTGCATCTGTGCTGAGCATGTACAGACCCCTTTCTTGTGTTGTTAATACTTAAACAACTCATATAACAACTGGTTACATAGAATTCCATTGTATTAGGTATTATAAATAATCCAGCGATGATTTAAAGTATAGGGTACCATGTGCATGGGTTATGCCCACACACTGCATTTAAAGGACCTACGCATCCATCCACAGAGTCTGGTATCTGCAGGGGGTCCTGGAACCAATCTCCCATGGAAACTGAGGGACAACTGCATTTGATTTTGTTAAATAACTTAAAATGCTGAATACTTATGGTTTGGGAATTCTTGATGTCTTGCATTTCACATCAAAAATTTGAACCACACAGAGCTGCATTTAACCTCCAGATCTGCCAGGGAGTAACTCTGTGATCTCGGGCAGCAGAATCACCCAGTTCCTCGCCTGTACTGAGAGCTCTGTTAAGATCAGTGAGTATCATCGATGAAAACCTGATTTTCACTTATTAGGTCTCAGGACATGTTAGTTTTCCCTATCCTTTCTCCTAATCAGTACAAAAGGCCTTTCTTTAGCTGAACAAAATATTAACATTTTGGGGGGAAACGATTCTTCTAAAATCAAATTCTAGTTGAAGTTTGAGTTAATGCATGTAGCTAGCAGTCAGTGTCTTTTGTGTGAAGACAGTGAGAAAATTCCAGTCTTAAGATGTAATTGATAGTCTTTAATAGTGTACTGAATTTTTTTTTTTAAAGATTTGTTTATTTGTTATGCATACAGTGCTCTGCCTGCACATATCTGCAGGCCAGAAGAGGGCACCAGATGTCATTACAGATGGTTGTGAGCCACCATGTGGTTGCTGGGAATTGAACTCGGGACCTCTGGAAGAGCAGTCGGTGCTCTTAACCTCTGAGCCATCTCTCCAGCCCCTGAATTTTTTTTAAAAGAATCGTCTAGCCGGTGGTGGTGCACGCCTTTAATCCCAGCACTCGGGAGGCAGAGGCAGGCGGATCTCTGTGAGTTCAAGGCCAGCCTGTGCTACCAAGTGAGTTCCAGGAAAGGCGCAAAGCTACACAGAGAAACTCTGTCTTGAAAAAAAAAAAAATCGTCTATGAAGTTAACATCTAACAGTGAGATCATACGCAGTGTCTAACAACACTTTGGAAGAGTAATAAGTACAGGCAAATGCAAGTGCTATTATGAACATTATTGATGGTGATAACTCTGCTTAAGAGGAAAACCAATCAAGGAGGAGTGAGTAAACTAGGCATCAAGTGGTAAACTATCCCAGCTCAGTAGGCAGGGAAACAAAAGGCGGAAGCAGAGTGAAAAACTGGCCCCGGAAGCCATCCTATTTATCAAAGGACCTGTCACGGCTTCTCGTCGGCCTCTGTCTTCAGGATCATAAAAGGAAGTGTTTATATTGCCATCTGCAGATGGATACGCCTTCTCCAGGAGTCTCTAATGCCACCACTGTCTGTTGTTTCCAGAGTGGATGCTGCAGATTATATTCCCATGAGATGTAGTCACTGCCTTCCAACGGGAACATTTTCTCTGTGGTCAAGTAAGTTTGGGAAGGACTTGGTAGGGAGGGTTAAGGAGATACAGCATGATTTTGTTTAGAACTACCAAGGCATCAGAACAGGAAGGCTGCTTGTCATAGTCATTGGGGATTTTGACCAGGAAACAGAGCATGCCATGGGGTCCCCCTTTCACTTCTGTACCGGCCTTCTGCATCTCTGGTACCTGATCATCCTTTACATCCACAGAACATGGATTTCATCAGAATTGGGCTGTTTTCACTGTTCAGTGTTACTTACAGTTGAGATGTTTATGGATAATGTTTCATTATAGCCTTTTGAGCTGCACTCCAGACCCTCTGCATCACGTGGATAATAACACATCTGTCTATATGACTCATGCATTGCACACCTCAGTCATGGGTCTGGTTGAGCGTCCAACCACCGCTGCAGCCTCCCGCCTGTGTATTGCTATCTTTATGTCAAAAAAAACCCAATGTGGTCCCCAATTTCTTCTCAACCTTTCCCCCAGTTATGGGTGCTCCACCATTTCCTTCCTGCAGGCTGTGCATTGGCCAGAACTGTGGCTGAAGAGAGCAGGGTGAGCTGAGGACAGTGGCATCCTCAGCCTTAGGCCCCATTTGCAAGTTTTATCATGCAGGAATGGTATAGCTTGCGGGGGTTGGAAAAGAGATGGTAGAGAGTACCTCAGAGTCTTGTGCTGGGCCTGGGTCACCCCACCCCCCAACTTTGGCCCGACGCCAGCCCTGCTGGGTAATGGCTAGATATTAATAGCAATTACAAGCGGCTGAGTGAAGGGGGCACGAAGTGAGAACAGAGGCTCCATCCACCCAGACGCAGTGAACACATGTCGTCAAATGCCAAATAATGCCCGCACACACGTCAGGGACAATCAGAAGGCCAAACAGAAACTTGCTTTGGAAATCACAGATCCTGATCTTCACATTACGAGAAGGACACGGCAAGGGTCCTGGGGAAGAGTCAAACCAACCTGACACAATTTGCCACCTATTACAACAACATATATCCTTAAGTAATTGGGTGAGTACATTTTAGTGAAACTCTGCCTCAGGGAGATGAGTGCTGGTTTTGAGGTACTGGGTTACATTATTGCTCAAACCTGATAAATCTCTAATTCGGCTATATAAAATCAAAGATGGTTCTGAGAGCCACACTGTCTCTGATGCTCATTAGTCTAAACACACCATGTGTCTGTGCAGACACAATGCCTGGGTGGGTGCGTTCCATGAAACTCTCTGTCACTGTGCCCATGTGTCCCTGAGGTCCAATTTTGAGTAGGTTGTAAAACACATATCTATCTAATAATACTATCATGCATTATTCTTAGGCAACTTTTACTGGGGGTGGCCTAAAATATGGAGATGGCTCGCAGTCCTGGGCTGAATCTTTAGTGCATACTGACACGATGTTTGTGTTAGTGCTTATCGGCTACGCCAGATGTGTTAGTTTATTGTGGTAGCCTGTCTGTCCTGCTGGAACCCTCTGACTTGGGAGTCACTACAGCACAGGGAAATGCTCACGCCTGTGCTCCAAACACCAATCAACGGCTGCTATTCCCGGGCTGAGGAGGATACCGCAGGGAACTTGTCTTTCCTTTTGTCCTTCTGTCTATAGGTTCCAAGATCTTTATATTGTCACGTGGTTTGTCTAACTCGGGTTCTCTACTACGTCTTTTGTATTCTCTATTATATTGTCACGAAAATCCTGTAACGGATGACCTATCATCCGAAATTCAAGTTTAAAGAGTTTAAATAAAATTTCCCAAGGACCTGTGAGTGGTGGGGACAGAATCCAAAATCCTGTGCGAGCATGGTCGGCACCATCAGGTCTTTGTCTCCGTGTTAAACTTCACGTTTTCCCAATCGAACCCCCCCCCACCACCGAACAAAACACACACTTTTTACTCTAAGAATAAACACTAAACATCCTTACTGCATGCAACAGGTGAGGGAAAGCTACATATGAAGTGTGCACCCACATTTCCAGGCTCACGTGCCAGGACCACAGTCTAACCCCGACTATGGGGGGAAAGGACTGCTTTAAGTCAAGACTCACCATTTTTAATCAGCTCAAAAAAATGTTATTTGATCACTTGAAACTTAGAAACACTTTAGAAAAAAGAATTAGAACATCGGCATTGAAATTATTAGAATAATGAAAAATAAACCTTTAGGAATGACAATGCAAATCCGTTTGGTTTTGCCTATTTATTTATTTATTATCTGTTTGTTTATTTAATTGTTTACCCCAAAGAAGTCCACAGGAAGATTAAGCCATGACTTTGAAATAAAGCAAGAACTATGGTGTGGTTAATGGAAGCAGCTGTTCTCCAGTCTCAAACCACATCTGGAATATTGTGCTTACTTCTGGGTACTGCATTTAAGAGAGAGCTTGATCAACTTGAGTGTGTCAGATACGGTTGAATAGGGTGGGGCATACTTAGAAGGAGTGACGCTGGGGTCTCGGATGTGGAAGCTCTGGCTGTTCCAGAAACAGGGCGGGGGGAGGAAAAAATCCTGTGTCCAAACCTGTGACACTTTGTCATGTTGAAGAGGGATCAGACTGTTCCGTGTCGTACAAGAAGGCAAACGTAAGACTGATGAGGTTAAATGTTGCATCAATCTAAAATGAAATTCCGAGCCGCCTAGGACAAGCTGTAACTAGTGAGGGTCCCTGGGATCGGTCACGTAGAATGTGTGCTTTACCGTTTGAAAGGTAGACTTTTCTCAGGCAGTTTTACAAAGCAGGGCCCTCTTCTGTTTTTCCTTCCCATCAGCTCTGGATGCTGAGGTCGGCGGGCGTAGGGGAGGAAGAGGACAGGAAACCTGCTCTCACAGCACATTCTCTAGTGTGCAGCACGGGACCCGCTTCACGCCAGCCTGGATGCTCCGTGTAAAATGAGACAATCTGGGAATGAAAAAGATGAATGTGAAAAAAAATTGAACTATTAAAAATAAAATTTAAAAAATAGAGTCTTACTATGTAGATGTAACTAAATTCAAATTCACAGAGATCAGCCCCTTCCAAGTACTGTGATTAAAGGCTGACACCACCATACCTGGCTATGAGAGGCCTAAAAAAATTTGTGTGTGTGTGTGTGTGTGTGGTGTGTGTGTATGTGGTATGTGTGTATGTTGAGTGGTATGTGTGGTGGGTGTGTGTGTTTGTATGTGTATGTGGTGTGTGGTGTGTATGTGTGTGTGTGTTGTGTAGTAGTTGTGTGTGGGGTGTGTGTGTATGTGTGTGATGTGTGTGGTATGGTGTGTATATGTGTGTGGTGTGTGTGTATGTGTGTATGTGTGTGTGTGTGTGTGTGATGTGTGGTGTGGTGTGTGTGTGTGTGTGTGTGTGTGTGTGTATGTACCACATGAGTGCAGGTGCCCAAGGAGTCTAGGAATGAGTATTGGAAGGAGTTGGAGCTACAGTAGTTGTGAACTGCCCACCACAGATGCTGGGGACAAAACTTGGGTCCTCTGCAGGAGCAGTTCACACTCATCACCTCTGAGCCATCCCCAGCCCAGCAAGGTGATTGTTAAAGGAAACAGCTGGGGTCTTTTCCACATCAAAACCCAATAACACACCTTATGTAGTCTTGATTCTCCTCTCCCGCAGACACTTACTCTTTGGCTCAATAAATGTGTCTCCAAAATTACATAATGTTGTGTTGCCTTGAAATTTACTTTTAAGCACTGAAAATTTTCCTTTTTCATAATTGTTTATTTGGCAGGATTCACTAGAGTAAAATAAGGACACCCCCACCCCCAATACTTATAAATGGGTAGATAACTTCAGACAACTTGAACAGATAGCATGGGGTATAGACTTGTACTGTGTAAAGTGATTTTACCATCCTACATGACCTTGTGTAAATGAAGTTACTGAAGTTCTCTGGGACCCAGTCCCTTCATCAGTAAAAGGGATATAATAACTCTTGCCTCATGGCTCTTATGAGAATTAACAAGTTAATGTTTGTTCAGTTCTTTGAGGTCCTTGGATGAAAGGTGTCTTATAAATACTAAGCACCATTATTAAGATTTAATGACCATATCTGCACTTATAGTACCAATGTCCTAAGAAACAAAAGCTGTCCGTGGCCACAGAAAAGCACTAAATGCTGGCTTAGTATCTATGAAGTCACAAGCTAGAATTAGACACCATTGTGTCTTATTGTCAGTTTTTAAAAATGGCAATTGTATGGATTCAAGCTAGTATTTAGCTATAGATTCACTGGGTGGTTTTTTTTGCAAGCTTTAAGCAGTTTTCATTATAATGCCAAGATTTGAAATCTTTACGTTATTTAATCACTCAGCTAATTATCATATTGCTAACATGGTCTAATTGTGGTCATTTTCATTTTGCCTCTTGCACATAGCAGCTTTTATCCTTCACACAGAAACAACGTAAGAATGGTCCTCACCCAGGGGGAAGAAGCAGCAATTTGCCCGGATATAGTGCTCATGGTTCAGGGCTTCCACATCCTGCCTCCTCTTCCTCCCACTCCATCAGGAAAACTGAAGTTTGTTCAGAGTTGAAAAGACAGAAAAGTCCTTCTTTGATCTCAGATGATAAATATTTAGACAAAAGAAAAGCAAATGTCAAGAAAGAAGCCATGACCAGCTCGGAACTGTCACCTATACATCATCTATCTCACAGTGGAGAGAAGTGTGCTTCAAAAGAAAAGGCAAAAGTCACCCAATAAAAAAGCAATGGTTATGAACAGTCGTGTCGTGAAAAAAGCCTGCTTGATCAATAAATATAAAAAGATGCCTGGCCTGGGTATGTAAATTAAGCAGAAATAAGACACCATTTCACCCACTAGCTTCCTAACATTCTGACTTAAAAAAACTGTAATGTATGACTGAGAAAAAAAAGTGACTCTTTCTGTGAGAGGACACACTGATCCACCTTCTGGAGAACTGTTTATTACTGCCTGGTGAGGCTGAACTTTGTATTTAGTCAATGGGTCAATGTGTCTGCAACATGCTGGAGAAGTCTTGTCCATGCATGTACAAGAGAACATGCATGTAAGAACATACCCAGCACCACTTGTCTGTAGTGAGGAGAAATTATCCATGCAGCAGAATGTCCATCACAGGGAGGCTATTGGTACAATCAGGATTTCTACAGGATTCCGAAACAGTGGACTGTAGGTCTTCACAGCCCTGCCAGGAGGAGTTGTTCCTACACAGACTTCCTAATGGAGACAGTGGGAGTCACACGTGTCATTGGACATTTTCTGTAACTGCCTTAAAAGGTGAACAGGTAAAAAATTTAGTAACAGATTTCCTTTAACCAGATGCATTCACACTGTTCAACAATTCAAGTAAAATGAAGGCGCTAAAGTTCATCTTACATTAAGTCTTTTACACAGAGTGCCTTCCTATTTGGATGCTAAATTTTCACTGAGAATATTTGATCTGCACTTAAAGTTCATCGAATTTACAGCTGCAAACAGATTCCCATGGGGAACTTGTTTAAAAGTTACTTGGAAGCCATCTGATAACCGAATGGAGTTCCAGGCTTTAGATTAAAATTGAAATTAATCAAAATTGAATAAAAGTGTAAATACATTTCACTGTCAGATCCAGCAGACCAATTCCAACCCATGGTTTGAAAAAATTATTCCTATTTGCTTATATTCTTTCTTGAGATTCTTATTTTCATAAATCTAAAAACAATATCAAGGGAGATTTCTGGGGAAAGACCATCTATAGCAAAGAGTGTGGGGGCCAAGTGCAGAGGCCATTGAAGACAGGTGTGTGTGTGTGTGTGTGTGTGTGTGTGTGTGTGTGTGTGCACAAAACAAAGAAAAAGAGGCCAAGAACTTCAAAGAGCATAGGGGATACTTGGGAGAGGTTGGAGGGAAGAAAGGAAAGGGGGTAAATGATGTGGTTACATTATAATTTTTAAAAAAAATGAAAAGGCTATGTGATTCAGTATTCTATGGAGTCAATCACATTTTCATTATGTGTAGTGATATATTGTGTCCCCCAGTATTGTGTACCCTAATAAAACTTCCCTGGGGTCAGAGAACAGAACAGCCACTAGATTAGACATAGAGGCCAGACAGTGGTGGCACACACCCTTAATCCTAGCATTCCAGAGGCAGAGATCTATCTGGATCTCTGTGAGTTCAAGACCACACTGGAAACAGAGCCAAGCATGGTGGCACATACTTTTAATCCCAGCACTTGAGATCTCACGTCTTTGCTTGAGAAAGACACGTACCCTTAATCCTAGGAAGTAATGGTAGGAAGCAGAAAGGTATATAAGGTGTGAGGAACAGGAACTAGAGGCTTTTAAGCTTTTAGGCTTTTTAGCAGCAGTTCAGCTGAGATCCATTCAGATGAGGATTCAGAGGCTTTCAGTCTGAGGATTCATGGAAACAGGATCAGTGGAGGAGTTGGCAAGGTGAAGCTGGCTGTGGCTTGTTCTGTTTCTCTCATCTTTCAGCGTTCACCCCAATATCTGGCTCTGTTTTTTTTTTTTTTATTAATAAGACCTTTTAAAATTCATGTTACAATTGTGTCTAATGCCAGTTTATGCACACAATACAGGTACTTGTAGAGAGAGAGAGAGAGAAAGAGAGAGAGAGAGTGTGTGTGTGTGTGTGTGTGTGTGTGTGTGTGTGTGAGAGAGAGAGAGAGAGAGAGAGAGAGAGAGAGAGAGAGAAGGAGGGAGAAAGAGAGGGGAGGGGAGGGGAGGGAGAGAGAGAGAGCATAGAAAGGACACAGAGTGCCTTCTTAAAGAAAATGACATCAACAAAGCCTTTGAAAGTATTGATAATTAATAAGCCAGGCAGTAGCAATTAATATGTGTAGAGATGGGGCGCCTACTGTTCTCAGAGCCATAGCTCATTTAAAATACTCACCCTGTAATTTATGAGTGATATTTAATACCTCAGTGACCATAAACCTCAATGTTTTATTATCACTGCTTAGCATACCTTTGATGTGCTGCCCAGCACTACACAATCCAAAACAAATTACTTTCAGGAAGCTGAATACTATATAAATGCAGGAAAGTCATAAATAATGCACAGGAGGAACATTTTCTGTGGGTTCTGACACACCACAATGGGGCTCTGTGAACCTGACTTCTCCAGCATCTTGCTGGACCAGGTTGAGGGGCGGGAGAGCTGTCCATCTTAGGAACCGCTGTCACACGGGGCGGGAATGTGGACTTGTAGGTGCTGACTGATACCACAGTGTAAACCTGCAGCGGAGGCAGATGTAAATCAAACGAGGACCCTCTAGGAAGTCGACGTCTTCTTAATAAACTACAGATGTGCAAGAAACAGACCTCTCATTCACACTGGTGGGCCCTTCCCAGTCCTCTTCCGTAGTATCACACGGGCATGGCTGACTTCCGGGCCTGCTCTTAACTACAGCTGGTTAAAGTCCAGCAGTCTCTCTGGGACCCTGACGTCCCATACCTCCTGCTCTTAAAGATGAGGTAATAGCTCCCATCACTGAGGGACTATAGTTCACCTCACAAAAATTCCTCCAAACCCCTCCCCAACACACTGAGACAGACCCGCCCTCCACATTGTCACCGCCGTTGTCTTCTTCACCAGGGACCATCCTTTCCAAAGATACAAAGCCCGTGTCCTTGGCCACACTTCCTCCCCTCTCTAGCACCCAGATCTTCACATTATCCCCTTGCATTCCTGGTTTTCTTTCCATCTAGGAAAAGAGTAAATAAATATATATATGTGTGTGTGTGTGTGTGTGTGTGTGTGTGTGTGTGTGTGTGTGTGTGTGTGTTTAAAATAAAATGTTTCTTTAACCTCTTGCCACTCCTTCAACTTACCACTTCAATAGATCAAGATGAAAATCTTGGCATCATCCGCCGCTTCTCCTCCTGTCTTCAGATCTCTCATTTCCCACTCATTTCCCACCCTCCCACCAGCCATCTTTGTCTCTGAACCACAGCAACACTTCACTCTGCTGCTGGGCCGCCCTTGGAGCTAGTCTCCATTCCAATCACTTGGTTACCCCTCAAGCCCCAGCCCAGCACCTCCACTTTCTCTTATGTTCATTCACCTCCTTGATGAAACCTGAACTAACTCCTACTGTGTGACAGTTAATCTTGACCATCATCTCGATAGATTTAGAGTAACCATGGAAACAAAGACCTGGACATGTCTGTTGAGGATCTTCTAGATTGGGTTTATGTTGCAGAAGATTTCTTTACACTGTGTGAAGATGTATCCCTGCAATTGGCTTAATAAAGAGCTGAATGGCCATTAGCTAGGCAAGAAAATTAGGCAGGATTTGGGGGATAGAGAGGTCTTGGGGAAGAAGAATAATGGGGCCGCCAGACAGACAGAGGGAACAAGGCATACAGGAGGAGAGGTAAATGCCACGAGCCACATGGCAGCATATAGATGAATAGAAATGGGTTAATTTAAGATATAAGAGCTAGTTAGAAACAAGCTAAGCTATAGGCTGAGCTTTCATAATTAATAATAAGTCTACATGTCATTTTTTGTGAGCTGGTAGCTCAAAGAAAAATCCAGCTACACATGGCATCCAATGTGGGGCCACATAAGGCCTCAGAAAGCCTTTAAAAAAAAAAAACCAGCCGGGCGGTGGTGGCGCACACCTTTAATCCCAGCACTCGGGAGGCAGAGGCAGGCTGATCTCTGTGAGTTCGAGGCCAGCCTGGGCTACCAAGTGAGTTCCAGGAAAGGCGCAAAGCTACACAGAGAAACCCTGTCTCGAAAAACAAAAAAAAAAACAAAAAAAAAAAAAAAAAAAAAAAAAAAAAACAGTTCAGAATATAGAGTCAAACGTGGCTTCCTGGTGACCATGGTCTCTTGGGTAGGATTGGCAGCGTACAGAGATGTGGCTACCGGCTGTTGCCTACAGGGCTGGAACCAGACACCAGTGCCGTGTACCAGAGTCATGCGCTAAACTGAGCCACATGGCAGCTGACATAGCAGTATAAGATTTGTCTCACACAGGGACTGGAAAGATGGCTCAGCGGTTAAGGGCACTGACTGCTTTCCCAAAGGACCCGGGTTCAAATCCCAGCACCCACCTGGCAGCTAACAACTGTCTGTAACTCCGAGATCTGACACCCTCACACAAAATAGTGCAGGCAAAACAATGCACATAAAAAAAAAAAAAAGATTTGTCTCACACAATCAGAGAATGCTGCAGATGCTCAGAAAAGACAGATCCAGATGGGGAAAAAGAAACTCTAAATAGGTTACAGTGTGTTTAAAAAAAATGTGTGTAGGCTTAAAAAATAAAAGAAAATGAGTACAAACAGTCATAAAAATAGTTTATAAATAATAACATAGAGTCTTTAAAGACAGAACAAAATAATATAAAGAGGATAAGCCATGTGAATATGGAAAGCACACAAACAGTCTGGATCCTGTATGGTGTCTTGTTGACTTTAAATCTTCTTTTTTTTGTTGTTGTTTTTTTTTTTGTTTTTCGAGACAGGGTTTCTCTGTGTAGCTTTGCGCCTTTCCTGGAACTCACTTGGTAGACCAGGCTGGCCTCGAACTCACAGAGATCCGCCTGGCTCTGCCTCCCGAGTGCTGGGATTAAAGGCGTGCACCACCACCGCTGGCGACTTTAAATCTTTTGATTTCTGATGAATGAATGACGGCTGATAAGAGACATGGGATTGTAAGAGGGGCTGCTGAATTAACCAGCCTAGATAATTTAGGAATGCCTTAGCTTTCAAATGGAATTTAAAAAAATATGTTGTGTTGGGGAAGATGTTTTGCTTTTGTTTCCATGGGAAGTGAAAGGCTGTGGATTCATTCGAGGTTAAAGAGAATCAGGTTTGATTAGGGGAGACCTCCTGAAAATCTTTACTACAGATATAAAGAAATAAACCTACAAACCCTACAAGGTAGGTGACCTATATTTTATCTGCTCCAATGTAAAACAAACAAACAAAAATAATCTTTAGCTGGCTTGTGTACAATGCACAGTCCATACTTGTGTTAGTACAGATACGTATGTTACCATTGAAAGTTCGTGTGCTTTTGGAGCAAGGGAACAAGACACCAATGAAAACAGGTGGCCCAGGTGATCCAGCCTCTCAGAATGCCTCTGTTGCAGTTTCCTCAGAGTTCTTTCTACATCCAGCTTCAAGGCTGCTGGCTGAGAAGGTCCAGCCTCACAGACTACTGTAGCCAGGACTGCAGATAAGCCTTGCACTTTCCCGTTGCACTAAGACCGAATAACTAATGTTATGGCTAGTTTTCCCAGGACTTGACCATTATCTCAATCTTCTCAAGGTTCTACAAAGATGCCATCACCCCCAGACAACAGGAAGCAGTCTAGAGAACACAACACCCACATTCCCAAAAGGGGGGGATTGGTCATAGGGTGGATTATAGATGTGTGTCATCATTTAGTGGGGGTTGGTTACAAATTGTTACTGGTCATGGTCAGGGAGAAAGCTGAACAAAGGAGATTAGATTCAGGGATCTCTTTATGAAGGGAAAGTGGGGATAAGGTAAAGAAATGGTGGGATTAAAGGGGAGGTTGTTGAGACTACTTTTGAACAACCACTATTTTCAAAATTTTACATTGCCATGGATTTTTGATACAAATTTAAAGTTATTTTGTTATACTATATATATGTTTCTACTCTTGTTTAAGGTATTTTGTATATTGTTACAAGTTTAAGGTTATTTTTGTTAGACATATGATTGTGGTTATATATTGTGTCCCCCAATATATCATGTACCCTAATAAAACTTACCTGGGGTCAGATAACAGAATAGCCACTAGATTAGACATGGAGGCCAGACAGTGGTGGCACACACCCTTAATCCTGGCATTCCGGAAGCAGAGGTCCATCCGGATCTCTGTGAGTTCAAGGTCACACTGGAAATAGAGCCAAGCATGGTGGCACATACTTTTAATCCCAGCACTTGAGATCTCATGTCTTTGCTTGATTCTGCCTGTCATTTTGCTTTGCTTAATAAAGCATCTCGTTGAGTTGGAAATTGGTGTTTGGATGTGATTTGTGCCTAATATGAGGTCCAGAGGGGAGAAGACCACAGTGTACGGGTCCCTTCAGTTAGTATATTATATTACATCCATGTAAAGAAATATTAAAACAAAGAATGTAAAGGACCTCAACACAAATATCTAAAGGTGTATTTGATGCCAAAAAAATCAGAGTGTGGTAGTGTGGATGAAATGAAGAAGCTTGAGCTTGAAGCTGGGAGGCAAGAGTGGGTTCAGTCAGGATGGACTAGCTGGATATAGGAGCATCATCATACGGCTGTTGGAACTGGTGCTTTCATAGGTGACGATGGACTTCCTACTACGCTTCAGAATGCTCAGACACAGAGTCAGCTTCATGCCAGCGGATGATGCATGGCCTGTGGGCCAGAGCCTCCCTGGGCTTTTTGCCTGTTATTTTTATGTGTTCTTCCAACAGAACTGGTGATGAGTAATGCTGGCATCGCAGAAATGGGGATGCTGAGTGAGAGAAATAAACACTGCCAAATAAACGAGCTTGGTGTTTTTCCTCATACTCATTCAGAGAATGAACCAAACAAGTGAATACAGTCAGCTTCCGAGGAGCATCCCTTGGCCTTCTATGGAGACCAGACAGACTTGGTCATAGCATACTCTTTTTTTTTGGGGGGGGGGTCTTTCGAGACAGGGTTTCCTCTGTGTAGCTTTGCACCTTTCCCGGAACTTACTCTGTAGCCCAGGCTGGCCTCGAACTCACACTACCTCTGCCTCCCGAGTGCTGAGATTAAAAGTGTGCACCACTACCACCTGGCTCCATAGCACACTCTTAAGTGGAAGAAAGTTGGGGGTTCTCCTTAACGCTGAATCTCCTGGCCTTAAAAGGCCAACATTTCCAAAGACCAGCTGTTCCCACTTTCTTGCCTCCAATTCCTACAGCTATCTTCAGGGGGCCAGTCTGGAAGGCTGGGTCTGACTTAGTAGCAGGATATGTTCTATGACAAGGAAGACAACAGTTCTGGCCATTTTCTTGAGTCAGCAGTTGTGGCCAAAAGTGAAAAGTGTAGCTTTGTGGTGGAACCCCAGAGGAAACCCTTGGATGAGTATGTCTCCCAGAAAGGGAGAATGTGTCCATGGCAAGTTCAAAAGCGCTGCCCTGTGAGCTCCTTCCTGCTCTCGTTTTCTGGAGGTGAGGGAAGTCTCCCCCAGTTCTCCTCACACCCATACCCCAGCTTGCTTCTCTTTGTAACTTGGTGATTGGAAAGAGGACTCCCTTAAATGCTTGTCCTCTTATCTGGAGACATATGCCACAAACCATCTTAGAAATTAACAAAAAGATTTACATAACAGCTATGATGTCGAAAGTATGAAGAGCAGCCCGTGACTACATTTTATAAACAGAGTACAAGCATCTTAGCCAAGACATGAGCTTAGCTCTTCAGGTGCATTAGTTAGATACGTAGGGAGGGGAGACGTTATTTTGTTTGTTTGTTTTTAAGAAATCTCTTTAAAAGAAAGTCCAAACTTACAAAATAACTCAAGTCTTTGTATTATAAAAGGATCTCTGAAGGTGAGCTGTAAAGAATTCATCCAGTTGTTTCTGTAGTAGGATCAATTTCCCTAAATTCTGTTTACAAAGAGATTCTCACAAGGAAGCCTGTTTTGTACAGTGAAGGACCACTGCACTTGACATGGGGATGAAGTTACGGAAGACATGTTAGCCAGGAGGCTGTGTCCGGATAGGTCCGCATGAAGTCTCTCCCCTTGGTCTTTCTTAGGTCGGCGTCCTTCCTTTCTGCTTCTCACAGGAGCCTCCCCACGGAATGGTTAGACACATTCCCCAAGCCTCTCTTTTTCATGATCTGCCATCCTGTTCTCTCTCTCTCTCTCTCTCTCTCTCTCTCTCTCTCTCTCTCTCTCTCTCTCTGTTTTTCAAGACAGGGTTTCTCTCTGTACCTTTGGTGTCTGTCCTGGATCTCGCTCCATAGACCAGGTTGGCCTTGAACTCACAGAGAAAGCGCCTGCCTCTGCCTCCTGAGTGCTGGGATTAAAGGCGTGCGTCCCCACGGCCGGCACGTGGCCTCTCTTTGCTCTCATTACCCTTGGGATTCTCTGACTGACCACATCAGAGTGGACACCAAGGTCCATCCCTGTCTAAGCATATCAGACTTGTGTAGTTCACTTCTCACCTCACGCACCTAAGGCAAACTGAATTATTTCCATCTCAAATGCAACGCTAGCTTTGGAGGAAGACGAAAGGCTTTGGAACTTACAAAAGATGAAAATCTTCTTTTCAAAGAGTTTGTGCACACCTACTCTTTTTCCTATAATACTTTATATAAAAATCTGTGTGGTGAGATGTTACACAAACTTCTCTGACCTCCTCCAAACCTATGGACTTCCATACTGGCTTAAAATCAAGCAAAATGCGGTAGTCTAAAATTTACAGTTTCTAACCGGTTATGCTGGATAGTTTCATGTCAACTTGACACAAGCTAATGTCATTTCAGAGGAGGGAACCTCAATTTAAAAACTGCTTCCATATGGGTGAGGGAAAGATGCCCTCCCCCTCCCTTGCTCCTGCCACCTGTGGTGGGTAAAGGAGCTGACCGTCCCCCTTACCAGCTGCCCCACTCCGGAAAGTGGACCCTGCACCTCGCCTGGACAGCACAGTAGAGCTGACCCTATTGACCGGGTGCCAGTAAACTGTCCCCACCCCTCATCTGCTATACGGTGGTGTAGGCAGGGGAGAGATGCTCCCTCCATGCCTTGGCTCCTGTGGCAGGTGGGAGAGCTGGTCCTGAGGTCATAAGAGCAAAAGAGCTGTCCCTGCCCCTCACCAGCTGCGGCACTCGGGAGAATGGCCGCTGCACCTCACCTGGGCAACACAGTAGAGCTGGCCCTGAAGGTGTAGGTGTAAGAGAGCCAACCCTGAGGACATGAAAGCAGGAGAACTGGCCCCGCCCCTTGCTCATCAGCTGCAAAGGATGAACTAGCCAGGACAATGCTGGAGAGCTCACCCTGGTGGTGAGGCCAATGGAGATCTGGCGGGCTGACCAATCCTGCAACTACCCAGACCCAGAAGCAGGGTTATGAGTTGGCCCACCCCAACATCCACCCCATCTGTGATCTGTGGGAGCATGTGAAGGGACCTGTCCTGCAGACCCAAAACTGCAGGATCTCCACAACACAGGGCAACAACAGGATATCTAAGTGGAGACCCAGTGAGGGCCCAGCATGATAGTGTAGCAGAAACCAGAGGCCTCGAACCAGACCAACGACTCTTTGCAACGAGCAATTTCAAGTAAAGATATAAAGACAAAAAGGGTTACTGCGTGACTCACTGTGTTACATTGCAGCTTCCATGATAAGATTTTTTTCTTTCTTTCCTTCTTTTTACTCTTAAATTTTATTTTATTATTTTATTTTTTGGGGGGGGAGTTTGCAAGGGCAGAGGGTGGATACGAAGGGACAGGAAATGAATGGGATCGAGATGCATAATGTGAAAGACACAAAGAATAGATAAAAAGAAAGTTAAAAAAATTTAGAAATGCCTCCGTAAGATCGGTCTTTAGGCAAGCTTATAGGGCATTTTCTTAATTAGTGATTATTTGGGGGGGGGGCGGCCCACTGCGGGTGGTGCCATCCCTGGGGTGGTTGTCCTGGATTCTATAGAAAAGCAGGCTGAGCAAACCGTAGGAGCAAGGCACTGAGCAGCCCCTGTATGGCCTCTGCATCAGCGCCTGCCTCCAGGTTCTGCCCTGTTTTGAGTTTCTGTCCTGATTTCCTTCAATGATGGACTAAGATGTGGAAGGGTAAGCCAAATCAATTCCTCCTTATCTTGCTTTTGGTCACAGTGTTTCATCAGGGCAGTGGTAATCCTGACTAACTGTGATGCCGTCTGCAAGCCCTTCTTGTCAACCAAGTCATCCCAGATGTTCAGAAACTGGAGTAGGGATTGTGTTAATACATATCCTTTATTTTATTTGAATCAATTCCCCTTTCCCCGCCTAATAATTAATTGACGATGTATAGGTGCTTTCTGGTGGTGTCTGTTGATGAGAAACAGCAGGGGAGTCAGAGAGATGCATCTGGAGAGGCTGGGTTCTTCCATCCCACAGCAATGCTCAGTGAGATGGCCAGAAGCGTTGCTGATGGTGTTTGTTTGTGCAAATGTCTGTTTCAAATGGCTTTGATGCAACCCTCTCTACATTTACAATTCATTTGTTTCACTTGCTCTCTTTGCACACGTATGTGTGGATGTGTCTAAAATACATACATTTAACAAAATTTAAATTTTCTGAGAAGTTCTTTTGAAAGGTGCCCTATTATTATTATTATTATTATCATGAGTAAGTAGAAATCTGACCATTTAGACGTAAGGCAATCTCTCTCATGACAGCTGGGTGGGCCCTGTCCAAGTGCGAGGAGGCCTTTAGACCACCCCAAAGCAGCGATAATGCCAATATATTTTGAATATCAATGTAAAGTCAATGTTAGCTTTCCCATGGTCTTAGCTAGCACAATATACAACCCGGAGTCCAGAAAAAGCACCAGAGGTTTAAGAAACCCACTTGAGCTCCATTAAAGATCTGATGAAGATATCCAACTCAGTTCTCACATGGACAGTTACATATTTTGCCTCTCATGTCATGTCAACAGCATAGAATGTGACAAAGTCCTCAGCAGTCCTCTCAACTTAAAAGTAACCAGCTAACCAATGGCAAATAAGGCCAGTCTCTCTGCCAGTGGGATGTTATCACAGCTGCGTGAGATTTGTCCTGAACTGTTAAATCACCTTTTCTGTATTAATCCGCCTCAGCTCCCTTCTTACTATGCCTTCATGAACTAGGACATCTTCAATGCTGAAGCCATGTTCTTCCCATGTCCCTGTTTCAATCTGGTAGAACTTTTAGGAAACACTAGACCTGTGGGGACCCAGAGTTGACCTGTGAGTTGACCAATCAACTCAAATGAAGTCAAGTATGAACACATGGAAAAATGAAGAAAACAGGAACTGTAGCAGGAGTATTAACCAAGCTAGGATGTGTTGTCCTTTTTCAAAACTGAACTATGGCTACTCATATTGATGAGAATTGTGTTCTTGTGGTGTCACGTCCCTGAGGCTAATGAGGAGGGGGTGGGGCCAGAAGGCGGAAGGACCAGTAGCACCATGGTTAGTGAGAAGTAGTGTGGTTGGAAATTGTGGGAGCTGCATATGTTTTGCTTAATGGGGGTGTGGCTACACACTCCAGGCTATTGTTGCCTGCAAGAGCGCAGCCCCAGTGTTCTTAACCCATTTCCAGCAGAAGCCAGGATTCCAAGAACCCATGAGGACACTTCCAACTTCTAAATGTTAACAGAAACAAACCAAACCAAAACCAAAACCAAAACAAAACAACAAACTCTTCAAACACTGCTAAACAAGCCAAACAAAACAGTCACACGGGCTTCTCTAAGCTACAACATCTTGGGGAGATGTGTCATTAAGAGAATGCAAGCACAGGATAAATGCCTAGACACAAAAGCTGTGAAGGGTCCTTCCTAACTCTGATACTCACACTGAGGGATGATGACCCCAGGCATGGAATCATATTTTCTAATAACCAAGAATTCTGTTCTTTACACAACCAAGTGTGATTTGTCGTCTCAAATGTTTCAATCCGTCCCTTCAGCTTCAATTCAGGAATTTCTTATTGTTTTCAAAGCCCATGAGACACTGGTTTAAGTAAAGCCATGTGCTTTCCATGAGCAGGTCTCCACATCTGGACAAGTCTTTTTCCAGACCTATTTCTCACCTCATACATATCAATCAGCCTTGACTACATCTATTTTCCCACTTTGCCTGAATAAGCTACTAACTTCTTCAACATAGAGACCATATTCTGCCATATCTGTGAAGGCTTGAGACGTGTTGCTTCAACAGTTACAATGGGTGAAGCATTTGAGGAAACCCACCTCAGTATCAAGTCTGTGGCTAAAGTTTCAGTCATCAGCCATTCAGATAAACACCCAAGAAAACCTCCAGACTGAGTGATTTTTGTGGCATTTGGTAAATGCCAAATATAAACTTATATCTGAAAACGTCATTGAGAAAAGATATTTATAGAATCAAAGGATATTGACAAGAGACAGTGAACAAGATAAAGGTGTGATCCATTGCTGTATCATTTTTATGGTCACTATTGTCTTTCTCAACAGACCACCATCTGTTATTCAAAATCCCCTTGGCCCAAGCCTGCCAGAGGAAGGGCTCTGCCTCACCCCCGCTTACCCCACAGGCCATGTGGATTCTTCACATAGAGGCAAGAGGCCCAATGGGCTTTGGGTAAGGGTATGGGCAACACCTAGAAACTTTCAAATTAGGAGACCTAAGGCATTTGCCCTGGTTCCAAGGCCACATGGACACATTCTCTGTGTAGGTACCTTTAACTCATATACTGAGAGATGTGTCCCATGTCCTTTGTCTTGCTGTCATGACAAACCAATGGCAAGATGAAAACTCAAGGGAGGGAAGGTTTGTTTCAGCTCACAGCTCTGCAGTTCATTCCATCATGGTGGGGAAGGCATGCCATCAGGAGGTTGAGGCGGCTGGTCACATGGCTCCACGGTCAGGAAGATGAGAGTAATGAGTGGTCGCATCAAGTAACTTCCCTTTTTATGCATCCGGGTGCACAGTCCATGAGTGGATGGCACCCATATTCAGGGTATGTCTTCCCACCTCAATTATCATAATCATGATCCCTCATAGGCGTATCCAGACACTAACCTAATCTAGGAAAAATGTTATCCACATACATCCAGTGGCTTGTCAAAGTGATTCTAGACCCTGTCAAGTTGACATGCAATGTTAACCATTACATGACTTTGTAAAGCCCCCTTGAGTGGACCCTTTTCATTCTTATTTTTAATCTTTATTGCCTTTGTTATTCTTGGGTGTAAGATGGCATTTATAGATTCATTTTATTCTTTAAATTATTTTCTTTTTATTGACTAAATGTATTCTTGGACAGTTTCGTACCTGTATATAATGCATTTTGATTTCTCTCAACCTCACCCTCTCCCATCTCTCTCTCACCCTGTTATCCCCTCTCCTCCCTGCAAGTCCCTTTTGAGCTATCCTGATTGGCTCAATGTTGGGTACACAAATGGTGAACGATATCCCTCCCCAGTATCTATTGGTAACCAACAGTTCAGCAGAGGGAGAGGCCCCCAGTCCATGGTCTCATCTTGTGCAGCTCCCGTGTAGACAACCGCAGCTGACATGAGATCATGTTTGTAATGGCTGCATCACATCCTGAAGACAGCATTCTAAAGTCCTTCTTCCTGTCTGCTGGCTCTTACAGTTTTTCTCCTCCTTCTTCTGAGACTTAGAGAGGGTTGAAGGGGCCTTGGATTCTGCACAAAACACACCTAGACACCAAATTCTCAGCACCAAGGAGATTTATTACAAGTGGGGTTTGGGGCTCAGGATTGTGGGTTCAGAGTTTGGGGGGTGGCTCTGGATCAGGGAAAGACAGCAGCAGGTATCTCTGCAGGAGTGGTTTTTAAGGCGAAAAGGGGGGAGTGTGTGCTAGGGTGAGTTGGTAAGTCCTGATTGGGTCTGTTAGTCAGTGTAGCCAAATAATTTTGAATGCTTGACGCTGGCGTTTTGATAGCTAGACCTTGGAGTTTTAGGCATAAGGAAATGTCCAAATATGGGAATATACCTTGGTGACTAGCTTTAGGAATATAACAGTTTAACAAAGGAGTAGAAGGGGAGAGGCTAAGACCTGCCAGCACCCTGTTTGCCATGCTCGGGCCTTCTAGAGCGTTTCGGGGTGTAGTATGAGTGTCTTCTTTAAAGCTGAGCATTTCAGCCAGCTCTTTTTCTCAGCGCCTTGAGCAGCCATGCATCTCTGTGTTTGCTGCCGGTCAGGCTGGGGTGCTGGGCCAGGCAACAGAGTGTGTGCAAGAAGGCGGGAGGTTCTGTGTGCGCGTGTATGTGTGTGTGTGTGTGTGTGTGTGTGTGTGTGTGTGTGTGTGAATATATATATATATAATATATATAATATATATAATCCCTCATATATATATATGTATATATATATATATATACGTATATATATATGGGATTATGGGTGCACTACACCGTTCTCAGTTTATACAGTGCTAGAAATCAAACCCAGAGCTTCTTCATGCTAAGAAAGCACTCCCCCAACTGAATTTATTCTATTCAATTATTGTACAAAGTGAGGCATTTTTGATGACCTCTTCACATACGTATACCATGTATTTTTTTCAAGTCACTCTATTACCCTCTCGTTTCCCATCTCACCTCTTATCAGTACGCTCTCCCTACCAAATAATCTCCCTTTCACTTTCATGGCACTTGAATTCCGCAAGGAAGAGAAGACATGTTTATCTTTCTGGGTCTAGTTTACCAGCTTAACGTGATGACAGGAAATAGTATCTTGTCCAGTGTTCTTTGAATAAATGTACAAACACCGGCCACTGAGCTGATAAAGTCCCTATCTCAAGAAGATGACGCCTATGTGCTGTCACAGTGTCATCTTGTGTGTGTGTGTGTGTGTGTGTGTGTGTGTGTGTGTGTGTGTGTCAGAAGCTCTGAGATGGAGAGCTTATTCTCAATCTAGAACATCAGCGGCATGTGCATGTTTATGACGCGGCTCTGAAGAGCAATGGAAGACACGATGTGCTATGTCATGATATTAGGCAGAGCTCTCGAGGGAACATCACCGGCAGAATGAATGTACATTAGAAGAGAGTTATTACATTGGTTTACATGGTATAGGCTGGGTCATCCGACCATCACTGTCTACCCACTGGAAAGACTAAGACTCAGATGCGCACTCATTCCACGACTCTGGATGCCTCAGCCGTACTCTCCTGACACTGATGGCCTGGAGGAATCCTAGAGATCGACACTAAGAGGCTGAGGAAGCAGGGTTCTGACGGTATCCAGGGACAGCAGCAGCAACCACAGTGGGGTAGACACACTCAGCAAGAAGCGAGGGCGGACAAGAAAGCCGTACTGCTTTCCCCTCAGATCTCTTTCTGTGTGTGCCAGGAAAGGTGCTGTCCATTCTGGAGGAAGGTCTTCCCCACTCAGCCCTGCCTGGAGATGGACCAGCCCAGAGGTGTGTCTCTTTGTTGATTCCAGATCCAGTCGAGTAGACACCCACGTTAACACTCACATGGTGTTAGTATCTATACCTCCAATGGTTCAGAAGGATGTCAGAGTGTAAGGAATAGTAAGTACCTGGAAAAGGACAGTAATTGCATCTCTCCCTGCTTCTGGGTGGAAGGTGAGGGACTACATATGATGAGAATCTGGGGAAACTTGGCAAGTTACCTTCTGAATAGATTAAAATCTGTTGCAAGCCCTTTAGTGTAAATTTTTCTGACTTCTTCGTGGTAATTAGCTTCATGGAATGTTGCCAAATGGCTTGTTTTTTCTACTCTGAGCCCCTTTGTAAGTACTTCTGGGAATGTCTGAAATATGAGATAAGCACTCTTACCCCAAAGTTTTATTAAAAAGTTTAATTAACACAAATGTCAACTACCACACTCACTGCCATTCAGTAGGTTGACTGCATTTAAATCTGTGAGCGAGCGAGTAAGTTTAAAACTCACTTCCCTCCACAAGCATAGCTTGCCTTCTCTTCCTGAGAGGCCAGAGAGCCCTGGGGATGCATGCCCCCTGCTTTAGCATATGAGATCTCAGGTCTTCAAATACGGCACACAAGAGCTTGGTCAAGGCTGATTTCCATCCTGTCTTCTTCATTAATCTCTCTGGTCTCCACCAGTCCTGGTCTTACAGTGTGGGTCCTTAGTTGTTTGCTGCCTTCTTGGAAGCCTGGCGGAGATGGGCTGGATTCATTTGTATCTTTGGGGAGTTAACTACGGGTGGTTGGACTCCTTCAGCACCAGCCTCTGTGTGGTGGTAGGGTGGGGGGTAATGGGGGGCGGGCTACTCTATGCTGTGTTCCTCTTTCCTCTGACAGTAAGGGAGAGTGAGACAGCAGAGGTGTACACACAAAGGCAGGAGGGCCCAGGGCCACTTTTGTCTGTTTCTATCTGCACAGTCCACTAAAGCTTACCACTCAGCTAAATGGAACAGTCCTGTGTAAATCATGTTTCAAGCTGCGAGCAAATTCACTAGCATGTTTGAACAACACCTTCCTCCATAACAGGTCATTCATAGGCATATTTTGAAAGTCAGATTGCCATAATGTATTTCTGGTGGCTTGGAAATACGCACTGACAGGTGTGAAAATCAAGATCTTCTTACCACTCTTCACTCGTTCCTCAGACATCTGAGTAGTAACAGCATGTCCTTTGAACTGTTTGCTTGGGTCACTCGTTTTACATTTTGGCCACTGTCCTGGACCTCTACGGCAGGTCCCCAAGGACAAAGCATGCAGATACGAAGCGATAACCGAATTGACATTGACAGACCACTCATCCCATGGCAGCACGATGCAGCTCCCATGGAACAGTCACCAAAATCACAACACTGTCCAGACATTTAAAAGAAGAGAAATTTTAGAACTTCTGTTCGCAGACCGCAGTGGGATTGAACTAGAAATCAGTTTCAGAGAGGGTAATAAAAGTTAGAGTAGAAACCAGGAAATCAGTGAAGAAAATCTCAAACACCAAAAGTTCTTTGAAAGGAATCACGAAAACTAATAAGTTCCAAGCCAGAAGAAAGGGAGGGGGTCAGAAATGGAAGACTGTCACGAGAATAGATAACAAACAAACAAACAAACAAACCACAGATGAAAAGACTGCTATGCCGTGTCTTTCCTGACCTGGATGAAATGGGTCAACTCTTTGAAACAAAATCTACTAATCTTCATATAAATAGAAATAGACCGTATTAAATACATAGGTGTCTATTTAGTTCTTAAATGCTCTCTGTTTGTTGTATGTCCACAGATACATGTGTATGTACAGGTGCATGCACATGCGGAGGCCAAAGGTCAGTGTTGGACGTCTTCCTGGATCACTCTCCACCTTATTTTTTCAGACGGGGTATCTCTCTGAACCTGAGCTTCCCATTTCATCTGGACAGACTGGCTACCGACCCCTGGGATCCACAGGTCTCCAGCTCCCATTTCATCTGGACAGACTGGCTACCGACCCCTGGGATCCACAGGTCTCCAGCTCCCATCAGCACTGGCATTGCAAACACATGCCTCTGTGCCTGGTTTTTTCATGGGTGCTGGCGATCTGAACTCAAGTCTTCATGTTTTCTGGGCAAGCGCTGTGTTCACTAAGCCATCTTCGCAGCCCCTATTAAAGAAATTGAATCAATAATTGATTTCTTTCTGTTATGGTTTAGATGAGTATCTTTCAGAGATCTATAGATTAAAGGCCAGGATGGTGTTATTGGGAGGTGCTTTGGATCGTTAGAAAGCAGGACCTTGTGGGAGGTCCTTTGGTCATTGCGAACATGCTGGAGGAGGGTTGGGGACCCTAGTCTGTGCACTCTCTTCTGACTCTTCTTCCAGACCCATGAGGTAAGTGGTTTGCTCTGCAGCTTGCTTCTGATATGGTGTGCTGCCTTTACCAAACGTCCAAAGCAGGGCTTTACTGAGCGCCTCCAGAACCACCAACTCAATTCAACTTTCCTCTTTCCAGGTGAATTGCCTCAAGCATTTTATTATATTAATGGGAAGCTACTATGGCTTCTATACTAGTTTCTTCTCTCAGTGTTGTGATAAAATACCCAGCAAAAGCAACTCGAGAGAGGAGACGTTTATTTTGACAAAAAGCTCCAAAGTCTTTCAACTAGCACCACACTGGAAAATAGCAATTAGCTTTCCCAGTTAGATCAGGCAAAAGGCACAGTGTCCTTCCCTGTTTAGCATGGTACTGCTACCATAATAAGACAAGAATAAGAAATGAAATATATGCAGATTGGAAAAGACAAGTTAAACTTCCTATGTTCATAGATGACACGATTGTCTACATGGGCAATCTGAGAGAATTAATAACAAAAGACCTGAAACTAACAAGAGATTGTAATAAGATTTTAGGATACAGATTAATATGCAAATATCAACCAGTCTCCTATAAAGAAGCAAGGGGAACAGAAAACAAGCAGAATTTGACATTAAAGACAGAGCACATTTACATTAACACCCCCAAATTACTTAGGCATTAATGAAATGTGTGTATGTGTGTTCAATATCTGTATGATGAACACAACCAGAAGAATTTAAAAAATGGATCAACTTTTTATGTTCATGGATAAGAAGATGCAATATTGTCAGTATGTCAGACCTCATATCAAACTATTCATTCCAATTGAGACCACCAAAGATTTGAAGATTTTTCCAAAACATACAAAGAATGTTTAAAACCCACTGATAAGAAAACAACTCAATTACAAAAAGGGGTCAAAGTTAGCAAACACCTCACTGAAGAAGGTGTACAGATGACAAATGACCATGAGAACAGATGTTCCGTAGCCTACGATGTCAGCAAAATGTAGATCAAAACAGCAAGGCACGAACACAGGTTAGAATGACTAACTTCAAGAACACCAAAACACCAGATGCTGACAACGGTGTGGGACATAGACTTGCAGCCTGCACTTGGGAATGCAAAAATGATTTAAGTCTATGGTTCTCAACCTGTGGGGGTCACGACCCCTTTGGGTCAAATAACTCTTTCTTTTTTGTGTTTTTGTTTGTTTGTTTGTTTGTTTCATTTTGTTTTGTTTTTCAAGACAGGGTTTTTTCATGTAGTTTTGGTGCCTGTCCTGGATCTCACTCTGTAGACCAGGCTGGCCTCAAACTCACAGAGATCCACCTGGCTCTGCCTCCCTAGTGCTGGGATTAAAGGCATGTACCACCACTGCCTTTAAATAACTCTTTCATAAGAGTCGAATATCAGATATTTACATTATGATTTATAACAGTAGCAAAATTACAGTTATGAAGTAGCAACAAAAATAATTTTATAGTGAGGGTCACTACACCATGAGTAACTAGTTATATTAAAGGGTCACAGCATTAGGAAGGTTGAGAACCACTGGTTTAAGCACTTTAAAAGACAGCTTAGCAATTCCTTACAACACTAAACATGTTCTGGCCACAGAACAGTTGTACTCCTTGAGATACATAAAACTGAAAACTTACATTTACACAAAACCCAATATATTGTGCCTATTACAGCTATTTTTGCAATTGCCAAAATGAGGAAGCATCACCGTATTGGTAGGTACTGAATATCTACTCCGATAAAACCAAACAATAGAATCTTAGTCAGTACCAAAAAGCACTAAGCTGCCAAACCAAAAGAGACATAGAAGATACTTCAATACATATTTCTAAGTAAAACAAGCCAAGCAGGAAGAGAGTACATGTACCGTAACCCTGACAACATGGGTTAGACAGAGTATGGATGCAATTAAATGATGAACAGTAGCCGTGATGGAAACAGTGATTGACTAGGTGGAAAGCAGAGGACTTTTAGCACTGAAAATATTTTCATGATAGTGTAGTGGTGGACACACACCAGTAAACATTCTTCCAACTGCAAAGAATATACAGCTAAGAGAGAAGCCTAGAGGCTGGAGAGATGGCTCGGTGGTTAAGAGTGCCTTTGCACTAAGAGGACCAGAATTTGCTTCCCAGCACCCACACTGAGTGACCCACAACAGTCGGTGACTCCTCCTCTGGGGGTTTGATGCCCTCTTCTGGCCTCCATCGGCACCCATACATGTGTAATACATGTATCTATACCCATACATGTGTAATACATACGTATAGATACACATGCATACAAATAAAAAATAGCTCTTAAAAAAAGAAACAACCTTAAGTAAACATTACAGCTTGTGGATGATGTGTCAATGTAGGTCAACAGTGATGGAGCACGGTGCAAGGCTGTGGCTGTGGCTGTGCATGGAGCAGCGCGCATGAATGATGATGCTGTACTGTACTCAGTTTCTCTATGAACTTACAACTGCTGTAAAAAATGGAGGGAGGAAGGAGAAAACCGTGAGAGGTAACAGGGAGAGAGGAAGAAAGTGAGGGAAAGAAAGAAAACAAGACAGAAGGGGCCAAGGGAGACGGCTCGGTCACAGAACGTCAGCAGGGAGTGAGGGAGATGACTTGGGACGCCAGCAGACCCTTGGAGCTCATTGGGCAGCCGACCTGTCCTAACAGATAAGCTCCGGGTTCAGTAATAGACCCTGTCTCAAAAAATAAGGTAGAACGAGATTAAGACTTCCCCAAGTTTGACCTCTAGCCTCTACACTCAAGTGTGCATGTATACCTGCATGCATGGTACACACACATGAATGTGTGCATACACCCAACACACACACACACACACACACACACACACACACACACACACACACACACATGAAAGAAGACAAAGAGATAGGAGAGAGAGATAGACAGACACACACACACACATACACAGAGAGAAAGAGAGAGAAAGATTATTGTCTCTGCAGCTAGACATTACAGCAGCTTGACAACACAGGGAGCCATGACCCAGCATGCAACTTTCTTCCCTCGGGCTGGACCAATGCTAACCAAATGCTTGCAATGGAAAACTGGCCCCTCCTGTGTGCAAACAGCACGGAGTACTGGGAATCCACAGCAGCCCACACACACATCTGATGACTTCGTGCTTTTCTCTGTAGCCACGCCTTCCTTCTCCTTCCTGGAGGCCTTCCAACCAACGATTATCTTGTTTGTTCTTTACCGATGGATGACCTTTCATGGTGGGTAGCAGCTTAATGAAATCATGAGGTTAAAATAGAATTCCCTTGTCTTTGAAGTCTGCGTTTGACACTTTCTGCTCCTTTGCCAAAAACCAAAGCACTGCCTTGGATAAGAGGGTAGGGGCAGGGTAGGTCAAAGTGCTGGAGGTGGGAGAGGGCATAGCGTGGTCATGGAGCAGGGTCTCCACTGGGAGTGGCCGTGCATGTTCCATTACCCACAGGTTTCCTTTGGCCCCTGCTCACTTAGCCAGTGTCCTTAGAGACACCGACCTCCTCTGGGCTTCCTCTGGCGGGCCGGGACAAATCTTTTTCACAGAATCAAAACCTGCAGAAGACTTGAAGGGGCTGAGGGAGCTGGTCCTTGGGACCAAGCAAAACCCCTCCTGTTCTATGGCAGTATTTGAGAAGTCTCCTTGTTCTGTTCTTAGTAGGAAAAGAAAACACTAGTTTTTCCTTGAGATCTGTTTGTGTTCTCGTATTTTCTCAGCATTGTCTTGTCAGTTTTCCCTCATAGCAGCGATAATATTTTAACTTTCCTTCAAGCACCCTGAAAACGTCAATAATTGTAAACAGAACTTTGTGCTCCAGTGACATCTCACATGCAAATGCATATAAACGAAAGTATGTGGGGTTAGAGAAGCTCTTCCAGGTTCGAGTTTGGATGTGGAGGAGGAGGTGCCTCTTCTCACCTTTGGGTACCCATGTATAGCTCTGTCCTCATAAACTCCACTGATACCAAGAATGCCTTTAACAATTAATAAAGCTTTTCTTTTACTCCATGATTAAATACGAGAGCACACGCTTTTAGGAGAGAGAGCATCAGTCTTAAACTTGCATAGACTTACAGATAACAGACAGCAGGTAAGTCTTGATTATGTTGAGTGCACACAGGGTACCTCTATTAAAGAAACAGAAAGGGAGGACAGATGTCTGTCATTCTTAGGGCCATTAGGGCAGATCTTATACACCCCCATCTTACATTTTATGAATCCTTTGGCAGACATCTGCTTCCTCTATTTAAAAAAGACAGCACTGACTTCTAGCAGTCCCTAAGGATGGGTACAGTGATGCTCACTGAGATGTCCACCTGAACCAAGCACCCTAAGAAATGATTTCATTTGATGATGCTTGGGATAGGCATGGATGCTAACAGTACATCCAGGAGTTCAGCTCTGGTCAGTTGCTCCACCTGCCCCTCAAATGGCAGCAACACGGGCTCCATGGAGAAATTCCATGGCACTGTTTAAACATCACTGGCTGCAAGCTATCCCTTCATAAATTGAGTCTAGCTGCCATGAGTCCTGTTGTCCATGAAAGACAGACTGATAAAATATTGTTTTAACAGTCAAATTCCACTGTGAACTTGCTTTGATTCTGTTAATACTCAACTGACTTTTCATTCTGTTGAAATTCTTACCAGGCTCTTCAAAAATACCACAGCCATTTCTCTGTAGAGATGGACCCCTAAGTCCTGAGCATTGATGTGGTCCTTTTAAAAATTATAAATAATTCTCTCTGATACATCACTTTCTGAGTTCAGAGGATTGAGGCAACAGAGGAAGGACAAAAATAAAACCAAGTTTTGAATGCTAAGTTAGATTGCCTGACCCACATTGTCGTCACCCAGAAGCTTCCTGTATGTTTAAGAAAAAGCAGGTTTGGTGACAGACAATATGTGTGGAGCAGGCAAGCTTCTGCTTCCAAAATTCCTGCTCAGACAATGGTTTTGATCCTGGTCATATACTAGACTCACAGGGAAGCTTTTAAAACACCAACCCCAGGTCCCACCTTCAGGATTAATACTGATCTGCATTGGGGAGTGGGAACCATGTCTTTAAAAGTTGCCAGGCTAATTCTAAACCATGATTAAAACCTCAGTATGAATGTGAATCCAGGTCATAAATATAAGGAATTCCATTGGTGATATTGATATGGAGGATATCAGGGGCCCCTCTTGGGGTTCTTGTCTCATTAACACAAGAATTTAAGAATGGACTCCAGTGGAAGCTTGAGGACAGTTTTATTAGCGATTAAAAGAAAACCATCAGGGCAGGCAAGCTGTCAACCCCAGCCGCTACCAGGAGGAGAATGGAGGAGAGAAGGATGTTACGGAGAGTTAAGATGGTATAGAGGCCAAGCAGCCACACTGCGCACAAGTAACCACGTGGCGGGGAGGGAGCATTAGAGAAAAAGGGAGCAAGCCCAAAGTACCAGAGAAAGTGTGCTTAGAAATAGAAAGATAACTGGAAATATGCTTTTCTGAGTAATTCAGAAAAACAGGCAGCCTCACAGGCACTGCCCTTTAAGCTACTGCATTGTGGAATGGGAATTCTGGAAATGAAAGTACAACATTCCATTCAAGAGATAATTATTCTGTCTGTCTCTTCAGTGAGGCTTACAGTGAACCTGCTTTCCTAGAGGTGGCCCTGCCTTTACTGAGAACTGATCCCTTAGCCAGATCATTGATACTGTCCAGCCGAAATGGTGAGTCTCCACACTAGTCAGAGATTTCATTCTCTTGACTTGAAGGAAATAATTTCCCCTGATGGGCCTTTACTGCTGCTGTATTAATATCATTATGACTATTGATCACATCATTACATAGTAGTATTTCAGTTCATATATTATATATAAATGTATACTTTATAATTAATAATACATATATAGATATTTACATATATTCATATATATAAAAAATGTGTATCAAATAGATGACCTGCCACTTAGAGTGGTAAAAGAGCCATAACCTGTCCAGGTAGCTTTCCCTTTAGTCTAAGAGGTACTGAGCACCTGCTTCTCCAGGATGCACATGATCTGAGTAACTTCAAGTATTGATTGGAGCCATGGGGCTGAGATATTGCCTCCTCAATATCTACCACAATTCATATAACACAGATCTTCATGAAATAAATGAAAGGGTCAACTGAGAAACAAACATATTCTGTAGGATCCATCTGATACTTTCTTATAAAAAGTCACTACACACACACACACACACACACACACACACACACACCACACCACACCACACACCAGAGTAGCTTAATTGAGCTGCCAGTGTGAACTAGAATACCAACACAGTGACTTGTGGGGGAAGTAGAAGCATTAAATGCCATGGATGTCATCCTGGAGGAAAGTTGCTCTTCAGGGTTCAGGGTTAATCAAAGCATCAGGAAGATTGCCCAGGAATTGAAAACCAGAGATAAAATGACCTAAGTGGAGATCATTGCCATCTGAGGGAGCAGGGATGGGTTGAATGAGAATGGATCCCCTGTGGGGGTTTGAATGAGAATGGACCCCCTAGGCTCATAAGTTTGAACACTTGCTCTGGAATTGGTGGAACCTTTGTGGAAGGATTAAGAGGTGTGGCCTTGCTGGAGGAGGTGTGCCATCGGTGATGGGCTTTGAGGTTTCAAAAGACTTGCACCGTTCTCAGTGTGCCTCTCTGCCTCCTGCTTGTGGAACAAGACGTGAGCTCTCAATTGTTCCTGCTACCATGTCTTTGCTCCACCGTGGTGGACTCTAACCCTCTGGAACCAGAAACCCGATTAAAGGCTTCCTTTCATAAGTTGCCTCAGTAATGGTGTTTCATCAGAGCAATAAAAAAGGAACTAATACACCATCAAAGCAAGAGACTGAAGAGCGAGAACCAAGCCGTCAATGAGGTCAAATTAACCCAGGCACAGATGGGACTGCAAGAATGGGAAGAAACAAGTTACTCAGGCAAGGCAGGCTGAGTGAAGAAACAAGACCTGAGTCCAGCCAGAAAGGGAAGACTGGGGATCTGCAGGAGGGAAAGGAGGGCTCAGTCCCATCTAACTCTGAACCAAAGGCTTCTGCAAGACAACAGTGCTGTGAGGCTGGCCCTACCAGTCCCGCGGCTGTGTCCTAGAGACAGCTGGGCCACTGCATCCTGAGATCACCAATGAGACCTTCATCAAGAAGCTCCTGGACTGGCCTACCCTCTGTGAAGCCTCCTGCTCTCTGTCTCTTCCTTCCGGGCCCTGTCCACCACCCCTTTTGGCCCCTTCCCCTGGTCACACTCAGTGCCCGTTGATACAGTTGGATATAGGGATGGTGCATCACTCACAGGCGCTTCATCTGCAGTAATATGAAGTTCAGGCTTTTGTGTTTTCAGTATGTAGGTTTCTGCTACAAGCACTCCTGTTTGCTATTTTAAAAACCAGTGAGTTGCAAAGCTGTTACATAATGCTGTTAGGAAAAAGGACAAGGCCTCGGGAGAACTAATTTTTCCTAAAGACCTAGAAGAAAACCTGAACAGGGACTTTCCTGGTGAGGAAGATACAGTATGGGAGAGATGTGTTCATAGAGGAATAGATGAATGAAACAAATGAAAATCTAGAAACAGACTCATGTACATATGGAAACTTCAGACATAGTAAGTATGGTATCTAATCAGTGCTAAGAAAATTAGTTTACTATAAGAATTGGAACAATTTATTAATCACACACAGAAAAATAGATTTCCTAACTTCTGTTCAGATCAGCCATTGTGGACAAGAGGAGACGACTGTCTGGGGACACCTGTGAGGTCATTGTGTCTTAGCAACAGTCTGCATTCTGTTCATGCTTGCTGTTGAAATGGAGCAAGAAACAGTAGTGCAGAATTTGAAATGGGAAGTTGATAGGAAATGCATATGATGAAAACATACATCTGTAATCTCAGTATCAGGAAGCTGAAGCGGGAAGATTGTGACGTCAAGCTTGCATAGCTACGTTGGGGTCAGCTTGGGTTATATGGAAGACTATCCCACACACCAGGATGGGGGGAAGGAGGAGAAGAAATATGATAAACCAGAGATCGGGACTTCCATGGCTTGTAGTGGCATGACTCTCAATGAGCATGGCTACAGAACGGGACTTAGAAAAAAAATACACTGTTCAAGGAAACTGGGCCAGTCTGCTCAAGACAAACAACCCTATGACACCAAGACATGTTGGTTAGGCTTATTTTAAGACCTCCATAATGATTTCTGAAAACAGAAAACTGAACAGGCCAAGTACAGTGGGATTCTATCTTCCAGACACTGTGCCAATTACCAGCTGGCAGCAGAGCCTCTGTGGTCAACCGTAGGGGGCCATTATGGGATGAGATGCACCGATATTTCCTCATGGAAGGGGTAGAGGGAAAGTCATGAGACCCTCATCTGAGACTCCAGCCACCACTGTCTCTGATCCGGCGTGTGCACATGGCAGTATTATGGGGAGCTAGAATATAGAGTATGTAGAAAGTAGGTTGCCTGGTCTCAGTTATGCAGCTTTCATGAGTCATGAAGTGTGCTATAGTGGGTTTATTCTGTTATCCAGCTGCCTGAGAATTGCCCAGGCTCCTCTAAGTAACCCCATAAACTAGCTGGCTCACCAAGCTGCAGTTGGGTAGAAGGTTTTCTTTGGTCTGTTGGCGCCCTGTGTGGTGTGTCTCCCCAGGAAAAGTAATGCGATGCTAGGTATCAGGAAACCAGGTCAAACCTGAGGCCGCGCCAACTGGCCAAGGAGATTCAGTGCCATAGGCAGGTTCCTTTGCTCCTGCATTTCCCATGGCCCCTTTTACTCCACAACAGCAGGATTGGCAAGGAAGATCCCATGACTCACACAGCCAAACAATATTTAGTACCTGCCTCTTCCAGGAAAAAAATAAAACAATATACCTTGATTCTTCTTATAAACCACATCTTTCAACTGTATCTTTGGGGGGGAGGGAGGGTGGCCTGAGGGAGAAAGCCCTCAGTCTAGAAAAAGAGTAGGAGTGGTGTGGCCTCTAGATGAGGATCCACTCCTGGCAACCAAGTCAAATGTGAACTTGGGCTGCCATCTTCCAGCCTCAGAATTCACCCTCTGAGTTTCTAACAGCAGGAGGTTCCTCTGGCCCTCTTTACAGATTATAGTTCTAGTGTGGCCCCAACGGATTAGAAAGAAAAACAATCAACATGAAATTCATCACATGCTGTTGCATTTCGTCTTAAAGAACCTATCTTCTTCTGGTTTGGGTTGGTTTTTATAAGGTTTGTTGTAAAGGGTGGGGGAAGATAAGGAGAACTTAAAAAGCCGAATTTCTCAAATCTGAGCAAGGGTGAGGCATGAAACTGCTCTCCACCCAAATCAGTAATCCGACAGTTTGCTGTGGTGAGACAATTGCATGCATTTGCATTTTGTTCCTGTGTGTGAGAATTTAATTTTTACAACCTGCTGTGTTTTTCAGGCCCTTTAACTAATAGGCTTTTATCACCTTATGATTGCCTAATTTTCTCTTAATTGCTTTATGACAATACAATTTATTTTGATCACTCCCACCCTGCGGTTTTGCTTCCTAATGAAGGACTTAGGAATTTACATGTGCTACTGTGCATTGGTTTGATTTTTCAATCCCTCTTCTTCCTCATGAGTAGAGGAAGAAAACTGGAGTTGAAAGAGCAATATAGTTCTTGTGCTTTCCTGGGTGGGGACATCTCCGATCGTGGAGAGTCCTTCCTCCTGACTGACCTCCACCTATATGCACACGTTCCACCAAGGTCTTTCACTTGGCTTTGGCATGGCTCTTTGTGAGTTGTATACATATGCATATGTTGTGGATGAAGAAAGGAAGCTGGCCAAGGCCATTTAGAAGTGCAGAGCCACTCTGGGTCTGTGATTCACACCATAGCTCCTCGTACACAGCGTTTATTAGATTTGTTAATTTGGATTAAGTGAAGGTGTTGTTCGTTGTTTGTGGAGAAGATAAACAAACTCAGAGTAAATTTTCAAAGAAGCCATTTCTTTTTCTTCATGAAATGTATATAGTTAAAGACTCCGGCAAACCATTACAGAAGTAGCACTAAGGCCTAAATGTAACCCAGTGGTAAAACACTTCCGAGCATGCGCCAAGCCCTTGGTTCAATCTTCAACAGTGCAGGGCAAAGAAAAGCCCAAGAGTAAAGACACCTTCCTCTGAATTCACTCAGTTCAGTTCAGCAGATACACAGTATGTTGCTAGCATGACCCAGGTCTACTTCATGATAGATAAAAATCACAGAAAGTGAAGTCTAGTCAGCTGAGGCAGCATCTGTTAGAATGACGTCATGAGAATGCAAAAGACAATCATGGGAATTTTTATCTATCGTCTGAATGAGTTGATAAGAGCTACCGTCCGCTGTGAGAGTCCACTTTGAATCAAATACTTTATACAATTTTACCAATCTTCCAGCAGATTTAATAAGACAAGCTTCATTTTCATTCATAACCTGCCCTGACCAAGTTTGTGTAAAATGATAGGTGGCAGAGCCTGGATTCCAGACCCAGACATTGTGGCCATAAAGTCCAGACCTAGCACACCCTTGGTCTCTCTTTAAAAGCTTTAGCTGCTCCTAAAGCCCTTGTGCTGTAGAAGCAGCGTGTTCTCCTCTTTACAGATGAAGATGGGGAAGGAACACCATGCTGGTACCCAACCTCACTGCAGATGGCGTCACGCAAGCCGGGCCTTCCGGGTCCTGAGCCTGCATTCTTCTGAAAAAAAGAAATGGTTTTCAACCAAAACCTGTAATCATACTGGAAAGATCAGTAGGAAGCATGCTTGTGGGTCGAAGTGTGAACACCTGGGATCCTGCTAGTTTGGCTGGCAACCAATCAGGGGGAGGAGACCTCCTCTAGTGCCATGACTCCTCATTCAACTAATGGCCTTGGACAAAGTGCCTTCACCTCCCGAGCCCTGTAAAATAATGAGGTTCAACCAGAGTCCCCCTGCTTTCTTCCAGATCTATGGGGTGTGGTTTTATGGCCTATGATCTGTGAAGTATGACCATAAGCCAGAAGGTT
The DNA here is from genome assembly GCF_949786415.1 of Peromyscus eremicus. Classification (NCBI taxonomy): domain Eukaryota; kingdom Metazoa; phylum Chordata; class Mammalia; order Rodentia; family Cricetidae; genus Peromyscus; species Peromyscus eremicus. The sequence continues at coordinate 102,045,538 of NC_081421.1, read as the reverse complement.
TGGAAGTATAATATTTACCTGCCTAAACCATATCTTTATATAGACAGAATGCAGGGATTATGTTTATTAAATGTATTATAATAATAATGGTTCCTGGAACTATTGAGTTTCTACCTGCAATTATCTAGTGAATTTGGACCATGTAGATATATATACCTTCAGATAACTGGAGTCAAACTGAAGTTTAGTTACAGAAATAAAACTAAAATGGAATGTGCTGCATTAAGAATTAGAGGTGTATTTTAAAGTGTTACAAAGGCCCAGGGAGAGGGTTCAGTGGGTAAAGTGTTTGCTATGCAAATATGAGAACCTGAGTTTGGGTCCTCAGCCCCCCAAAACAAGCTAGGTTGGGTGTGCTACCATACACATGTTAACTCCAGAGCTAGGGGGATAGATCCTAGGCTCTCCCTGGCCAGCCATTCTGTCCAAGACAGTGAGATCCCGGTTCAAGGTTCAGTGTGAGACCCTGTCTCAAACAAGAAGATGGAAGAATGATAAAGGAAGGCATCTGACATCAAGCCCTGGTCTCCACATGTGCACGTATGGACAAAGTATACCTGCACGCACACCTGCATGTGTGCTCACACATGAGAGTTACAAGATGAATTTTCCTTTGCATGAACATAGGAGTTGCTGGCCGTCCTGCTTTGTCCTAGATGTAATTCACAACATCACACTGAAAACTGCCATTCTCCTGATTATATCTGAATGTGGCCACTGCCACCGTGGCACCAACGCAGCGTAAGGGAGATACTAGATGAGGTTCCGCGTGACTTTCTTAGATCAGGTACAACGGTAATAACTCGTTGATGAGCAGTCCTATTGATTTGCTTCTAAACCCCACAGCTCTGAGAGAGATCAACACGGTTGTCATTGTATATTATTAGTGAGGTCAGGTCACTTACGCTTGAGGACTGGGTATCTTCATGACCACACCGGCCAGCACACTGTAAAACCAGAATCTGATCCCAGAGAGGGGCCCCTGACGCACGGGCCAGATGGAGCACACACTATGCACCAGGGCCTGGGAAAGACCGTGTGACGAGGTTGTATATGATTCCTGGAGTCAGGAAGCTTTCTGAATTTCATGGGGTGGGGCGGGGGTGGGGGGACCTCAGATCACTAAAAACAGGATGATTACAAGAAAAGGAAGAGTAGGGGCCTGGGTTTCAGCTGGGGGTGGGGGTGCTGAAGAAAACAACACAAAACACGGAGAGCTGTGAGGCAGGAGATAAGTGGTGAGAAGCATGGGGGCAGGTGGGTCCCCAGGAGCTTACCATAGTGTCACTGTGTAATCATCAGGGTCCCGAGTGTGTAAGAAGCAGCTGACCCCTGTTGAAGGGAAAGCGTGAAGTAGGTACTCACAGGATTCGGCAATGGCAGGTGACACCGGTCCACCACAGGTGCCTGTGCTGGTGTAAGGCACATGGGAACAGCTGTGGTGAGGGTACCATCGTAGCCTTCAGGGGACGTGAGCAGCTGCAGCACAGAACAGTGGCTGAAGAGGCTTCCGTGTTGGCGAGAGGCAGGGTCAGGATTTGAACCCACAGCACTCTGCGTTCACAACCACTTTCTGTAGAATTGTCATTCAGGAAAAAAAAAAGCTTGACAACCTTGCTGCATAAATACATAATCAATTTTCTTTTAATACCTTGAATTTATGATTTTGAAATCCCATTTAAAAAAAACTGTCAGGTTGCATAACTGATGAATAGTCTCTGATATTGTCAGACACCTGTAGGTTCTCAGATACCAATAAGTTCACTTCAACATCTACTACCCCAGTGGAAACAGATTTAACAGGAGCAAGTACAGAGCAATATTAGAGATGGGCTAATGGAGAGGCTGTAAAATCACCAGATTGCTGAAAAGAAGCGACATGTCGATTCTGTGGGAAATACATATCCTTTAATATATTCTTATTTTGTAGACCAGTGGTTGACAGGCAGTGAAATACAATACCAAGTACCACATTAAAACAAAACCATAATGACCGTGTTTGGTTGCTAGAAGAAAGTGGGGCTGTTATCGGTCAGCAGTGATAAATGATACGGAGTCAAAGCCCCGAGACTCTAAGCCTTCAGCCATAGACGCGAATCTAAAGTAAGGAAGTGGGGCCCCCTGGATGGCCTGCTGGAGCCGTGGGATAATGAGACTGGCTTGTGGCCACAGCTGTGGGTTACCCCAGTCCCTGAACCCACAAGCACCACCGCGCCTTCTCTCCCTGCCTTGAGGCAACCTTCAATTTCATAAGGGCACCAAATCAAACAGACAGCAATTAGTGCGGCCGAGCCTTGAAAAGAAACCGATCGCTGGCACGGAGAGTCTGTCTGCAGAGAGCCGGCATTTCCTTATTTGTGGAGAGAAACAGCAAGAACAATTAAAAGTTTCAAATCAAGTGTAATTCCTTTCAAGTTGGGTTTGGTGAAATATACATAAATTTCATATCAGTGCCTTAGCTCAAGTCCTGCGCTGTTTGTTTGTTTTACAGAACACTGCTTTCATCTTTGTAGAAGATGTCATAAAAGCACATTTCAAAAATTACCATTGGCACCCAGTTTCCTATTTGATTATGTTCTGGCACACAGCCCTGCCAGTAATACAGAGCCTCTATTTGGGTCGCTCCAATTGGAAGATAATCGCATGTACCACCTACCTTTCAGCACTCCCAGCCCCCATGTGGCAACAACCTTAAATCTTGGGAGCCACAAGGAATAACTCAAATTATTTGAGAAAGTCGGTACTTTCCATTTTACTTTACCTCAGGCAAACTCATCGAGGGCCCCTTGAAATATCGACACCCAGAGCACCAGGAGTCAAGAGCACCAGATACCAATTACAAGCTGGGAACTAAATACCATAATTAATGAGAGATACACTTTAATCTAAAACGAGTCAAAAATGTTGCTGGATGAAGAAAAAAGTAAAGTGGAACTCCGTAATTATAATAAATTGTGCTGATTTCCCCACCTATCGGACAACAAAGGGGGCTGTGTCTTCGGGATTCCGTAGTCAAACATTTTACAGTTAACGCTTGACTCAGAATAAAGGTCTGACTGTAACAGTAAACAAGCCAATTGTGCTCTTGAACCTCTGAGCCAGATGCAAACCAGCGGCCTCCCCATCATGTCCATTTCACGCGGGTTCTCGAAGCTAAGGTTACGGGGCCTTTCCCTAGCTGCCATTCTGAGAAAACGCGTCTGTCGTGCATATCTTCACATGCAGCTTCCTTGTTCCTCTTGTTCTTTGCAGATGACTCAATGGACTAAAAATAATTAGATTTTTTTTTCTCTGACACCGTCTTTTGGGCTTCTCCCAGAAGTCTGTTAATTTCAACAAATTTCCCTGCAGAGGCGGGGCCAAAGGGAAATCAATCCTACGTGCACTGGCCATTCCCTCTGACAGCACACGTGAAAAAAGACATCATCGGGCTAACGGGCCTGACTGTTTTTCTTTGTCTTGGTAAAGGTTAGTTGTTTACATTTGGGGGAAGATGAGGCAGAGAGAGAAAGCACAGAAGCATTCTCTGGCCATTTTAAAAGCTTCTGCCAAGATAGGGGCATTAGAATGGGGCAGACAGGCTAATAAGCAAAGGGCATTGTGGTCCTAAAGTGATAGGTCAAGGTTAAAGCATTCCTGTAATCCCGGCTGCTGAACATTTATCCCTACAGCTTCATCCAAGAGCTTGCTCTTGACAAACGCAAACAGGAGCGCAGTCTGGAGACCAATTACAAATCACCCTTCAGATGCCTGTAATCCCTTTGTTTCCATTTCTAATCAAAATAAGGATTATTTTTTTAAGACAGCAAAGAGAGAGAGAGAAAAACACATAAACAGTTTAAATCTTCAGCTAAAAAGAAAGCTTGAGAGCTCTTTCTCTCCCTCAACCTTTTAAGCCACCAATGACCTTCCCCGTGCTCTTCATGGTTCTGAAAAGTGCTCGTGGCAATCAAAGGCAACACGGCACACATGAACATAGAATGGTTTGCACATGACTGATCCAAAACCTGAAAGCAAGCTCTCACTCAAACCCCAACTCAACGGAGAAAGAAACTGGATGAAATGGTCCATTACCGGATGCCGTCTCGGGGATGATGGTGGCGGTGGAGGTGGTGGTGACTAACATCTATTCTATACCTCTTATATGCCAGGCATCCAATGCTTATCCCCATTGCAGCCATTGTAGGAAGTACTGTACAGTGTTTCAGCAGAGAACAAATTTGCAGATAACTTGCCCCAAGTCATGTGGCAGGAACATGCTGCCGCCGGGAGCCTGAGACCTCAGGCAATGTATTGTAAGACTTTAAATCAGAGGTGCTATCTTAACAGCTTTGAACCTCATCGGGTCCCAGAGGCGTAAGCCTGATATGGTCTGGTCTCATCAGGTAGATCCTTTCCCTCATCTGCCCCCCAACCCAGCAGGAAATGCTTCCTTCCTGTCTAGTTCTCCTGTGACCCACCGCACCCCACCCTTCTCTCAAACTAATGGTTTCACTCTCTGTCTAATGGTAAAATTGTTGAAACGAGCCAATCTCATCCTCCATGGTATGTTATCCCATTGGGACTCCAAATCTTGCCTTCCACAGTCCCTTCTAGATCTTTCTGCTCCCAAGGGCAACCCGCCTACGGCTGATGTGGTATATACTACCTTCCTCTCCCAGGCACTTCATATGTAGGTGGCTAAAAAGCTGCTTCTGATTTCATCTGCCTAGTGGTAGGTGTGATATGTCACCTCGTCTTGCTCTGGTTAGAGAAGAAGATTCTTCTTTGACAGAGTGAGCAGAAATAGGACAGAGCAGACAAGTAGCTGGAGTCTCGGAGAACATCATTGCTGACTGTCCAGTCTCTCTGAAGTCAGCCAGGAAAAAAAAAAAATGTGTGGGGCTGTCAGCAAGCTGGGCCTCTTCCTGGGCAGGCTGCCTCTTTCACCCTATCCTGTTTCGGAGTTGTGCCTCCTAGGGCCAATGCCAGCACCGAAGAGGCAGAGAGGCCCACAGGAGAGCCAGTGCTGGTGTGGTAAAAGCTGGGGCTGTTGAAATTGCAGCCCATGGCTCTGAACCAGCTGCATCATGAAGCCAGATGCTAGTTTCAAACAAACAAGGTCATTTCCTTGGGCAGATCTGGCATCAAGCTGGGAGGTCCGCAGTCAGCTACAAACCCCCTCTCCCCCACTTTCATGAGAAGGAAGAAGCCTCCAGAATGCAGCAAAGTCGTCCTGACTGTCATCTCCGTGGGTGACATTTGGGGATTTTAGCAGCTGAGTTGGATGCCAGGTACATCCTGGGCTGTACCGCGGTGAGTAAAGTCAGGACTTGGAGAGTCACTGAGTGAGAAATGTATGATCTAGGGTCATGTGGCAGAGAGGCATTCCCTAGCTAGGTGAGTTTGACAAGTACTTAACATGTCAGAGCCACAGTTTCTATACCTGAATAGCCGCTTACAAGACTGCCATGAGACCGAGTCTAACAATAAATGCCAGGGACCTCTTAGAGAGAGAGGACATGGTGAACAGGAGGCCAAGAGGTCCCCTGACTCTTTCAGTTTCATTCTAGTTCCTTCTTCAGAATTTGTCCCTGGCTAATCAGAGACTCAGCAACAAACCAACGCTAATGGAAACACCTGGGAGTGGCCAAGTCCAAGATCTGGATGAACTCGAAGTCTGAAGAGACCAGTGCTCTCCCTATCAAGGGTTTACACATCTTTGTCTGTAATGAAACTTTTAAGCTAGAAGAGGTCTTTGATTTTTTTTTTAATCATACTTTTCCAAGTTTGTTTTATTTATGCTTAGGGTTCTGCCTATGTACTTGGGAGAGGGACTCTGGGTTTCCAATAAAAGAGTAAGACAGCACATTGGGGTCCCACGGCAGTGTCGGGCACTACTTACAATAGTAAATAGATCCTGGAGCCAGGGCTACATCCTGCTGTCTTCAGGCAGGAAATGCCTCTGTTTGGCTGGTTCGGTTTTTGACATGGGCTCTTGCTATGGAGCCCTGAGTATCTTGACACTCATCCTCCTGCCCCCTCCTCCCAGAGCTGGAATCTCAGACAGGAACCTGGCTAGACTTCTCTTTGGATGGAGTGGAAGGGATGGCACTTATGTGTACAGAGATTCTCAGTTCCTGTGGGATAAGGAAATTTACCTGCCAAATCTTGGCTGTGCTTTCTCAGAGGCAGTACACCAAAATAGGGGACACACTAGCAGAGTGACAGGTTTTTGCACAGCTAAATCGCTGACCCGCTTGATTTGATTGGAGCGGCCAACTCCAACTGGTCCAAGCAGTGAAGGGATCAGAGAAATGTGGTAAGTTGCAAAGTGTGGAAGAAAAAACAACTGTATTTTATCCAGATAGTCTTAAAAACTTTCAACCAGGCCGGGCGGTGGTGGCGCACGCCTTTAATCCCAGCACTCGGGAGGCAGAGCCAGGCGGATCTCTTTGAGTTCGAGGCCAGCCTGGACTACCAAGTGAGTCCCAGGAAAGGCGCAAAGCTACACAGAGAAACCCTGTCTTGAAAAAAAAAAAAAAAAAAAAAAAAAAACTTCCAAATATATCCATTTTAAAGGACATGTCCTAAGAATTAAAGAAACAGATACAAATCAAGGTAGCATGAGTCAGGTTAGGCTAAATTCTGCTGTGTAACAAATGGATCCTCAAATTTCAGGAGTTTGAAGCAGTGAAAGTTGTTGTGTTTTTTCTCCTCACCCAAAGCCTGTTGCTAGATGAGGAAGACAGAGAACACTGTGATGGTGGATGTTGTGTCAACTTAACCGGTCTAAAGGATGCCTGGATCCTTGGCAAACATTATTTCTGGAGCTGTGGATGTGGATGCTTTCAAAATAGAAGAGCTTTAGGATTAGTGAACTTGAGTAAAGCAGATGCTCCCCAACCCCTAGACTGAATGTGGTTGGGTACCAGCCAATCTGTTGAACGTCCAAATAGAACAAAAGAAGAGGAAATTTGCTCTCTGACTGAGCTGTGGCATCCACCATCTCTGGTTCTAGAACTCTCTAGTTTTCAACCCTTTACAAGAAGATATACACTAGCCCAATCTTGATTCCCAGGCTGTTGGACTCAGTGAAATTTATACCTTCATAATATATCTTTACATCAGCTATGCCCATATCACCTCATCTGTCTGTCTGTCTATCTCCTGTTGTTCTTTTTCTCTGGTGAACCCTCACTAATCAAAGGTACTCTGGTTTGTAAGTTTTCAACTTGATCATAGTGGTTGTTATTTATGTGCATGGTCATGCCCCCAGCCCAACTCTATGAGAGTCTGGAAAAACAGAGAGAAGCATGTGAATAGTCAGTGAACACTAATGGAATTAGCAACCATGACAGAAAATGAGTGAAGCAAGGGAAATGTAAATACACGAACAAGAAAAATGAAAATCCTGAAGAGTTATAGGACAGGAACGCAGCCCCCAGACCTGCCACTCCCCCACACCATTGCTGGGTGATCCAGGCTTGACTTTAATCTTACTCATAAACAGTACTTTTCCTAATTATAAAGTAATGCATGTGAACATTTAGGGGAAAAGAATAAAAAGGAAACTTTTAAAATCATATGTATAATTCCACATATCCCTGATATAATTATAGTGTGTTTATTTATTTTCTTTCTCTTATACCTTAAATTTCATGTTTTAGAATTGGACATTTTTTTTTCTTGCCCTTCGCCTATGAACTCTGTAGCAAAGCTCTTTTAACTCTTCCTTCCTCATAACTCTCAGGGGACCCAGACCGGAAGGAGGCAGGGATGTGAGGAGGTCAATGTCTATGAGACACAGTGTTGTCAGACCATGCCGGGAAGGACAGGGCTTTAGAGTATAGTTAATGATGCATTCAGGGGAGGGCCAGCTGCTAATGAAAGAGAAATGCACACACACTGAGACTTTCCAGGGAACCTTGGGGCAAGAAAACCAGCGTGAGTTGCAGTCAGCCGAAGTGACCAAGGCTGTGACAAAACTCAGCCCAGGCAAACAAGCTGCCCACAGCCTAACCAATGAGATGCCCGAGAACCGAAGATCAGGGCTTAGGAGAGTCTTCCACCAGGAGGATGTGCTCTCAAGATCAGTGGGCTGCTGTGTCAGCCAGATGGCATATGCTTTCGTTATTCCAGGAAACAAAAATAGACTTTTGGTGAAAGACCAAAAATCTTTGGAAGAATAGAGACAGGATAGTGAACACAAAGGCCTAGGGTTTGGAGTTGGGGGAGGGCGATGGGCAGAGCAAGGAAGGGACTGTTTAATGTTTGTTGAGCAAAATGAAATGCTTTAAACCTGTGCCAAGCTAATTTAGTAGTAGGAGGCTTTGTGCTTGTAACTCACGTAATCTCTGTGATGCCTGTACTTCGAGATTCCTCTCATTGTCCTGTGAACAGTTTGTTCACCTGAACCGATCAGATGCTCTTGTTCAGTGACTGCAGTGTGGAATGGTTGTGACTGGGGGAGAGAATGGGGAGAGGTCGGAAGGCCACGGAGCAGCCTGATTGAGAAACTGAGAAACACGTCCACAGCCAGAGAGGCAGCGAAGGGTGGCTGACGCTTCCAGCTAGGAGATGGCTCTGAAGGTCTTCATCTCGCCATGGCCCTCCGGTTGAAGTCACCCTGTTCTGAGGGCATGACTTTATCTTGCTTTGCTTGGTCTCTCAAAGCACACTGGAGTATCATCTGAAGGGCTACATTTTTCTAAAAGAGCAGAGGACAAGTGTGGCCCTGCCACCATTGGGAAACTTCAGATGGTCTTCAGACAGTCAACTTACTACAGCTATCAGGAAGAAACAACATCAGTCCAAAGGAATTACAGTCCTCATTGCAAATCTGGACAAGAAGAGAGATAACACAAACAGCTTGTCCACTTAAGTAGGCCGAACACTGAACAGAAGTAGAAAATGGGAATAAGGGAACTTAGGTCCATGGGACCTCGCAAGTAACAGAAGGGGAAAAGTTGAGACATATTCATTAGACATTAAATACTTGAAATTTCAATGTGGTAAACTGCCTTAATAGCACAAATCTTTAATCCCAGCACTTAGCAGAGGCAGGAAGATCTCTGTAAGAGATCTTTGAGGCTAGCCTGGTCTACATAGTGAGTTCCAAGAAAGCCAGAGCTATATAACGAGAACCTGCCTCAAAAAAAAAATAGATAAATAGATGATAGATAGATGGATAGATAGATAGATAGATAGATAGATAGATGATAGATAGATAGATAGATGAATTTTAATGTGTTAGGCCAGTCAGAGACAACAGTGATGTAAACATGCAGTCGAGCTGATTCTTTGCCAGCCTCTGCTCTATCCTGTCTCCTACACCCAAGAGTCACTGAAATTCTCTTAAATTAATTAAAATATATGAGTATTCCTAGGGGTAATGAAGTAGATGCTGATGTGATATAGTTCTCTTGCTTATATTCTCTTCGTTCACATTTGTGTGTATGTATGTGTACACACACACACACACACACACACACACACACACACAAGGTATCTTTAAAAGTAAGTTTGTTAGGAAAGAAATCAACACTGATCTTGCCAAACTCTTCGCTTTGATGCTGGAGAATAACTCCACTCTTGCCACACAATACCTGTCACCTGGGAACACACCGCCTGTCCTCATACTCTGAGTTTATTTTAAATAATGCCGACTTGTTTTGAGCAGCTGTAGGAAGTCATAACACAATTAAGTGCTTATCACTGTTTAATTAGGGAGTCATCTTTTCCATTTCACCAGATCCTGCCCAGTTTCTAGCTTAACTCTAGTACTTAGAGCTCAAGGCAACAGTAATTCATGACTACCAATGCGTGACCAGCTCTTCAGGAGCTACGCCTTGAAGACATTTCCCATGACTCAGGAATCACTTCAGCTCCTCTTGGGTACTGAACTTCGGTTTTGTCCACTTTGGGCCACTAGCTTTTCTCTGACTCTTTTAAAGTGCACTCATTTCTACAGAAACAAGAAAGCCACTTATTTGGGAAAAGCATAAATTTTTCCTGAACAAAATGTAATAATTAAGAAGGCTTATGAGGCTGTGAAATGTGTCTTTGATGGGTTTGAAAACCCACGAATTTCTCACAAAGTTATTGTGAAACTAAGTTAAACTGATTTAACAGACCATATACTCATATTTAGGCCAGCGCTTAGCTGGTTTATGTTGTATGATACTTGGTTTGTGTTCTGACAAATAAAGCTTACCTAGAGATCAGAGAAACAGAGCAGGGGCCGCTAGAGATTCTTACCTCTACAAATCCTCCAACGAAATGGAGGGGGGGGGGCGAGATCCTGTTTCCACCTGCCTTATATTCCTGTCTCCACCTCCCAAGTCCTGGGATAAAAAGCATGCACCACCACTGCCCAGCTCTGTTTCTCTTTCAGACTGGTTCAATCTCATGTAGCCCAGGGTGACCCTGAACTCCTGATTTTCCTGATTCTTCCTCCCAAGTGCTGGGATTAAAGGTGTATGCCACCACTTCCTGGCCTCTATGGTTATCTGGTGGCTAGCTCTGCCCTCTGATCTCCAGGCAAGCTTTATTTGTCAGAACACAAACAAAATATCACACAACAGGTTTAGATTTTTTTTTTTATTTATACGTACGTGTGCATACCTGTGTGTGTCACAAATGACTGTACATGCCACATGTGTGCAGGTACCCACAGAGGCCAAAAGGAGACGTTAGATCCCCTGGAGCTGGAGTCATAGGCTGTTGTGAGCCATCTGACGTGGGTACTGGGAAGCAGATTAAGGTCCTCTGCCCGAGCAGCAAGTGTTCTTAACTGCTAAGCTACCTCTCCGGATCTCCAGTTCTTAACTGTCTGATATGATTCTGGACAAAATATATCCTATGATCAAACATCCTGGGGCTGGGGTGGTGGCTCAGTGGATGAAGCACTTGGCACACAAATGCCAAGACCAGCGTTTAGACTCTCAGAACCCCTGTAGATGCTAGGGGATGTGGTGGCCACCTGTGATCCCAACGCCTGGAAGACGGAGACAGGGAACCCCAGAGAAAGTGGAGTAGGTAGATTAGATTTATTAGCGAGCTCTGGGCTCAATTGAGTGACTCTGCCTCAGAACAGGAAGTGGAAGGTAGCCTTAGGCTCACACACACACACAGAGACATGCACGCATTAATACACACGTCAATACACAGAAACACGTGCACACACGTACACACGCTAAAAATAATTCCTATTGAGAGTTTGCTAATGAGCTCAATGATTTTTGAAATGCAGCTGAACTTCAACAGCAGCCAGCCGAGTACAATGCAACGACTGGTATTCCAGCCTAACGTGCTTGTTTCATTAGCCCTGCAACTTTTGTTTAAAGCCTCGGGTCGCCAAAAGTATGAATGAGAGGTACGCTGATCAAATGTGCTCTCTGCGGTGTGTAAGCAAAACGAAATGGATGCTTCCCATCTAGTCTCCGGCAAGGCTGGGCTTCCAACACTAGGGTCTAGGGCTGTCTCTGGGGTCACAGGAAACTCTATTCAATGGTCAGAAAGAGACCCTGTATTGCTCTAAATTGTATCATGTGCACATCTCTGTTGCTGACTGCTCAGGAAGGTTGCCATTTACTCACCCATCTGTCAAATATTTAGCGAGTTCTCACTACGTGGCAGGTTCTGCTCAGGAGATTGAGGCTATAGCAACGAAAAACAGGTCAGCACTCTCAACTCAATGGAGTTTCCACCCAAGTTATATAGGGCCAAATAGAGAGATGAAAACATGTGATGTGTTATAAAATGATAGCTGCTATACATAAAACAACCTAAAGGCAGTGGGGCGGGGGGATGGGTCAGTGTCGCAGCCAGGTAACAGCCACTCACAGGAGTGGTAGAGTGTTTAGCTCCATTATATGAAACACTTCTGAGTTAAGAAGCCACAAAGACTTTTCTCTAGAACTCCAGAAGACACATTCAATCAAGAGCCACCAAACTTCTTTAGAATACATCCTATAAATTGGCCACTTTCTCCAGTTTTGACACCATAGTATTTAGTTTAGTTACTGCTGAAGCCTAGGTCAAACAAAGGCAGTCCTTATTGAAGTTTCCATCTAGTGTACTTTGTTCCAGTCATCTTACAATGACCTACCGAGCCATTACTATGTGGCAGGCATGTTTCCAATACATTGGTAAGGGTGCATTTAGTTGCATATAAAAATAAAGATAGCTCAGAATAGCTTAAAAATAAAGCAAATGTTTTGGCTCAAGTAATTGAAAAGTAGTATAGATGGGGCCAGCTTCTTCTGGGCTTCAACCAGGGGTTCCATGTCACATGAAAGCAGTCTCCCACCACCCTTCCCTCTGTTCTTTATGGTTCCTGAATCATCCCTTACGCTACCCATGATGCCACAAGTAACATTCAGACCGAGTGTCTTTGTCTTCCATATTTTCCCCTGACATTTGGAGATTCACAATGACTAATATCGTTTGGTATCACGTGCACACTTTTGGTCCAGTAGTGTGACCAAAAGCAATTCTACTGTTGTAGAATATTATTTTAAGGTGTTTTACTTTTGTTTATGTTGTATTTGTTTAACTCTGTGAAGCTGTGTTACTGTGCCTGTCTAAAACACCTGATGGTCTGATAAAGAAGTGAATGGCCAATAGCAAGGCAGGAGAAAGGATATGTGGGGCTGGCAGGCAGAGAAAATATATAAGAGAAATCTGGGAAGAAAAAAGAAGTAGCCAGAAAAGGAGGAGGACTCCAGGGGCCAGTCACCCAGCTACACAGCAAGCCATGGAGTAGATACAAAGAAAGATATGAAGGAATAAAAAAAGGTAAAAGCCCAGAGGCAAAAGATAAATAGAATCATTTAAGTTAAGGAAAGATGGCTAGAAATAAGCCAAGCTAAGGCCAGATATTTATAATTTAGAATAAGCTTCCATGTGTGATTTTTTTATGGGGAGCTGAGTGGTGGGCCCCCCAAAAGAAAAGAAAATAACCAACAACAACTACCATAATTGAGCTATCTCAGGTCATGTGTGTCCACCTCAGAACCAGGATGTCATCCTCTCTAGAACTTAAGATCTGCAAGTGGCAACTGAGAAGCAAGAATTTGTGACTAGATGTTCAGGGTGCAGTGCCATAAAACTACACTTCATTTGGGATTTAAAGACACATGAGGTTGTTATGGTCCTTTAAATATTTTTTCTATTTTTCTAAAAATTTCAAACTATTTAACTAAAAGGAAGTAAATTTTTGGATAGGGATTGCTTAGTAAATACAAATACAAATGTATGTAAGTGGTGTGTCTTCCTTTCTAGAATTTAAGGTACATATTCAATTACCTCAAATGGATGGTTACAAGATGAGTTTAGGTTTAGTTTTGAACATTAAAATTATATGTAAATTGCCTGAAGCTTGTGCTGTGTGATGTAAAAAAGGAATGGATCTTTTTTTTTTTTAAGATGTATTTATTTATTTATTATGTATACAGTGTTCTGCTTGCATATATGCCTGCATGCCAGAAGAGGGCACCAGATTTCATTGTAGATGGTTGTGAGCCACCATGTGGTTGCTGGGAATTGAACATAGGACCTCTGGAAGAGCAGCCAGTGCTCTTAACTTCTGAGCCATCTCTCCAGCCCAGGAATGGATCTTTAATATGCCACCTGTCCCCACTCTAGACTATGGCAGGAAGGAAGGCCCATTATAGCTAGGGAGACTCATGGCATCATAAAATAAACTTTACTGAATTATTTTTGTGTGAACTTGTATGTGTGTGAACATGTGTGCCTGGCACATATGTTTGTGGAGGCCAGGGGACAACCTCATGGGTCACTCACAGGAATGGCATACATCTTCTTTGAGACAGGTCTCCCACTGGCTCGTAGTTCACCAATTAGGCTAAACTGGCTGGACAATGAGCCCCAGAGATTCTCCTGTCTCTGCCTTCCCAGTCTTAGGATTACAAGGGCATGCCACCAACGCTGACATTTTTATGTGAGTGCTAGGGATTGAACTTGGGTCCTCACACTTGTGTGACAGGTGTTTTACAGGCTGAACTATCTATCACCCCATCCTCTCTACTTGGCTCTTGTTACTATTGTCTTAGGAAGATAGGCATTGGGACTGCCCTGCATTGCACACTGCACCAGGAAAAAAAAAAATAGACTTCTATTTTCACAATTGTCAATCAGTAGTAATAACCTTACAGAGGAAAAGCCTGGTCCCTGGGGTTATAGCCTAATGGAGGACACCCAGAAGGATGGCTGAACGGAGGAGTAGCTGTCTAGAAACAAGTCACCAACCAAGCATAATCACATGTGACAGGAGAGACAGAAAAACTGCAGGAAATGGCGGCATGGAATGACGAAACTGGAAAACCAGACCCAGTTCTATGGAAAGTCCCAGAACATTGCAGGGAGCTGTGTTTCAACATCCCCTTGGTGTTAAGTGTGGTGACATGGCCTTCAGTGGCCACACAACAAATGCAGAAGGCGTGACCTTGATTAACACAACTATTGGGTTTACTGTTATTTAGAAAGTGAACCTCCAAACCCACAGTGGGTTGCTCAAACACTAAAATAAAAAGTATCTCCTGCTACTCCATAAATAATCATCACCCATGTGAAACTAAACAGGAAATGGAAAAGCCTGGTTGGTCCCTGGAGAGACGCCAAGGATGCGCATTGTCAGAGCTGCCGTTCCAACATGGATCATTGACTCATGGCCAGGTGCTCCAGTTGGTTACCATGCCCTGGGGATGGAAAATAAGGTACACTGTCTGAGTGTGCTGCTAGCACTTAACGAGCTGAATGGAATCCATGTAGGAAGTGGACTGCTGTCTCTGAGCAACAACTTCCAACCACCCTATCTGATGGCTGCTTTCGTCTCCTATCATGTTTGTGAAGCAAAACATGGTGTTAATGGGAACCTGTTCCCACTAAACGATGGGCCAATTTTCCCTCCTACGGGTACATTCCTTGACTTTGATATATTGGTGAGTAGACTTGTGGGAAACACCATAGAGATTTGGTAAGCTTGCCTTCCTTCCCAGCTCCTTTCCAAATAATAATAGCAGTTGCTGGGTATTGTGTAGTTATGTATGTGTCAGATCCTGCCCTAAGCCTTTGACATGAATTATCTTGTTTTATCTTCTGCTCACCCTAGGAGCTAAGTATTATGATCCTTACCTTCAAATGAGAGAATTGCATTTCAGAGTTCAAGTGACATTCACAGTACTGTGTCACTAAGAAATATTTGCCTTGAGGCCTTTGTAACTTAAAATCTGCAGGACTGCAAGTACATTGTACTTCCTAAGAGGCTGTCTTCACAGAATGACTAATTTTTTTTTTAAATTTAGTCCTAACTTATCAAGGTGAGTGGGAAGCTGCGTTGCTAGTCAGCGGCTTGTCATTCCGATCGGTGTCATGCACAGGCTCGGTGGTTCTGTCTGAAGTCCAGGTTCAGCTCTCCAGGGCCTGAGGACTCAGTCTCTCACACTGCAGAGCAAGCATGTGTTATTTGCTCAGCGACTCCTTGATCATTGCTCTGTTTGGAACTGGCCATTATGATTGGCTGACGGCTTTGAGACCCCCTGAGTGCCTTTGGTAATTCAGCTCTTAGCAAAGCATCCTCACCGTCCACCCAGGGAGTTCTTGGCTCCTAGAGGTGTTTTAGGATGGCCAGAGAGGGCAAGCTCCACTGTAGACCGTATCCTCTGTTGTGTTAAATATCTCGATGGGGGGGTTGTTGCAATTTCTGAACTTCGCACTAGGTGAGATTCACTCTTCCTACATCTTCGTGTACAGGAATTAGCCATCAGTGAATATGCTGCCTGCTCATTTGAAATCTCACTGTCCAACTATGTTTACTCTCACATTTATAATTTCTAAGAAGACTCCACGTTTCATGAAGCTTTCCATTCCCAACTAAAACCAAGGAGGTGGATTGGTGTAAAGTCATGAAAACGTAGTCGCTCCATGAGGTTCAAGTTTTCAAAAAGTGATGAACAATAGATAAATCCTTCTAAAAGTGTGTGTCTGTACCCCGTGAATAGAAAAAATAGTGGAAGAGTTTTGAATGTTGACTTTCATGTGTGGTCCCTCCATGCCTTGTCTAAAGTATTGTGCTCCTGTTTCCATTAGCCATCCTATTAATCATTTCAAACAAAACAGACCTCTAAATGTATAACCAATAATGCATTAGCTTCTGGATATTACCTTTAAAAATTTGTGGTTTTTGAAATTGAATTCTGCTGAGTGTTTCTTTTGGTATTGACATTTCTATCCTTGATGTCTTTGTTGTTGTTTTGTTTTGTTTTGTTGATTTTTTGAGATAGGTTTTTTTCTGAGTAACAGCCCTAGCTGTCCTAGAACTGACTTTGTAAACCAGGCTGGCCTAAACTCACAGAGATCTGCTGTGGGATGGTCTTCCTGTATGCTGTGAATATATTTTATTACCATGGGTTAATAAAGAAGCTCCTTTGGCCTATAGCAAGGCAGGATAGAGCCAGGTGGAAAATCCAAGCAGAGATGCAGGAAGAAGAAGGGCAGAGTCAGAGCAGGATGCCAGCAGGTGCCAAAGGAGCAAGATGCCAGAGCACTGGTAAACCAAGGGCCATGTGACAATACAAAGGTGAATAGAAATTGGTTAAATTAAATGTAAGAGCTGGTTAGGAATAAGCCTGAGTCATCAGCCAAACATTTATAATTAATATAAGCTTCTGAGTGATTATTTGAAAATGGCTACAGGATAGGATAGGACAGAGAAAAGCCTCCACTTACAGAGATCCACCCTGCTTCTGCCTCTCGAGTTCTGGGATTAAAGGTGTGTGTCACCACTCCCAGCTCCTTGATGTCATTTTAAGAAACAAGAAACTCAATTCTGAAAAGCAAGACCCAAAGCCACTGAAGGGCTTCTTTCATTGTGCCACAGTGAACACTTTTTGAAATGCACATGTACCTAATAAGAGCACAGTGTTTGGCAACTGGTAATATGGCTAATTAATGATCCAAAATGCCCTCTCATTAGGGAGCTACTAATGTCCAGGAATGTATTAGGCCTGGAGAGACTAGGAGCTCCAGGGTGGAGCTGAGAGGGGGTGGGGACCCAGTGCAGGGGTATTGGCTGAAAATAGATGTAGGCTTTGCTTTAAACATTAAAATTGTGTATACATGCTTGGCTGGGTGGCACCTGGTGACCTACCGACTCAGGAGCAGGACTACAGGTAAAAGCCTACTTGGGTAACCTTACCTCAAAATTCTAAAAAGCTACCCAAAGGGCTGAGGATGTAGCTCAGTAATAGGTCTCTGCCCAGTATGTGCAAGCCCTAAGTTCAATCCCTAGTCACAAGGAGGTAGGGTATGTGTAATAGTTTGATCACATTCTCAGAGGATAAAATGATTTGGATTTCTCAGGTTGCTTATAATAGTTTGGTTTTTCTTGGAACAATCTAGAAAATTAGGAATCTTGTGGAGTAATCTTTTTGTACATTGTGAAGATATGTCACTCTGATGGTTTTGATAAAAAGCTGAATGGCCAATAGCTAGGCAGGATTTTCAGGCACACAGGACCCTGGAAGGAGTGGGGGAGTTGCCAGGAGACACAGAGGGAACAAGACATGCTGGAGGACAAGTAGAGCCACAAACCACATGACAATATGTAGATTAATAGAAATGGGTTAATTTAAGCTGTAAGAACTAGTTAGTAACAAGCCTAAGCTATAGCCAAGTTTTTATACTTAATAGTAAGTCTCCATGTCATTACTGGGGAGCCAATGCTCCCAATGAAAAGGTCCAACTACAGAACCTTTTATAAATATACCATATATGGACAGAATATTTGTTGTATAATTGACTTTTAATTTCGTATCAGCAAATTATGAGTTTATTCAACAAATATGTGGAGAGAATATGTATGTACCAGGTTCTATACAAAGTTGTGACCCAAAAGAGGAGTTGTCCCTGTGCTCATGGGACTTATATAGACCTGTACATATTAGTAAGTTAGACAGTCAATAGGCACACAGGACTGCTAAGCCCTTAAAATTGGCTGGACTAAGTGGAAATATGCTATACATATAAAGTAAATGCTGAATCCATAATCTGTAGGATGAAAAGATAAATGTCTAATGAATAATTTCACATCAATTCCATATCAAAATAATATTTTAGACATATTAGGTCAAAGAAAATATGTTATTTAAACTAGCTTTGTGTATTTTTATTTATTTTTTTAATGTGGGTACTTCCGAATTGCTCATTTAATTTATGTTGTCTTTCCACTGAGTAGCTCCTCAAACTTTTCCATTTCCAACCTTCTTTTTCATACATTTTTATACAACCCCAGGTATATAAATACATAAAACAGATACACACAAATTAAATATTTACTAAAAATGAAACATAAAAGATTATTTTAAAACAATATTTGGGCCAGCAAGTTGGCTTTGTAGGTTAAAAAAAACCCTTGCCATATGTCATGATTTGAATAAGAATGGCTCTCACAGGCTCATATATTTGAATGCTTAGTCACCAGAAAATGTCCCTGTTTTAAAAGATTACAAAGATTAAGAGGTGTGGCTTTGTTGGAGGAAGTGTGTCACTGGAGGTAGGCTTTGAGGTTCCAAAAGCCCAAGCCAGGCCCAGTGTCATATTATCTGTCTGTTTGTCTGTCTGTCTGTCTGCCTGCCTATGGATGGAACTCTCAGCTGCAGCGGCAGTGCCTGCCTGCATGCTGCCATGCTTCCTACCCTGACTAAATGGACTGCACCTCTGAGACTGTGAGCAAAACCCAATTAAATGCTTTCTTTCACAGGAGTCTCCTTGATCACAGTGTCTCTTCGTAGCAATAGAACAGTAACTAACGTACTAATCAAGCCTGATGGCCTGAGTTTCATTCCTAGAACCCATGTTTTACACACACACACACACACACACACACACACATACATACACACACACAAAATAAAGTTAAAAAATTAATAAACGCCAGGCGGTGGTGGCGCACGCCTTTAATCCCAGCACTTGGGAGGCAGAGGCAGGTGGATCTCTGTGAGTTTGAGGCCAACCTGGTCTACAAAGCAAGTTCCAGGAAAGGCACAAAGCTACACAAAGAAACCCTGTCTCGAAAAAAAAAAATTAATAAACAATTCTTTGATATACTTAAAATTTTACCAAAAAGACAAAAAGCAAAATTGCACACTAATGAGATGCATGTGCTTATTTAGTTTTATAAAAATAATTAAACTTTGCTAAAGTATTTGATAAAGCATCTTTAATCCTTTCAAAGTTGTTTTATATTTTGTTTTTACAATATTTAATCCTGAGAATGCCATGTTGCATAAATGTCAGAAGTCTGTTTGGGGCCATTTCAGAAATTGTTGGAAATTCTGTCCTAATTCTAAGCCAAAATCTGTTGAATGGCTTGTTTGTGAAGCCCCAGGCAACAAAACATACAGTGATTCTTCAAAAACCAAACGTTCCAACACAGTACAATCCAAAGATATCTCAAATTGATATTAACGTGCTGAGGGATGGCGGTAGGACAATATTAAAAGATTTGGTTTCCGTAACTAAGCCATTACATTTCCTTGAGGGTACAAAACTGTACGTTCAGTGTAAACACTGTAATTCCCAGTGCACAACAGTCTGGAAAGTGAGCTGAGGCATTTTCTGGAGAACATCCATCAGAGCTGCATGGCTGTGTGACCTGCTCAGTGCAAAGAGTGCACAACATGACACAGGTGAGCGCCACCCAGGAGCACTTCAATTCCCTACGGGCTTGATTTCTAATTAAACTCAGTGTCGTGCATTCAGAAACTTCTTACCGTTGCCATTTTTTAAAAAAAAACCACCCCCTATATAGAGTTATGAGCCTCGTGGGGATATGCCCCCACAGTTTGAGAAGCTGGGATCTGTACTGAGGTTTCTCCAGCCTCCCTGTACTCATACTTGTCTGAGAGACTTTAAAGACACAGATTTCTGCCCAGATCCTGGGACACTGAGACAGGAGGATCATGGGCTTGGGGCCAGCTTGCATGCCAGAATTAAGAACCTATAGGAAGAAAGAGAGATACTGATTTCCAGACTCCGTCCTCTGAGATTCTTCTGTGGACATTACTACTCAGTTCTCATACAGTGATTGTAAGGCAGGAGCGCTCTCAGACACACGCCTACTCCAACTATTTGGAGGTGTCCACCTAGCCATTTCCTGATGTACAGTCTCTCTGTGGTGGTTTTCAGGAGTTTTCCCCATTTGCTTACTGGACACAGGAATATCACTGTATTGCCCAGGCTGGTCTCACATTTCTGACTGAAATGATTTTCCACCTTCAGCATCGTCAGTAGCTGGGACTACAGAAATGCCTCCCTCAACCCACTGACCACGGCTTTAAAGGCATTCTCAAGCTGCTGGACGTTTCTTCCTTCACAGAGTCCAATTAACTTCTTTCTCTTCTCTGGTGGTGAGACTTCTGATGCTAGGTGATAAAAAGGCCTGCCTTCTGCTTTGAGCTCCCTGGGATCTCATCCTGGGAGGAGCCAGACATATTGAGAACATTTGAGCAGCCCTATGGATATGCCCACTGTTGAGGCTTCCTGCTAACAGCCAGCAGGAATTTGCCAGGCATCTGAAGGAACTCCTTGGAAGGGGACCATCCTAGGAGGTATGTCACCATAGGGTTCCTGGCCTAGAGAGACCCGAGTAGCTGATAAGCATTCTTGTAGATTGCTAAGGTTTAGGTTAACTTTTGTGCAGTAACATGTGCTTAACATTGCTCTAACCCTGGGTTTCTCCGTCCAAACCATTCCTTCACCAAGCCTACGCCCCAAGGAGAGGAGCACCCCAGCAGCTCAGAGTCACCTATGAGAGCACAGTCTAGAGTCTTGGTTCACAGCGAGAGCCCAGTACCCAAGAATAACCAGTGGCCGAGATGATGCTTTCCCGAGCCAGGCATCCAGAGAGCTGAGGGATGCTTCTACCCAGCAGTTGCTGGACTCCAGTTCCGATGCCTGGGGAGTGCTCACACAGCACGGCCCTGTGTGAAAATTCACTGGAACAATTCCCTGGGACCTCTGACTTTTGCTACAGGCATTAAGTTTGGCGTGACCCTCCTCTCCCTTTACTCCAGTCTGCTGCCGCTCTCCTAGCCCTCCAACCAGAAACAAAGCTCACCTTCAACTTGGGTTGCCTAGGAATATGAAAACACATCCACATAGGCCCGCTTCTGCTGCTCCTGACCCCAGCTTCCCTCTCCTGAAGACCCCTCTCCTTTTTTTGCGTATTTCCTCAGACCGATTTACCCTGACTCCTGGCATTTGCACACTCCAGTGCCCCTTTGCCTCCTCATACACAATCCCCACTTTCAGATGCCCTCACCACCTGGCACATGCGCAGTCCTCTGCAGGAACTGATATGGTGCTGCTTGTCCGGTGAAGGAAGCCTTAGGAAGTGTCACACCAGCCTAATTCTAAGCAGAATGGCCATAGAGACCAAATCTCGGTCAAGAAATTCTGCTCTTCTGCTCAGGTTGGTTTGGCAATAGTACCTACCGTAAAGTAATAATGCCTGATGACATTCTTTCTTTCTTTCTTTTTTTTTTTTTGACAACATTGTTTTTAGTTAAATTTCTTCAGTCTGAAGTTAAGATTTATAAAGGTCTTAGTTTATTATTCAGTGGATGCCTCAGGTTGAGTCTAAATGAACACCTATGTATCAACATGAATCAACGGCTTCGTTTCTTATTTGTTTGTTTGTTTGTTTGTTTCCAGTGCATAAGTGGACACAAAGATGATTCCATTCCTAAGGGATTTCTCCCCGCCTGTTTTTGTCTGGCCTGAAATCAGACACCTGTTCTAAAACAGAGCGATTAAGTGCAGACTCCTGTTTTGACAGGATGTTTTTAGCTAGTGCAGGCAAGAGCACTCTCCCCGTGTTAAGAGTTGAAAGGTCTTCATCAGAAAGAAAACGCAAGTGTCACTGGGGCCACCTGTTGTTAGGAGGAGCAATCCACCAACTTGTAAAGCCACTCAGCTTTGCACAAACAACTCCATTTCTTGACTATAAATACACAAGTTCAAATACAAAGACCTCAAACGCTAGGCCTTGGGCGTGCACTATGCTGCCCTGCCGCCGAAGGGAGTTCCACCTCTCTCCCCTTCAAAACCACTTTTACCCTTCCCCCAACTTCCCCAAACTCTCTTCACCTCGAACAGACAATCCATGTTTTTCAAAGGGTTCCTTCTTCTTGAGCTGATGACTGTAAACTCCCCAGTTTACATTTTAGGCTACTGGGCCTCACCCCTTTCACTAAGCGACGAAGGAGAAGGCCACTAACGATGTTTACCCACCTAGGCTCGTGTTTGTCTAATGTTTAAACGGGGTTTTGTTATCATTAGACATTCCTGAACAATCGCTCTCAACATCAAGGAACCAAGGGATGCAGGCCCGGGGTGGGGGAGGGGCGCCGAAGGGCTGCAGTCCGGGCCTCCCTGCTGCTTAGCACCATCTAGTGGCAGATTCTAGTGCGACCTACGGACCGAGAGCTCCCGGTGGCCCTAGTAAAGAGCCAAAGGTTGTTTCCTCCATCCTAGCAGATGACCTACAGCCTCACACTGTTCACCTTATGACTACTGTACACACGCACATTTTGAATTACCCACAAGAAATATCTCACTTATTATTATTATCTAAATAAATCCTTCCTTTGTCTATGTACCCCTTAACCCCTGGACCTGTGTGGGCACGGAGGGCAGAGGATGTTAAGATCATCACAGCAAGCAGTACTAGGAAATGCTCGCAGAGGACATGCCTAGTTAGATGTAAAAAGGACGCTATTTGCGGTGTGAGATAGGTCAGCGGGTAAAAACGCCTGCCGCCAAGTCTGACAACTGGAACTGAATTTCTAGAATCCACATGATGGGAGGAGAGCACTGACTCCCACAAGTTGTCCTCTGACCACCACCACCACCACCACACACACACACACACACACACACACACACACACACAAATGCAATAAAATGTTTTTAAAGAATGCTATGCTAGTATGGCTCTTTATTGTCTTTCAAATGCATTATTATAGTGTATTCATAATTTTTGATAATAGAAAATTAAAACACTGCAGAGCTGGTTCGGCAGTTAAGACACTTGCTGGTCTTCCAGTTCCCAGCACCCACATCATGCAGCTTACATCCCCTTGTATCTCCAGCTCCAGGGGATTCACCATCCTCTTCTGGTCACTGTGGGCACCTGAAGTCACACTTGCAAATACACACACACACACACACACACACAAATAAAAACTTTTAAAGGAAATTTTAAACCTTGTAACATTTCATTTTAATTTCAAAAAAATTACTGAAGAAATTGAGACTCTAACCCACGACTGGAGTTAGTTATGAATTCCATCTCCTGTACAAAGTACTCAGGATCAGTTATGCCTCGTGGAACTATTGGCACCCACCACAAATGATCCTGTCCTGTTTAAACTCTTGTCTGTGGTGATATTGTGTTCCCCAAAATATTGTACACCCTAATAAACTTATCTAGGGTCAGAGAACAGAACAGCCACTAGATACAGAGGCCAGAAAATGGTAGCACACACACCTTTAATCCTAGCATTCCAAAGGCAGAGATCCATCTGGATCTCTGTGAGTTCAAAGTCACACTGGAAACAGCCAGGCGTGGTGAAACACGCCTTTAATCCCAGGAAGTGATGGCAGAAAGCAGAAAGTTAAATGAGGCATGAAAACCAGGATCTAGGCTGGTTAAGCTTTTAGGCTTTTGAACAGCACAGTTCAGCTGAGATCCATTTTGAATAAGGACTCAGAGGCTTCCAGTCTGAGGAAACAGGATCAGCTGAGGAGTTGGCCAGGTGAGGTAGCTGTGGCCTGTTCTGTCTTTCTGATCTTTCAGAATTTACCCCAATACCCGGGTTTGTTTTTATTAATAAGACCTTTTAAGATTCGTGCTACACTTGTCTCTTTTCCTCATAGCTTTTCTTCCTTCTGTTCATTCAGAGTGAATCCCCCTTATAGCAGCATGTAAGTTATACTTCATTTCTTAGAGTTCTTTTTCTTTTTCAAATGTATAGTAAGCAACCGTGTGACTAAACTTAGGGAAAGCGTGGGACATTCTGTGACTCATTTATGCACATATTCATTTTATTATTCGTTCATTTATTCACTTATTTGTGTGTGTGCACACGCACACAAAAATGGTTCTTGTTTTAACGGATGGGATTCACAATAGCACTTTGCCATTTTTCACTTTTATCCTCAGCTTTCAGAAAACTGAAAATTAATCCTAGCTAACACAAGTAGATTTTGGTATGGTTGTGGGATGTGAATAAAGATAGAGGTTTGGAGAAGGTCTAGTGAAGGCTCAGTTCTACTAGTACAACAGCCCCAACAGGCACCGTGTGACACATTCTTCCACCACTGTTGTGACAATTCACTTCATGCCTAATTGATGCTCTACAAACAGCCACCTTTTTGAAACCAGAAACAGACAAATACAAACTGGACAGTCTTACTTTTATACTCAGCCAGAGACTGGCAGCTGGTCGGAGTGAAGACAAGAACTAACTCTTTATTATCCAGAACATTCTAATCCAGTTCTCGGATGGCAAGAAGCTCCTAGGAGTCAGCACTAGTTGTATGTGACTAGGCTTACAGCCTAGATCCTGGGTCAAACACATGGTTAGCACAGCATGATCATGACAGTGACCCTACTTCCCAAGGTCAGGTTCCATCCTATGGAGTCCGGTGTGTACACCACTCAAGAGCCCTCTTTTCAAAGCAAGTCAGGACATCGGATGTGGTGCTGCACGCCTCTAGACCAAGCACAGAGAGGGAGACCCAAGTCTGCGGCCAGCCCAGCTACATAACATGACTATGTCTCAAAAGCAAAGAGCAATCAAAACAAACAAATAGAAACAGGACACAAAATAATACAACTAGGGAAGAAAATGAATACTTAAGAATAATTTCACCAAGTCAATAAATAGTATAAACATCAGAAAGCCCAGGTTAACAGTGTGTTTCTATTAACCTTTATTAACCACAAATTTTCAATATTTTTCTACTTCCCCCTTGTAAATTCTTTGGTGTTTTGTTAGCTTGTTTTTGTTGTTGTTCTGTTTTATTTTGTTGTTCAAAACAGAGTCTCACAACATAGCTCAGTCTGGTCTTCAATTCATCATCCCGCCGCCTCAGCCTCCGCTGCCCCAGGATTATGGACGACGTAGGTGCTGGGAAACAAAGCAGGGTCCTCGTGCTCTTCACTGCAGAGCCACATCTCCAGCACCCCACTCCAAAACTCTTGTAGAGGCCAGCATGTGCGGCAGCAGCCACTGTTGGCTTCTGCCTCTGAGACAGGCTCGTCAGAGAGATCCATGTTTCCGTCCACGTCTTGCCACATGGTTTCCATGTGGCTTTGGGAAAACTACTAGTCTCCCCCAAGGTTCTCTACATCCACACGGTAAGATCATTCATTATGTCTGACACATACCTTTACTCCAGGCTTAGATGAGAATGAGGGGCATGCACAGCATAATGCTGACACTTGAGCCATTTAATAAAAGTGATCTAGTGTAGCAGTTTGACAGAAAATGGTCCCCATATGCTCATATGGAGTGGCACTACTAGGAGGTGTGGCCTTGTTGGAGTAGGTGTGGCCTTGTTGAAGGAACTGTGTCACTGGGGGTGGACTTTGAGGTCTCAGGTGCTCAAACC
Source organism: Peromyscus eremicus (assembly GCF_949786415.1). NCBI lineage: Eukaryota > Metazoa > Chordata > Mammalia > Rodentia > Cricetidae > Peromyscus > Peromyscus eremicus. The sequence goes on along the minus strand of NC_081421.1, from coordinate 102,019,855 downwards.
AGGTCCAGTGTGGCATTCTCTTCCTGCCGACTGCTGATCTGGCTGTAAACCTCTCAGCTCCTTCTCCAGGACCATGTCTGCCTGCATGCTGCCATGCTTCTGCCATGATGATAATGGACTAAACTTCTGAAGCTGTAAGCCAGCCCCAATGAAGTGTTTTCCTTTATAAGAGTTGCCTTGGTCATGGTGTCTCTTCACAGGAATAGAAACCCTAACTAAGACAGCTATTATCACTATATGTTTTATGTTCTCATTTGGAGGGTGAAGGTTTTGGCTTTGGTTTTCTGTTTTATAATAGATGTGTTGCTTTCTCCCTCACCAGCTATTCAAGGTTCATGTTTTATGGGGCCTTCCTGTGTACAACTCTGCAACATGGAGCCACCAACAGAGACTTAGATACAGAGAGCCCTTAGTACAAAGGAGTGAGCACACTCAGGGATGTAGGTGTTTATCCTGATTTATTCTACTCAAGATACTTTGAGAAGTATTGAAATTATGTGAGCAGAAAATTGCTAACATGACTTTGAGACTTAAAAAGTAACTCTTGGAGCATGTCTCAGAATAAATGATTTGGAGGTAGTCACATATTTTCTCTAGTATCTCCCACAAGGCAACTTATTAATTGCACAAGTCACTTAACTATTGGGTGACTTGCTTTTCTTGTGTGCAAAAGAGAGGTATGAGTTCTTAATCAGTTTTTGTGTGTGTTGTCCATTCACTGAATGTATTAAGGGCAACGGGGAACATTTCAGGCATGATTCTGATCTTCCAGCAGGATAACACACATCGAGTAGCGTGGTGGGCTTGACAAGTAAGAGCCAAGTCGAATGGGAGCAAGCAACATGATAGAGAGGCCTTATCTGTGGAAGAGACATTGGGGTTCTTGCAAGTTCAGGGTTATTACGGGAAGAGGGCATGGGAGCAAGGTAATAATTGGGAACATAAGCTCATCCATCCATTCATTCATTCACGCACACATTTATTAAACAACAAAAATGGACAAGATCCTTAGCACAGAGTGGGCACTCAGTTAAATGTGAAGGCTTCCCCATGGGCCTCACGCATCTGTATAAGTTCCTGACTCTCTCTAGGTCTTAGCTGGGCTCTGACAACAGCAATTTCTGTTCAATTCCATCTGCTGTACAGCTATCAAATTTATCATCCCAACCACGCATCGTTTAATGTTCTACAGGCAATGTCTGGTTTGGGAGCATTTATTGAAGGGAATCTCATCAAACTATCCCACAGAACTCTAAAAACGATGTCTGTTTCTTTGTAGGTTTATAACTGTTGGCTACACTGTGCCCTGTATTTGGAACACCCACTGCGAGAAAGAGAACATTATTGAATGTTTTTGGGGGTGGGGTGGGGTTTGTCCTATGGTGGATCAACTGAAATCTGATGTGTCATTGAAAAACACATTTATGACATTGGACGAGCTGGGTGAAATAGCTGATAATTGTTTCTGGGGTCAATGGGTTTCCGTGAAGGCACCAAATCATCGCAATGACCAGCGGTGGCTGGGGCTGAGCGACCGGGAGGACACAGCTAACAGACAGAGGCGGTGATCTTGCAGCATCTGGAGCCCGCTAAGGCAATGAAAGTGCCAGAACAGCTCCTCAGTCCTCTAGACCAGAGTCGACTTGTGTCAGAACAGCTTTATAAACTGAAAACTTAGTGTACAGCTTTATTTCCTAGGTTCAGAGTTACATGTGGTTTTGATGCACAAACGTTGGGTTTCTTTGCACAATTGCTTCAGAAGCAGGTGTTGGCTTGAAGAACTAATAGCTTGTATGTGGTATTGCTCTCATTGAGCTTTGTAGCAAATCACTGTTCTGTTGTGAAGAAGATAGTCCATGAATGGAACCCCTTCCTGTGTGTGTGTGTGTGTGTGTGTGTGTGTGTGTGTGTGTGTGTGTGTGGTGTTTAAAGGAGTCCCAGCACGGACTTAAAAAGCATGTCCACTTGTCTAATTTTAAAGGCTTAGCTCTTTTCTTTCTGCATGCACGGTTTCTGTGGATGAAGACTTAGATTACTTTTAGACAAGAAAGAGTGAATATTGGTGAAATTATTAAGGCCGCTCCACGTAGTTAAAAGGAAAGTTTATTAGTGGCGTAACTTACAAATGAAGGGATAGGTAGGTCGCAGGGTCTGGGGAAGGTGTATCGCAGTCCAGCGGTTTTCTCTAGAGCTCTGCTCAGTCAACTCCACCGTCTACGGTCCAGGAACAGAGAGAGATGGCCCATTCGGTTCTCGGGTCTTTAGGGTCCTCCCTTGGCCCCACCTTGTAGGCGTGACAGTTACTGAAGCCTCAGTGGGGGTTGGAACTTCCAGATCAAAGCTGGAATGGCTACCCACTACAAGTGAAGCCTGAAAAAAAAATACAGGGTTCTTCTAATCTGATTGTTTTTCTTGGAACCTGGCCCATGAGCCATCTTCAGTGAATGCAAGATGTAGAAATAGAAGAGGCTTCCTCTCCTCCACTTCTGTGAGGATTCTATTGGCTGTAAGGGACAAAGGATACAAACGAAACTGATTTAGGCAAGTATGTATCTGCTCCTGTAGTGAAAGTATCCAAACGGAGCCAAGGCTCAAATTTCTTTGTTTCCTTGCTCCTGTTTCAAAGTCCAAGTGGTGAGAAGGTTGTACTGGTTTCTGGGGCTTCATCTCTGCAGCTTCCACTTGAGCGGAAGAGTATCTTCCCCACCCCTCCTCTACATCCTTAGCATAAATTCTGGGATTTATTCTGACTAGACCACCCTTCATCTATCCCTACGATACATACAGGTTGCTGATTAGCTTGGGCAGTGGTGTGCTCCACTCCTCTGCTGGATGCATAGTCCTACAGGAAACTAAAGGAGAAAAGAGAGACTCCAAGAGTGGATTGGCGCTTCGAAGCCAGGGCCGGAAGGAGGGGGAGAAAAGGCCTAAGAGACAAACTCCTCTCCATACTCATATCGCCTCCACCCTTTTACCTCTGAAGTCTCCTCCACGGGCAAGTGGTGGGCACTCTTCTTCTGATCCTTCTCTTAGGATTATTTGTCCAATGTGTTTCTCCAGATAGAAGGCATGCCTTCAAAACTGTAACGGTGCTGTAAATGACTAAAATGTACAATGAAGTGGAGATGTCTCCCCTGGCCATCTACCTGTCTTGGAGATTTAGAAAAAATGCATTATCTATTATATGAAATGCAGATTTATTATGGCACGGGAGTCCTGAAAAAATCACAAGAATCCAGAAAACTACAAGCCCCAGCATAGTAGCTCATACCTGCAATCTCAGCACCAGAGGCAGGAGGATTACAGTGAGTGAGAAACCAGCCTGATTTACAGAGAGCTGCAAGGCCACCCAGGGCTTTGTAGTGAGACTCTGCCTCAAAAATGAAAAACAAAACAAAACAAACAAAACAAAAAACAGATGAAGCAAATCAAAACAAAAACCGCTTGAAATAAGTGTCATGCCTCCAGTTACGTGTCTTGTCCTGTGCCCTGTGTCATTCTGAAGTGAAAGTTGACTCACCTGCAATATGAATCTCCAGGCCCTCAGCTTGGGCCCACCCAGGGCTTTGTGGCCACAAAGCAGACCCTCTGTCTTCTGCCAACTCTCTTCTCACACACATCTCCTGAGCCCCCCTGAACTTTTCTCTAGACTCCCCAAGTTCCCGCTTCATCATTTTACACAATTAGTCGTATTTTACACCTTCATATCAGGAAACTTTTTTTATCAATTTTCAGTGCCCAATGAAAATATTATTTCTATTGGTTGGATATCAAGACTGTTTCCATTTCTTAGCAATTATAAACAACACAGTAATAAACATAGATATACAAATATGTCTATGGTAGGACTTTGGGTACATACCTAGGAGTCATATGGTAGTTCTGCTGTTAGTTCTTTTGAGAAAGCTCCATACTTATTTCCATAGCGGCAGAATGGATAAAGAAAAGATGGTGGGCTGGAGAGATGGCTCAGAGGTTAAGAGCACTGACTGCTCTTCCAGAGGTCCTGAGTTCAATTCCCAGCAACCACATGGTGGCTCACAACCATCTGTAATGAGATCTGATGCTCTCTTCTGGCCTGCAGTCATACATGCTGTAAACATAATAAATAAATAAATCTTAAAAAAAAAAAAAAGAAAAGAAGAAAGAAAGAAAGAAAAGATGGCATATATACATAATGGAATTTTATTATCTTGTAAGAAAAATGAAATCATAACATTTGCAGGAATATGAGTGAAAGTTGACGTCATTATGCTAAGTGAAATAAGCCAGACTGAGAAAGGCAAATGTTGTGTGTTTTCTCTCATATGCAAGACCTACATTTAAGTGTGCATGTGTGCGTGTGTTCGTGTATGTGTGTGTGTGTGTGTGTGTGTGTGTGTGTGTGTATGAGAGAGAGAGAGAGAGAGAGAGAGAGAGAGAACAAGAAAAAGGATCATGAGATAGGAAGAAGGAATCTTAAGAGATGGAGGAGGAAAGGGAAGAAAAAGAACTTAGTGGGATGCATAGGACATAAGACCAGAAAGGGGCTACTGGAAGGGACAAGGGGGACCATCAAGGGGGGTTCAGGGAGACAAAGGTAAGCAGTGGTTAGAAGGTGAATAAGAACAAAGCATGTACAAACATTCCATAAGGAAACCTGTTACTTTATATGCTAACTTAAACATAATAAAAATATATTTCAGCCGGGCGTTGGTGGCACACGCCTTTAATCCCAGCACTTGGGAGGCAGAGGCAGGTGAATCTCTGTGAGTTCGAGGCCAGCCTGGTCTCCAAAGCGAGTTCCAGGAAAGGCACAAAGCTACACAGAGAAACCCTGTCTCGAAAAACCAATATATATATATATATATATATATATATATATATATATATATATATTATATGAGTGGAATGGTTTTTATATTTCTCGTGTTATAAAGCAGTCTTCCAAAAAAAATTTCTGCACCAGACATTGTGGTGTATCACCTTTAATCCCAGCACTTGGGAGGCAGAGGCAAGAAGATCTCAGAGTTTGAGGCCAGCCTGGTCTACAGAGCAAGATCCAGGACAGCCAGGACAACACAGAGAAACCCTGTCTCAAAAAAAACAAGCAAACAAACAAAAATTCTTTTCTGAACAGCTCAAAAACCTCAGGCATCCCCCACCCTGTGGCAATTTGGTTCCTTTTCCAACATGTCTTTGGCTTGTTATTACCCTTTTGTTTCCAGAGCTATCCCCAGCATACATCCCAAGACCTGCTTCTGCCATTCTCCTAACGTTATCGCACTTCTCAAAACCCCAGCCTTAGCTGCTGCTGCTGCTGCTGTTCATACGGTCAACGTCTAAGGTTATAGCAATCATGAGTGACTTTTGTTTGTTGTATAACGTTCTTGTGGAGCAAAGTCAATGTCTGCTCTGGCTGAAATAACGTAATTCGGTGAGCTGGGTGGATTACAGGAGGTATTACATGGCTGTTTACTCCCATAGTTCAGGAAGCTAGACAAGGGGCTGACCTAAGTGGCCTCTGGCCAGAGCACTCTGTTGGTTTGCTAGATCCTCATAGAGCAGAGAGAGATCATCACTCACAGCTCTTACTGGGGAAACTAATCCTGTCTTGAGGGCTGCACCCTTTCGAAAACTGTCTCCCAGAGGTCTCCCCCAGGTGGTGAGCACTAGTAGTCCACCTGTGACAATGAATGTCTCGTGATATCTGGGATGGCATGTTGTGTTCTCATCTCCTAACCCTGAACCATGCTTTTCTCTGCGCTCCTTCCTCTTAGGCCCACATCTCATCCTCCAAGTCAGGGTCCATGGCAAGATTCGGTCCTGGATTCCTGCCTCACTGCTGCCGTGGGGACGTGCTTGACCTTAATTCCCACACTATCCAGAAACATGATGCAGCTCCAGGTGAGATGTCCTCTTCAAATGTGACCAGAGCAAGTACTTCATCTATAGAGAGGACTCTCCCCCGGGAGACTAGGTTAATTTGCTTCAGGGACATTTGTGACTTCGCTGAACCGCTTAAGGTTGTTGAAATGTCTCTACTAATCAGACAGTGTGAGCAGCAGTGGATGGCAGTTAGATTCATTTTCCATTCCATTTTTGGCAGCAGGTACTTAGCCCCTGCCCCCCTCAGGAAGGAAGTCTGTGGGTGTGCCATAATTTCATGGGCTGGTAAGCCTTCTGAGATGGCCAGAGTTTAAAAGAGCTCGCTCGTGCTCTCTCTCTCTCTCTCTCTCTCTCTCTCTCTCTCTCTCTCTCTCTCTCTCTCTCCTGTGGATCTGGGTGTGCCCACACTTGGCCTCCAGAACATCTCACTCTGGGCCACTACTGGCCGCTTCTACAGAGTCTCCCAACTCCATGTTCCTGCCTTCTAACGATCAGAGCACCTAGGCCTGGCTTGTTTCACCTGGGACCACCTAGTGTCCCTCTCCAGCACCATCCTTTCCCTGGCTTTAAGTACTATCTGTAAGAGTGGGTGCTCACTTCTGCCACTAACCTGAACTACTTTCTAAACTCCAGACATCCAGCTTGATGCCTAGCATAAGCCCAAAACTTAGCATGCCAATGCTGAATGTCCACTTCTCTCTCTAAATGTGCTTTATGAACAATTTCTTAATAAATCACAACTGGGCTGCTCTGATTGTTCAAGGAAAGGCTTTGAAGTTCCTAAATTACCTCTATCATTGAATGCTTAACCTATCAGCAAACCTTTTCGGTCTAAAATTTAATGTCTATTTAGAATCTGACCACTTCCTACCACTTCGCAGGGGGAAGCACACTTCTCTTCCCTGGTCCTTGTGATTGTCTTCCTTGCTTCCTGTGGCATATTCTCCACAGAGGGACTATCTCTTCAACACGGGATATCTTAGGGCTGGTGAGATGGCTCACTTGGTAAAGGCTCCTGCTGTCAAGCCTGAAGACCTGAGTTCAATCCCTGGGACCCACAGGGTGGATGGAGAGAACCAAGTCCTGCAAGTTGCCTTCTGCCCTCTACACATGTGCCATAGCATGTATGTGTATACGCACGCACGCACGCACGCACGCACGCACACAGGCACGCATGCACAAATATAGAACCAGTGTCAGAGAAATGTTTATTCAGCATTATTGAAATAGGCAAGATATAAAATTAACCTAAATATCCATTAATAAATGAATGGTAAACATGCCATCATCTATATGATGGATTTAGTCAGTCATGAAAAGGAGGATGTTGTCTTGTGATCCTGGGAAGTAACAGGGAAGATGACTAAGGTCACTCGGGGAAACATCTACCATTCCCTGCCATGTTCCCTAGGTTAGGAGTAGTGAAGCCTTTTTACCTTAGAACATTTTCAACTTTGTGGACTGAGTGCATGGAAATAGATTCCATAAAACTACTTAACACTGAATGCCATTTAACACAGAAAGTCAGATCCTGAAGTATGTTCCTAGCCCGACACACATGACAGAAACACAAATGTGTTCTCTCAGAGTTAACGTGATAGCAACTCAGAAAACAACATGCCCATTTGAACTTGTGAGACAAGGGGTTTCCCGGCCCTGGTGTCACAAAAGGCTCCACTCGGGACTTTAGAAAGGTTGATAGCGCAGCTGCTAGACTTGGGTTTGATATTTGAGTTTTCCTTTCTCACATCCTTTGAGGCACAGTGTTGGTAGTGCCTGGTGTATCCCAGGCTGGTCTCAAACTCTCTATGTCACTGAGAATGATCTTGAACTTCTGGCCCTCCTGCCTTCCCCTCTAGAGTGCTGAATCTAGGCATGCCACCCTCCAGGCCTTCGTGCATGCTAGACAAACTCTACCACATTTCCACATTCCCAGCCCCAGTGCCACCAGCGCCTAATGCTGGTGAAGCTGCCCCAGTCCCTGCGGCCATTTAGTCCATCTCCAAGCTGTGAAGGGCTCAGTGGAGAGAGAGTCTTGGGAGAGAGTGTCGGCTTGGGTCACCTCAGTGCTAACTCATTTTCTGAAATCCTTACTCTGGAAAATAATCACTTGAACTGAAGTTGCATTCAGACACAGACCAAGGATTTTTAAGCTGCTTGGCAAAGTGCCCAACTTAGAGCAAAGGAAGACATCCATCTGGGCAAGAGCCCAGAACTCAGCTTGAATATGCCCTTCACCCTAGCCAACTAGTAAAATGAAGGGACTGTATTTCAGAACATCCGAGATCTCCTCAGCTCCAGCACTGTGCGCCTAAGAAATACCTATCAGTGAAGGAGCACCGTCAAATGCCACTGTGGATCCTTCCCTTCCACCCGATGCCCTTCTCTCCTCCCTTTCCCTGCCCTGCCCAGCACACGCTCTGTCTTGGCATCCCTAACCTAACTCAGAACCGATAGCTGGCCCCATTTTAATGGCCTCTTCCCAGGGCTACAGCATGTCATCATTACCATGTGCTGTTGGGATGATGTCAGGCTTCCCAGAAATCAAGATGACGGTCATCTTCTCTAGTTACATTCAGATCCCTCAGCTGTGGCCTCTCACTGGAGAGAAAGGTGTATTCAGGAAGAAAGAGATAAGATTTGGCCGTTTGTATTTTCTGAGTCCTTCAGAGAGCGGTGCTCCTTCATTAAAATCAGGCTGCTCAGAGGCCTAGGAATATTGTCAGGGCTCAGTAGCTGCACTGGGTCTTGCTCCAAGGCAGGAAATAGCTTGGACGATCTGAAAACAAAGTAGTCTTCTCTCCAGCAGCAAGTTCAGTCTTCGGTGGGAACAGTGCTGCATATATAATGTGGATACGCAAATGCTCCCCCTGCCCCGAAATCAAAATGAAAATTTCCTTCTATTTTTTTAATCCTCCAAAATCCAAAGATAGTGCTGTAATGCTATCTACTATCTTTTCCATCAGATTTGCTCCCCTAGCAGCCCCACCCCCACCCCCACCCCGGTGCACACTGTCAGGGAAAGGGGAGCTCCCCACCCAACACCTTTCTGTTGCCTCAAGAACCCACTTTTTCCAGAGGAGATACTAAGTGGGTCACTTCCCTCTTCTGGCTTCGCTATAAATTCTCTGTGCGTACTGGTCCCCTATTCTATTTTCAAAATCAAATGGGCAGCTTAATTCCCCCGGAGGCCTTGACTACATCCAGTTAAGGTCACGGTCAGGACTTGAAAGCAGTTCTCTCCCTCCTACCATACCCCATAGGCTCATTTTTTTTTTTTTTTTTATCCATTCCTCCACCCTTCCTCCCTTTTCCTCTTTCCTCTCCCTTTTCTTCAATAGCTCTGTGTTGCAAAGGGCCTGGCCACACACAGAGACTATTACAGGAATAAAACCTGGAAAAGAGCACACAGTTATGAAACATTAAACCTCAACTTCTCTTTATTTTGCTCCCTGAGTTTTCCTCCCCCTCCGAGAAAACATGAGCCCCGGCGGATCTGCGGTTCATGTTATCTTCAGCTGTAAAACCCAGCTGAACCAACAGAGCGCCCTTCTCGGCTTCCTGCTGTCCAGAAGTTTGCAAAGGAGCTACTGTGGGGAAACAGCCACCTCTGGCTTTCTGGACCAGCTTTTCAGAGGGAACATTAAACTGCCGTCAGCAGACAAAGAGCTCCATACATTGTCAAGCTCTGTCCAAATGAGATCGGTTAACGTCAGTCAGTCCTGGGCCTCTTAGAGGAGGAGGTGAGCGAGAACAGGAACACTCGGTGCCTCTAGCCTGCCTGAATATTGCCTTTCAAAATAGAGTTAAAATAAAGCAGAGTTCAAGGGTCCTGCCATCGCCTCAATCAGCTCCAACCTAAGAAGCTCACTGGGAATTTGGCCTGAGGATAGAATGCCACATCAGACATTGATTCGGTTAGCCAAGCCTTTTCAAGGTGTCACCCATTAATTTATTGACTGCAAATAGGAATTTTGCCCAAGGCCAAGACTCACAATTGGTCCCAGTTGAGCCCAAATGGATTTCCACAAGTAGCGAGGGAAGGGAGGCTGTTCTTCAAGCTCTCTTCCTCAGCCCACTCTTTCTTCCTTTAGCCCCACTCTGGCCCCATCCCGTTAATACCGGAGCCCTCAAAGAGCTTCATTAGTTGGTGGCCTGCACACAGCTGCTCAAAGGATTTGCAAGTGGATTGATCCTGAAGCTGCCGGTGTAGACACTGCACGTCAGAAGTGACCGTGGGAGCTGATTGGTGGCCTAATTTGGACATTACCCCTTTTTTCTCTCCCCTCTCCTCTTACTCATTAAGCACTCAGTAAGAGACAAGACAATATTCTTACGCAACGTCTCTCTGTGTTATTCTAGAAGTCTTGGTTTACATAGATTTTCATATACAAAAATATATAATACAAAAAAATTCAAATATAAAATGATTCCATTTTATACCTGAAGTGTATATCTAACATACAAACTACAAAACAGAGAATTATTTAAATGCTGTCATCATTTCCTGGATGCCATCTGTAACAGAGAAGCCATAGTCATCCTATGTAGCTGGGAAATGGACTGATGTTTTTAAAAGATTAAAGTGTAATTCTCCCTGGCTCTTCAACTTTGAGACAACTTACTAGATTCTCTTAGGCCTAGAGCTAAACTCATACTGCTTTTGTGTGACCTAGAGACCCAAAGGCTAGAAGGAATTATCTCTTAGAGAAAGAAATGGTTACATAGGTACAGAGAGGCCTACATAAAGATGGAGTATTTGTTTACAGTATCGTGAAACAACCAACCAAGGGGAAGTCACCTAATTATAAATCACAGGAGAATGACTGTAGACACTGTGACTTGTCTGCCTCAGGACGCTACATGCAGTTCAAAGGAACAGGAATATACTCACACATAGCGTTAAAGTCATAGCAATTAGAAAAACAGACCATCAGTGCTGGTGTTAAAAGCACAGAAAAGCAATACTGTACTGTTCTACCTAGAGGGACTGGAAAGAAAGCAGGGGGCTTGAGAGACGGCTCAGCAGTTCAGAGCACTGGCTGCTCTTCCAGAGGACCTGGGTTCAATTCCCAGCACCCACATGTCAGCTCACAACTGTCTGTAACTCCAGTTCCAAGGGGTCTGACACCCTCACACAAGCTTACATGTAGGCAAAACACCAATGTATATAAAATGAGTTATTAAAAAATAAAAAGAAAGCAGTGGACTTGGCTGGGGGTTCAGCTCAGCTGTAAAGTGTTTTAGTATCCTGCACAGGACCTTGGATTCAATCCCTAAAAAGTGAGAAAGCTTGCTATTTGTCAGCTGATAGACATAAAGTCTCACTGGAGAGGCTGGGAACAATTGCAATAAGAAAATCGGCAAAGAGGGAACTCGGCCTTATGTCTAATACAGTCTCCTTGTTCATCTTTTTGTTTGTTCTGAGACAGGGTTTCACAGCGTCACTCAGACTAGCCTAAAACTCACGGCAATCCTCCTGCCTTAACCTTTCACTTGTTGGGTTTACAGACTTAAGCCTCTCTTCCTCCCTTCCTTCCTACCTTCCTTCCTCCCTCCCTCCCTCCCTCCCTCCTTCGCTCCCTCCCTCCCTTCCTTTTATATGAACAAACAATTCAACTTGTTACTTACATAGTTCACATATCAGTCCTTTCAAATGGTTAAAAGGTGGCTTTAAAAGCCTTGATTTGGGGCAGGAGAGATTGTTTTTAGCAATTAAGAATCTTTACTGCTATTCAAGAAGGCCCATATTTGGTTCCAAGCACCCACATGGCAGCTTACAACCTCTTCTGGTTTCTGCAGGCACCAGGCATGCATGGGATACATATACATATATGCAAGCTGACTTCTTGCATACATAACATAAACTAAATAAGTCCTTAAAAAGATAGTAAAAGCCTGATTTATTGTATTGTTTTCTTTAGAAAAGGCCTAATGTTGCCCTGAAAATTGGCCATATTTTCTAAGGGTTGTTTACTAGCTAAGTGCTGTCTAGGAGAGCAATGGGAACAGAGGGCAAACAGCCTGGATTTGAATTAAATTTCATCATGTAATAAAAAGTATCCCCTCCCTTCCTCCTCATTCTTTCTTGGTCCCCTCCCCCCACTGACCCTAAGAGACAGCCTTCTAGAACAGCAAAGCACCTTAGAAACCTTTACCTTGTAACAAAGCCCCAAATCTTAGCACAAGTGACTCCATGATGGAAGTGCCATTTAAGCATTAAAACTCGGCATGTAGACAGCACCATCTGCCAAAAATGAAAACAAAGACCTAATTCATCAAAGTCTATAGTTCTGGGAAAGTCTCTGAACTAACCTTGATTTCTGGCTTCTGTAGTTCTGCTTCTGGCTAACTGTTCTTATTAACTGAAGTATGTCAACCCAGAACATGGTTTTTGTGTTTAAAAGCACACCCTGAGAAAGGCTCAGTGCTACACTGGGATCCTGAGCACCCAGTGTAGTCACTGGCTGGCTAATAAAGACTTTCTATTGGCTTAAACCCATATCCAAGCAGTCTTTTCTGGTGGATACCCCACAAAACCCCATGCCTTCACTTTAAGGGAAGAGTTGTGATTTATTCCATTTAGACTCCATTGGTCCTGGGGGCTAGTTCAGTTCTCTGTGACCGTTCAAGAGTCCTCTCTGGCCACCTGGACTAAGCTCCTCCCACTGACTTCAACAGAGCAAAGCTACTGCTTTTCCAGCGCGGTTGTATCTATTTTCTGGGGAAGCGGTCTCTTTAACTGCATTTCCCAGGACTGTGATCTAGCGAAGTCAGTTTCTCCAGACTCTCTGTCCTGCCTCCATCTCTCTCCTCCCTCTCTCCTTCCCTTCCCCCTTCTTACCTCCAAATCCTTCTGGTTTTCTCCATCAGTCTACACTTCTGTTTCTTTGTAACTCCGTTCTCTCCTTCGTCACCGGACTCTTGATCTTCCGGAAAGATGTTCTACAAAGTAAATTTCTGTGATGAAAAATTTCAGTAATACCAATAAATAATAATTTTTAAAACTCCAAGAGGTTAAAGCCAAAAGGTAGATTCACTTTTTTTTTTTTTTTTTTTTTTTTTTTTTTTTTTTGGTTTTTCGAGACAGGGTTTCTCTGTGTAGCTTTGTGCCTTTCCTAGAACTCACTTGGTAGCCCAGGCTGGCCTCGAACTCACAGAGATCCGCCTGGCTCTGCCTCCCGAGTGCTGGGATTAAAGGCGTGCGCCACCACCGCCCGGCTAAAGGTAGATTCACTTTTAATGAATCTTTTCTTTTTAAACCTTGCTTTTATGTCTTTCCTTTTTATCTCTTCATCAAGGAAGCTGTATCCCATCAAGCCTTGGGGTATGATAAATAACTTACTAGGATGCTCACTGCACATTACTCTCTGACAGGATGACTCAACACAGATCCGTATTATCTACATTCTTTAAATGGTTTCCTGCAGGACTAACCCACCCTTCCACACATCCAGAAAAGCACCGAAGATAAAATGGTTAGAGAAAACCCATTTGACTTCCTTGTGAGAAATGACACAAGGGAGAGATGTCAGCACTCTGGGTGACATGGAACCTTCCAGAGGAGCAACCTCTCTCTCTCAATGGGCCTAAAGAAGAAAGGCCAGTAGCCCAGTGGACTATGAGAGAGCCGCACAGAGCTGTCTGCCTGGCCAGCCTGTGGGAAGAAACATTTCTAACCAACTACTTTTCCGAAGAAGCGGAATGTCATAAAGGGACGTTTCTCAGGTGCTGAATCCCTGCTTTGAACTTGAGCCTTTTGGCATTTTCATTTGCATCTGTTTAAACAGACACGTGACCAGCATTTATCAGTCCAGCCCCCCTGAGTGGGGCCTTTTCACTTCTGCACCATAAAAGGAAGCTCTGGTTAAATATATATATATGATTTCTTTTTTACCTGACAGGCTATGACCTGTAGAAATCTCCGGCGGAAACACAAAATCAATCGAGTTTCATTTGAACCATTCTTTGACTCTCCGGAACCTTTGATAAATCTCAGATGAAAATTCTCCAGCACCTCAGAAGCTCAGGAGGGCAACTGAATGCTTTGATTTTTGACTTCGTCACATAATTGGGGTGGCAATTTTATTGATCTGTTGTTCTCTGGTTCAGTAGATTTATTAATCTGTTTTTTAGTCAAGTAACTTGACAGGACTTCATTTAAAAATGATTGTAGTTACGCCGGGCGGTGGTGGCGCACGCCTTTAATCCCAGCACTCGGGAGGCAGAGCCAGGCGGATCTCTGTGAGTTCGAGGCCAGCCTGGGCTACCAAGTGAGTTCCAGGAAAAGGCACAAAGCTACACAGAGAAACCCTGTCTCAAAAAACCAAAAAAAAAAAAAAAAAAAAAAAAAAAAAAAAAAAAAAAAAAGATTGTAGTTACTACGACTGGGCAGGGGCCATAGGTTACCAAAGTCAACAGTTTTGACAGTTTTTGCACGATCATAATAAATATGCAGTTAACTTGGAGAAATTAAGAAACAGCATTACCCCCCTTCTTCATCATCGTCATCGTCTTCTTCTTCTTCTTCTTTTTCCTCCTCCTTCTCCTGCTCCTCCTCTTCCACTTGTTCCTCCTCTTCTAACTAAATTGATGTAATTGGTTTCATTGCTTGGGGGGCAAGGAAAAAGAGGTAGGATGAATCCACTCTGCATCTTCAGCAAGAGTGATCTTTCTAACATGGAAATATTACCTGGCCTAACCCTGCCTAATGCCCTGGGATATTAACTCACTGTGTGTGAAATAAGGACCAAGCTCTCACTACAGGGCTCAAGATCTCCCAAGTCAGTCTAGACCCATCTCCTGCCCCTCACTAGTTAACTCTGCCACTTGAACTACTTACAAGCAGGACTCTCCAGCTTCCCACTTGCTCTGTGGATTTCTAACATGGTAGCCTATCTTAGATAGTCAGTCAGCAAGTCCTCATTGGCATTTTGGAACAGTAACTCATTTCCTCTAGAATTGAGAGGAGTTCATGGCATTTCATCCACCATTTTAATTTTTTTCTCTACCTTTGTCTTGAGAACAGGAATTGTGTCTTGGGCATCAGTGTTGAACTGTTTTACAATATATTCATAATGCATTCCACATTTTTTTTCTCCATCGTATTTGTCCCTCTCTGGAAGTTTGAGACTGCACCTATCCATTTATAGCACCTAGCACCACTTGGCCAACGTCATAGGCATTCAGTAAATATTTCCTTAATGAAATATATTGCAAAACCAAACATAATGATAGCAGACTCTCAAGACTAGCACTAGGTCCCATGATGAAATGAACAGCTATTTTATAGACTGTTGAGAAATGGAGAGAGGAGCTTGAAAGATGGTTCAGTGGTTTAAGCACGTGCTGTTCTTGCGAACGACCTCATTCCATTCCCAGAATCCACATGGCTGCTCACACACAACTGTAACTCTAGTTCCAAGGAATCTAGTGCCTTCTTATGGTCTCCTTAGGCACAGGCACACACAAACAGACAAATAATCATGTACATAAAATATTTAAAAAACATAATAAATCTTGAGAGAGAGAGAGAGAGAGAGAGAGAGAGAGAGAGAGAGAGAGAGAGAGGGAAAGGGAAAGATAGCCTCTGTGGTGATCTGAAAGAAAATGGCCCCAAAGAGGGTGGCACCATTAGGAGGTATGGCTTTGTTGGAGGAAGTGTGTCACTGTGGAGGTGGGCTTTGAGGTCTCATATATGCTCAAGCCACACCCACTGTCTCAGACCACTTCCTGTTGTCTGTGAGTCAAGATGTAAGAACTCTCAGCTCCTTCTCCAGCACCACGTCTGCCTGCATGCTACCTTGCTTCCCGCCATGATGATAATGGACTAAACCTCTGAACGCTTAGTGAGCCACCATAATTAAATGTTTGCCTTTATAAGAACTGCAATGGTCATAATAGTGTCTCTTCACAGCAATAAAAACCCTAACTAAGACAGCCTGCAAAGATGACATGATGCTTAATAAAATGAAGGCACTATATTTTGTTCTTAGATGTTTCTCTACTTGATTTAAGCAACAAATTTATCCATAGCCATTTAGCATATTTCCCTTGCACATTCACACAAACAAAAACGTCTTCTGAAGAAATTGGTTCAATTTCTTCTTCACCCGGAGTCTGAGTCAGCTTCACATCCAAATGACCAGCTACATTATCATTACCTGTGCCTCCAGAGTGTTGAGAGGACAGCATTTCTGCAAAGAGCTTCCCTTTTAACCCTGGGATTGTCTTTCAAGCCATGCACATCAGCCATTTTGCAAACTTTAGTGCTAATCATTACCTACCTAACAGAATACTAGGTATCAGACAATGACCCTGTTCACAGGCCTACCTCAAATGGACCTTAAGAGGTCAGCAGAGAGGAATGTGAAGGGGCTCATTATGCCAAGCAAGAAAAACAGTCAACATCAGGGTGGCTGTGGGCTGCCTCGATGTGAAAACATCATAATTTTTAAGTTAATAAAATATGAATAAATGTCTGGCATCAGTTGATGAATAGAATACACGCTTAATAAATACCTGTGGATGAGGAAGATAGGTGGAAAGCACATAGGAAGGCAGTTCTGGGAAGTCACTCCTCAAAGCACAAATGATTCTGTACTCAGCCAGGTGGTACAGAACTGTAATCTCAGCACTTGGGAGGTGAAAGCAGGGTGGGTGGAGGGTTCAAGGTCATCCTCTGCTACTAGTGAGTCAGAGTCAGCCTGAGATACAGGGACCTGGGGGATGAGGTCAGGAAGAAGGGAGGGGGGAAGGATCGTGCTTACAAGGTGGAAACAGGAGACTGGATTTTACACAAGCAAAGACTAAGAATTACCCGTCAGCAAACCTTCACTCATATCAGCTGAAGAGTGATTCTCATTAAACGAGGTATGTGCGCTACTAAAAGTAACCAATTAAATCTGTGAGGCAGAGCTGTTCTCGGTTATCTGTTCATGCCTGGCTCCTTCTAGTCAGAACCTTGGCCTGACAAGCTGCCTCCCACTCGCTCTCCTATCACCTCAGGATAATCAGCCGAGCTACCTCATTCTCCCGAGGCGCTTGAGACGTGGGTGCTTGGCTCTGAGGAAGAACTGGGGCAAGCGCCGCGGCTCGTCTTGCTAACTCCCAAAGGGCAAAGGGATAAGACATCATTCACTCACACAGGCCCCTGTGGCTTTCAAAGGAGGATCCTATACGTGTTTTCCGCCAGTTTTCAAAGGGCAATTAGTTGTGGGGGACCCGGGAGCGAGGTCTGCCAGTTGCCAATGTGTCAGTATACCCACCAGTGAAATGGTCGCCTGGATAGTGGAGACAGTGGTATCCATACGGAAAGGAGAAAGCTTTGAGATTTCAGCTGCTTTTAAAATATTAAAATGTGCGGCGTTCAGGCTAATTCACACACACAAGCCAAAGCCCCAACTGAACAATCAGCTTTCCGTTGAAATGGGGACATCCTTACTAACTGCATGCGCTGGACTTGGAGCTGGGCACCGGAAGGCATACCCACCTGTGGAAGGCCAGAGTGGGGATTAACCCCGCTAACTCCAGAAAGGAATCATAAAGCCTCAAAGGGCACAGAGTGCAGAGCCTCAGTAGAACCACATCCTGGCCTATTTCCTCCCCTCCCCAGCACTGGCATCCGTCCAAGCACAGGGTGCAGGGCCCAGGGATCCCACAAAGTTTAGTGGCTCTGAACACTGTTCTTATTTCTTTAGAAATCAAAAGGGGAAACGGAGCTTTTGAATGGATAATGTGTGTTAATATGCAATATTAAATGGTCAGCATTCCAAGGTGGATGTACAGTTTTCATTTTTCAAGGAAGAGGTGCTTAACACTTGTAAAAGTGGTCACACAGTCCAGCCTGCAGCACTGGAAAAAAATGAGATGATATTGCCAATAATCTACCACTTCAGACCTACAAAGCACTTTTAGCCTTATGCTTATCCTAGGCCAATGGTTCTCAACCTCCCTAATGCTACAACCTTTTAACACAGTTCCTTGTGTTGTGGTGAAGCCCCAACCATAAAATTATCTTGTTGCTACTTCATTACTGTCATGAACCGTAATGTAAATAACTGATAGGCAGCACGTGTGTGGGTCACGACCCATAAGTTGAGAACCACTGTCTTAGGGGATGCTTTGCTAACTCACAGATCATCTCAACCCAAGCTAGGGAGAAGTAATACATATATCTCTCTTCTTAGTTTTCCATCTCCTTCCCCTTACTCTCTCTAATGGATTTGCTGACCTGTGTCCCTCTCCTCTCCTCCCCCCTTCCTCTTCCTCTCTGTCTCTCCTCTTCCCGCTCCCCGCTTCCCCTACACTTTCCCAATTCCCAGGACCTTTCTTAAGGAAGCAGAGGAAGGTGAGGCACCCTCCATCCTCCAGGCCTCCAAAGGATCTCACACTGGCCCAGCGTGGACTAAGTGACCTTCCGCCTCAGTGCTACCTCTCTTTCTCTGGGATGCAGATGGGTCCCAGAAGGGATCTGCAAAAGCCAGGGGAACTGGGATCAGAGAGTTCAACCCTGAGAGTCAGGGCAGGAGGCCCCAAAACACCAACTTCCTGAGCTTCCTGCATCTCCCCCCTTGCCTGAGTTCCTGGGGTCTTTATGTCATAGTGAGGGTAGGGAAGAACGCAGAAAATGTTTCTACTGTTTTGCTTATGGTTTAATTTTTTCCCGTCTTATACTCAATACAAAAATGTTTGTTAGCCGGGTGGTGGTGGCGCATGCCTTTAATCCCAGCACTCAGGAGGCAGAGCCAGGTGGATCTCTGTGAGTTCGAGGCCAGCCTGGGCTACCAAGTGAGTTCCAGGAAAGGCGCAAAGCTACACAGAGAAACCCTGTCTCGGAAAACCAAAAAAAAAAAAAAAAAAATGTTAGCAAAGCTAAAATTCTGCATTTGTTATTCTTTGACACCCTGGAGGTATTAATCCTCTGTTCTGTTTGCCTCAACAGGAAAGTCACCAGCACACAGGTAAATAAGAATCACACGTAGGGCACATCTATTCTAAGCACATCTGCTGCCCTTCCATGATGGTAGCCCATTAGGACCACAACACAGTCAGCTACTGTGTGAAGGAGGCTGGTGGACAGCCCTCCCCTCAAAGTGGACTTTAGTGGAGGACCGTGTCCACAGATGAAAGGGAGGACCGTGTCCACAGAGGAAAGGGAGGACCGTGTCCACAGAGGAAAGGGAGGACCGTGTCCACAGATGAAAGGGAGGACCGTGTCCACAGATGAAAGGGAGGACCGTGTCCACAGATGAAAGGGAGGACCGTGTCCACAGATGAAAGGGAGGACCGTGTCCACAGAGGAAAGGGAGGACCGTGTCCACAGAGGAAAGGGAGGACCGTGTCCACAGATGAAAGGGAGGACCGTGTCCACAGAGGAAAGGGAGGACCGTGTCCACAGAGGAAAGGGAGGACCATGTCCACAGAGGAAAGGGAGGACCGTGTCCACAGATGAAAGGGAGGACCGTGTCCACAGAGGAAAGGGAGGACCGTGTCCACAGATGAAAGGGAGGACCGTGTCCACAGAGGAAAGGGAGGACCGTGTCCACAGATGAAAGGGAGGACCGTGTCCACAGAGGAAAGGGAGGACCGTGTCCACAGATGAAAGGGAGGACCGTGTCCACAGAGGAAAGGGAGGACCGTGTCCACAGATGAAAGGGAGGACCGTGTCCACAGATGAAAGGGAGGACCGTGTCCACAGAGGAAAGGGAGGACCGTGTCCACAGATGAAAGGGAGGACCGTGTCCACAGAGGAAAGGGAGGACCGTGTCCACAGAGGAAAGGGAAGACCGTGTCCACAGATGAAAGGGAGGACCGTGTCCACAGAGGAAAGGGAGGACCGTGTCCACAGATGAAAGGGAGGACCGTGTCCACAGATGAAAGGGAGGACCGTGTCCACAGAGGAAAGGGAGGACCGTGTCCACAGATGAAAGGGAGGACCGTGTCCACAGAGGAAAGGGAGGACCGTGTCCACAGATGAAAGGGAGGACCGTGTCCACAGAGGAAAGGGAGGACCGTGTCCACAAATGAAAGGGAGGACCGTGTCCACAGAGGAAAGGAAGGACCATGTACACAGAGGAAAGGGAAGACCATGTACACAGAGGAAAGGGAGGACCATGTACACAGGAAAGGGAGGACCATGTACACAGAGGAAAGGAGAAAATGAACAGGAACAAGTGGAAGTGTTCAGTGGAGGACTGACTGATACAGAAATACCCAGTGTCCATGAAAAGAGGGCCAGGGATAGCGGGTTATCCAGTCAGGTCTGTGGCCAGGCAAGAGGCTGGATGACCTCCATTAAAACCCAGTCTGGAGATATAAACATTCTGCTTAGAGAAAAGAAGGACAGGAAGGAACGGAATGATGGAACTTCCAGTCACAGGACTGAGGAGGAGGAAGCGGTCTGAGCCATGGATTTCCTTCAGGCCCCTGGTCTCTCTGAAGATGTCAAAGAACTCCTATTGTGTTACTGACTTTGAGAAGATGAGTAAGACAGCCAGTAACTGCCTTCTACAGAGAGAGTAACTAGAGCAAAGTGGTTAGCTTCAAAAATGTATCACAAGTCACTGGTTGCATGAGGCCGGCAGAGGACACAGAGACCTTCTGTGCCCAGTGTTTAGACTTAGCTGGTGAGGCTGGAGAATGAGGTGGAGCTGGGGAGTGGGAACGCATGAAATAAGCAACCATGACTAACTGCTGAGTTCAGCCTGAGTGAATCCGCCCTGCAAACAGAGCTGTCATCCAGACGTAGCTGTTGCAAGCTTCCCAAGCGTGCTGCATGTCACAACACAGGGCTGCAAATCCCCACTTTGTCTGCAAGGCCATAATCAACGGTGGCAGGGTGCAGCCTTTGGTATGGTTGGGTGACACGGAATGGTAGCCTCAGGCGGCTTTAGTTTTGATGAAAGTTGAAGGGGGTACACATTTTATTTGTTGTGTTGTGGCAGGTGAATTTATGTAGTTAAAAGGGCTTAAACACTGTTGCTGACTTTAGTTCAAAGAACACGCCACAACAGACTCCAGGTACCTGTTAGGATAGACCCAAATTCCTATTCTAGTTCCACTACTACTTAAGACAAGTCCCTTTCTAGGTCTGTAATGATGACAGTATTATTTGGTGATCGGAAAGAGCCTGGTGGGCTCTTCCCCCGGAAAAGGCAGGAGAGCTGCCGGGAGAAAAACGTAAGAGACGATTTATGCCACACCCCATTGCAGGGGGGAAAGGGAAATGATAAATTAAGTAGGGATTATATTAATTTACTGTCTACAATTTTTTTCTTTAATCACTAATCTGACCCTTCTAAAAACATGAAAGAATCATCTGGGACGCAGCTCAGCTTGTAGAGTACTTGTCTACCATGTACGGAACCCTGAATTCAAACAGCAGATGAAACCCTACATGTAGGGACATACCTATAACCCCAGCAGTTAGGAGGTGTGGGCAGCAGATCAGAAGTTCAAAGCCATCCTCTCCTCCACTGTCGGTACTGGGATACAAGAGACCCTCTCTTTAAAAAAAAAATTAATTAAAATAAAAGTAAGAATATAAGAGAATATATTAAATATTAAATAACTATAATAAAGGATGTTCCAACCTAATGCTTCTCAGAGGAGCCCAAATGCCCAAGTGGTATACTATGAAAATTTGAACAAACACAGTATTTCAAAGATGGGACATGTGTTTAAGAAAGTCCAAGTGTGTACATTAGCTATGTACTAGAGTAATATTTGGTGCAGACCAGGGTTTCTCAACCTCAGCCCCATTGTCAAATTAGCCTGGAGGACACTTGTTTTATGGGGCTGGGCTGTTCCCTGTAGGACATTCAGCAGCATTGTTGGACAATTCACATTAAAGTAGATAGTAAACTGCCCTACCCTCCCAGGTTCTGGTCATCAGACATTGTCAAATGTCCTCATGGAGACAAAGACAAAAACTACATCCAGACTTACTAGTTACTTACATGTAAGTATGGACTTACATGGACTATATCTCATGGAACTGACAGTGTGAACAGAACACAGGGGAGGTAGATGGTCTCTGAGTTGTAACATCGAGGGTCTCCAACGACTTGAGCAGCTGGACTGCGGCTGAGCATTTCTATGTATTTGCCCATCACCTTGCCACATGTCTAGCTTGGGCTTCCTCACAGCCTGGTCAGTCAGACTTCTTATGTGGTTCCACCACAGGTTACAAGCTGCCAGTCCTCTTGCAGGCTAGAATGAGCACGAGCCTGGTATCACTTCTGTTACTCTGTTAGATGCAGTGGTCATAGGCTAGTCCTGGTCACAGGAGGAGGAAATATGCTCCCCCCTCAATGGAAATAGGTCATTTGCCTGTTTGGAGGGAGCGCCCCAAAAATGCACTTCACTTTATAGTGGCCAACACAGAGGAAGTTACAGGAGCCTCGCATAGATAGAAGCAAAGTGAACCCACAAAATGCATCATGAAGGGAGGTGCAGGGAGGCAACGGAGCACCTCTGAAGAGCAAACAAGAAGCAATGGAGAGATGTCTACAATGAAAACATGGTATGAACTTGCTGGAATAACTAATGTTTCTGAACATATTAAGAAGAGATTAACACTGTGAGGGGAAGGTTTGATAGTAAATGGTTGATAAGTGTTGCGGGATATTTGATCGCACTGTGAAACTCTGAATCTGTGTTAACAAAATTAACCTTGGATCGGAGCAGAGCCAGTGACCAGTTGACAGGAATTAGTCATAGAGAGAGGGTGGAGGGGCCTGGAATATGGATAGAGAGACTCACAGGAAGGAGTAGCGAGGGACTTAGAGACTCACAGTCTTATTTTGGCATGGGTGGAGACATGCTCTCTTACTGAGTCTCTGGCTAAAAGGGAAGGTCAGCTGGCTGCTTCTTGGCTTCTCTGATCTAGCAGGTTTTCACCCCAACATCTGACTCCCAACTCTTTACTGGTAAATAGAACAACTTAGATAAAAACAACAGATAAATAATTTAAAATGGAAAACAGTAATGTTTTTGAATCAGTGTCTTAAAGAGAAATTTCATACCTTGTATTTGCGCAAAAATGGCAGGGAGGATTGCAGTGGCGTGCACCTTCAATCCCAGTACTAGGAAGGCAGAGGCAGATGGATTTGAGTTCAAAGCCAGCTTAGTCTACACAGAGAGCTCCAGGGCAGCCAGAATGGGGGAAACAATTAAAACCATCTCTGAACATAACAGAGATGGGTTGGTACTGACAGACCATGACTATAGTGATGGGTAAATGACTGGAAAATTACTAGGAGTTACCTGGTACTAATGTTTGGGGGCTAGGCTTGGTGTTTCTAGTTTCTTGGGATCTTATTCAAGAATGAACTAAAGATGCCCACAGATTGCAAAGTATCAAAGATTCTTTATTCCAAGCAAAACAATAGATCAAAAATATGCTGATGAAAGTAACAACTGGCCACATGAGTAAGGGTACTGTAGGGCCCCAATTATTGTTTGGGGCTTTCTTTTCTGGAGTTCAAAATGGGAATGAGTTTGGTTACTAGAAGTTGTGGTTTAATAAGACTGCCCCCCCCCATAGGCTCATGTATGTGAACATTTGGTCCCCAGTTGATGATGCTATTTGAGGAGATTTAGGATGTGTGGCATTGTTGGAGGAAATATGTCACTGGCAGGCTATCTTAGTCAATGTTCTACTGCTGTGAAGAGACACCATGACCATGGCAACTCTTTTAAAGGAAAACATTTAATTGGGGCTGGCTTCCAGTTCAGAGGCTTAGTCCATCATCAGCATGGCAGGAAGCATGGTGGTAGCTTGCAGGCAGACATGGTGCTACAGGAGCTGAGAGTTCTACATCTGGATCCAAAGGCAGCAGGAAGAGAGAGGACTCTGGGCCTGGCTTGGGCATCTGAAACCTCAAAGCCCAACCCCTGTGACATACTTCCTCCAACAAGGCCACACCTCCTAATCCCTGTCAAGTAGTGCCACTCCTGAATGACCAAGCATTCAAATAGATGAGCCTATGGGGGCCATTCCTATTTAAACCACCACACAGGCTTTGAGGGTTTAGAGACTTTCACCATTTCCAGTTCCTTCTTGATTAGTGCTTGTGGTCCAAGATGTGAGCTCTCAGCTTGCTGCCCCAGCTCCCATCCCTGCTGCTACTGCTGTGTTACCCACTCCATATTGGACTCATCCCTCTGGAACCCTAAGCCCAAATAAACTTCCCTCTATGAGTTGCCTTGGTCATGGTCTTTTGTTATAGCAACAAAAAAGTAACTAATATACCAGGTGCATTGTTTAGGTGGTTCTTTAGTTTGATTGGCAAGCTTGGATAAGACAGGTCTTTGCTCATTGTGCGTGTCTGTTCCTGTAATACTTCTGACTTTAATCACATGCATGCCTAATTATACATAGGCATAAGATGGTAAACAGGAGATTCTCCCAAAAGTTCACTTAGAGGACATTGCTTGCCTATTTCACATGCACCCAAAACCAGTTCAGGGTGCACTGGCCCTCCTACTTCCTACTCAGATGTATTAGGAGTGTGCGTGTGTGTTTGAATGGAAGCTATTTGCGTTTGGCAATTGTTTAGGGGAAGAGGAACTTACTCCTTTGTTCAGGGAGGGGTGTGCATGTAGCTCATGCTGGTTGGGGTCCTACATGTCTAACAGGTTGCTAGGTGCATTTTTTTTTTTTTTTTGGATAGATGTTTTGTGCATAGCACTTAGAGGTAAGGGTCTCAGGCTGCCAAGTACACTAGAAAAAGGATGTGTGCATGGCCCAACCCAAGTGGAGTCCAGAGTTGTTAAACCATTCCCTAGCCTTGCCTGCCTCCATTAAGTGTGAAGGGTTTGTGGGAAAGGAATCTGACCCTCTATCAAGGTGAGGGGGAGGAGTTCAGTGTGATATTGAGGATGCTGAGTGCTTGTGAGAGGGCTGGATCAGCAGTGTTCTCTGCTGAAAATGGATTAGAGGCCAAGGAGGGGCCAAGGCAAGGACTAGCAAGAAAGATCAGAGGAAACCAACTAAAGTTTGGTCAAGGAAGAAGTCATCGTCAATGAATATGTAATACGTATGCCTTTTCTTTTGTAGGGTGCTAACTACCACAGTATTTCTTATGGATTTTTACAAATTATTTCACATATACAAACTAAGATAATGAATTTTGTCAAGAGAAAAAAAAAACAGAAAACAAAACAACAAAGAAAGCACTGTAAACTTAGCAGAATAAATGCAGGAGAGGCTCTGATCGGAGACCCGTGGAACCCCACAACCCACCCACAGGACTGGTGCACGGAAGAACGACTTCGTTTCCATCGGTCGGTCCGTGTCTCAGCCATGAGGTGCAGGAAGGCTGACTCATGCAATTACCTCCTCCACTCATGGCCGGTGCTCCGTCGGCCCCTTTCGCTCAACCATGACCAGTTCCTCAAAACACTGAGAGGTATCTGATTGCCAGCCAGGTTGGGGTGGAGGTAAATCATAAAAAGGTCGACACGGAAAGCTAATAATGGCTGCTCTAAAGAATAAAGGGCTCAGAGAGGGAAGAGGGATTCTATGAGCAAGGGAGGAGGGGGTGTCAGGATCATGACGGGGAAATCTACAGAGACAACTGAACCAAGCTGGTAGGAACTCACGAACTTTAGACCGACAGCCGTGGAACCTGCATGGGACCAGACTAGGCCCTCTGCATAGGGAGACAGTTGTGTAGCTGGGTCTGTTTGAGGGGCCCTTGGCAGTGGGATCAGGATCTATCCCTGGTGCATGAGCTGGCTTTCTGGAGCCCATTACCTATGGTGGGACGCCTTGCTCAGGCTAGATGCTGGGGCGGGGGGAGTGACGCGGGGTGGGGGGGTTGGTCCTGCCTCAACCAGACTTTGCTGATCTCCCATGGGAGGCCTTACCCTTTTGGAAGAGGAGAAGGGGGGTGGGTCAGGAGAGGGAGAAAGCTGGTGGGGGGGAGTGGGAGGAGGAATGAGAGCGGGATCTGTGGTTTCTTATTTTAAGAATCTGTGGATTCTTAAAGAAAATAAAAATTTAAAAAAAGAATAAAGGGCTCTATCCTTACACCCTATTATATATATATATGTGTGTGTGTGTGTGTGTGTGTGTGTGTGTGTGTGTGTGAACAGGGAGACCAGCTAACCAGCTGCTTCAGTTAGGGATCTGGATTAAAGAGTAAAGGGGAAAGTTTAACAAACAGGGTTGAGATGGATTTTGCAGGGTGAGCCTATTAGACACGCTGATGGACAGTGCCACCTGATTTTCCTGGGGAGGTGTAAGGAAGCATCTGTTCACCCCAAATAGAGAGTTGTGTGGAACTCCTCAGAGCACAGGTGACTCGTGGGGAGCGGCACCACTGGGAAGCCCCACTTATCATCAGTATCCTAAGATTACATACGGAAGGAAAGAGTGATACTTAAAATCTCAGAGGGGAGATGGAGGTGTTTTTGGAGATCTTGTAAAAGTCTTATGACACCCTCTTGTCCCTTCCAGAGGGAATGCTGACAACCCCATAAACCATTACCATGGACTTACATATCGCTGTATGGTTCTGTTTAGTTGCCGGGTCTCAGCTGCTCCACTCCACTGTGTGGTCATGTCAAGCCTGAGGAAGCAACTGCATTCCAGATGGACTTATGGGTAAGAAAGGAAGGATCTGAGGTTGACTATAGGTTCTAGCTTGAAGAACTAGGCAAATGCTCATATCCTGTACGGAAGTGGAAAAGAGAAGAGAAATCAAGAATTCCGATGTGAATGTTTTTTAATCAAATTGCATGTTAGAAACAGGTTGGATATATAAACCTTGAGTTTTGTGGTACTCATGAATTAACTGAAAATCATCATTCCAGCTTGTGAAGGGACTGTTTGCTCAGAATGAGGGCAAGGACAGAGAACCTCAGAGCAAGCCTGTGGAATGCTCAAATATCCAGCAACTGAGCACAAAACAACATCCAGAAGGGACACAAAGGCCTTCAATGGTATGGAAGAAAAATCAGAGAAACATATTATCAGGAACCAAAAATATCAGAAGAATAGAAGAGTGGGTAACTCTCCAGTGGTTGCTCCTCAAGACAAGGTCATAAAGAATGCTGGCCACTGCATTTAGCTAGCTGGGGAGAGCTTGAGAAAGTGGAAGCTACCATAGAGAGGTTTTAGAAAGAATGGAAAGTAGGGGATTAGCGAGAACAGGGTGTGAATATGCAAATCAACAGGCCATGGTACTAGAAAGAAGTGGGGATTCTTCAGGAAAACAGGTCTACAGCTCTCTTGGTCTTGAGATTCGAAGGCAGGAACAGCAAGCTACTCTGTGGAGACTGGAAAGAGTGAGTAGCCAGGCATGACCCAGAGACAGGTGGGTGTGATGTTCCCTCTAGCTATGAGGAGAAAGTACTTAACCTGTCTACACCATGACTTAGCCTTCGCAGAGTCAGAGAGAACTAGTTGTGTGTGGTGTGATCTTTTGTAACTGCACGGCAGCCAGGCTTCTGACGCCACCAGCTTGTGCGCCATTAACAACCACAGCCCATGAGCCTGCATTGAGCTTGCCTAGCTCCCTGAGAGAGAGTTTTAACTCAGGGGCCCTACCACTGGCTTGGGAGCCTGCCTCACTGAACTTAGCTAGAAGAGAGTCCGCCTGTTCTTGGAAGGTCCTACCACTGAGTGGGCCTTTGGGAGAGGAAAGAAAACATCCCAGCTTCCAGTCTTCAGAGAGCCAACAGCACTCTATCGTAGTGAGTTCTCCTACAGCCAGCTGTCCTCGACCACTCACAAGAGCTAGAAATACCCAATGGACAGAGAAGCAGAAGCTGTGGAGGGGCTTGTGCTGGCCTTTGAGACTTCGTGACCTCTGACACATTAGTTGGTTACAAATGTTGAAAGGTGGGGTGTGAGCTTGCTTTGTTGATTTCTCTCTTTTCCTTACAGCGAAATGTTTCCTTTCGCTCCAATCTATTTTCAGTTCTAATTATGAAAGATGTTTAGTTTTTCAGCAACTCATAAAGTATATATGTATTAGCTGGGCAGTGGTGGCTTTTTTGTTTGCTTGTTTGTTTGTTTTTGTTTTTCGAGACAGGGTTTCTCTGTGTAGCTTTGTGCCTTTCCTGGAACTCACTCTGTAGACCAGGCTGGCCTCGAACTCACAGAGATCCGCCTGGCTCTGCCTCCTGAGTGCTGGGATTAAAGGTGTGCGCTACCACGGCCCGGCCAGTGGTGGCTTTTATCCCAGCACTTGGGAGGCAGAGGCAGGTGGATCTCTGGGAGTTTGAGGCCAGCCTGGTCTACAGAGTGAGTTCCAGGACAGCCAGGACTGTTACACAGAGAAACCCTGTCTCGAAACCACCTACCCCCCCCCCAAAAAAAAATGTATTTGACTATGATTACTGGCACCTAGAGGGGTACAATAAATGATAAGTTTTTGGTATTCAGTTAAATAGGTGAAATGCCTTATATCACACAGACCAAGAGCTAATGGAGTTAGGAGCCAGGGCCAGTTAATACCACACTGAATGTCTTCTATTGAGCCTCCTTGGGATTGGATTCTGATGCATAGTTTTGAAGTTGCCTCTGAATCAAGGGTCTTTTTTACAGCTGACATGAGGCTCTGAATACATCTCATTATTATAAAAGTTCTCAGTAGTGAGAATGCAAGTACAAAATTATGCAAACATGAGAAAAATGGGCCATCTTTCCTATGCTTTATTCCTACGATTTTTGAATAAAACGGAGACAGAAATAAACTCATCTCAAGTTCAGGAGACACCTGTCTCCTCGGTAACCTTAGAAAATGGGTCCGCAGAGTTGTGACTCAGGGGTAGGAGACATGCCTAGCACATACAAAGTCTTGTGCTCAGTCCCTGGTACCACAAGATGGACAGATTCTAAAGTGGTTTGGTACAAAGCACAGAGGAACGGCTTCTGGTCTTGGGCAAGGTGTCTCACTTTGCCCTGGACCTCGGTCCTGCTCCTGCAGCTCTGACTTGTCAGTGTCTCCACTGAAGAGGACATTCTCTCCTGGATGAAGCCCTCCTCTCCTCTCCTTCCTTTTTGGCACAGTTCCTTCCTGTTTATGTTGGGGCAGCCATGCAGTGTACTTCTGTTTCTTTGTCTACCCTCAGGGCTGGGATCTCGGAGAGCCAGAACCGGTTTCATTCATTTTGGGGGCTAGCACACAGAAGGCATCTCTGACATTTGCCATCTCAAGTTGAGGTGCTTTCCGAGACCTGTCGTGGCTTATTCTTCGGCGTATTTCCCCTAAAGTGTGCTTTGGTTCGCTTGATTTTATGTGTCTGTTTTGCCAGGCTGTACCATGCTGAAGGTCAAGCCCAGGACCTTGTACATGTTAGGCCAACACTCCATCTCTGAGCTGCTCACCTGACCCTTGTAAGCGTCTTTTTTTATTTTTTTTAATGTACTAAAATTGTGGATTAGAAAAAAAATTGGCTCATCTTAAACCCTCTTGGGTGTTGGTGTTGTTGAGGTTTTTTGTTTGTTTGGTTTTTGGTTTTGGCAGGGTCTCTTTATGTAGTCCTGGCTGTCCTGGAATTCTTCAGTGGCCTGAAAGAAAATGCCCCCCAAAGGGAGTGGCACTATTAGGAGGTGTGGCCTTGTTGGAGGAAGTGTGTCACAGTAGGATGGGGTTTGAGGTCTCATTTGCTCAAGCTGCCCTCAGTGTGACAGTCAGTTGACTTCCTGCTGCCTGCAAGATGTAGCACTCTCAGCTCCAGCACCACATCAGCCTGCATGCCACCATGTTCCTAGCCATGATCATAATGGACTAAACCTCTGAAACTGTAAGTGAGGCACCCTAATTAAATGTTTTCTTTATAAGAATTGCTGCGGTCATGGTGTCTCTTCACAGCAATAAAAACCCTAAGACAAACTCACTATGCAGACCAAGTTGGCCTCAAACTCACAGAGCTCCACCTGCCTCTGCCTCCCACATGCTGAGGTTAAAGGTGAGCACCACCACTCCCGGCTCCTCCAGGGTCTTTGGTATGACCTAGAACAAAGGGCTGGCTGAAGCCAGCCTCAACTGAAAGAATGCCTCTAGCAATTAACACCAAGTTCAGATCATAAGTGAAGATTGGCTGCAGCTTCTCTGGACCCTTGGAAGAGAGAGGTTCCTGCAGATCCTAAAGAGGAAAGTGAATTGTCTTTAGTTCTGAGAGCTGAGGCCAGTATTCTCTGAGGACTATACAGCCATTGGTCTTGGGTATATTGAACAGGCTGAGCTTGAGTCTAATGCTCATTTTCTGGGTGATGCTGGATTATACACCCACACCCTTACTAGAGAAGGAGCCCATGGCCTTCTGGTTGCTGGCTAAGCACTCTTCCACCAAGCTGTATTCTCCCCTGTACACTTTAAGCCTACTGACAATCAACTCGCTGATCTTGAAAATGAGAAACCTGATATGAAAGTTTTACCCTATGCCACGCAGTGGTATGAAAACTAGGAAATTAAAAAAAATTCTCAAGCAAGCTGAAGGATCTAGTATAGGGAAAATGACAAGGCCTTGATGCCTGATGGGACCTGACCTTGGCCATTCTTTCAAATAGTGCCCCTAGCCGATGAAGGCTTGGCTGAAGGTCCTGCCTGGTCACCATATTTGCGGAAAGAAGCACAGGGCAGAGGGTGAGGTGTGCTAAGAAAACCCCAGGGGAAAATGGGACCCGCCCAGGAGAGTTGCTGATGTGATCACAGAAAACAAACCCGTGAATTTCACATGCTCTGGCATTGCTGTCATTATCACAGCTTTCGAACAGCAGCTGTTCACTTGTAATATGACACTCTTAAGAACGGTCATATTTCAGCATATTTTTAGTCCCTAGGCAGGATTTCAGCCGTAAATGTACACAATGCCTGAATTGTTATGTTGCCCGGTTAAGGTATTTCCTTGGGAGAGCAATCCAGTTGGATTCTTTGACATTGCTTAACCACACCAGTCGGACCTTTTGCTTTTTATCCAGCTGCTTTGGTGTTGCTCAGTCAAAGACCAAATTAATTTTGGAGTCACTTTTCATAAAATCTGAAATCTGAAAGTTCAGCCCTAACCACCTCACAAAATGGGTAGCTTTGTTCTTGACCTCGTTAACAAAAGATTCTCCTTCCAGCTCACACCAACCTGGGGGAGGAAGTCAACCAGACAGCCTGGATGATGACAGAAGGGAACAGAATAGCCCTTCCTCGGGACAATGCCTTTTCCTGTCTCTGGAAGCTCCTCCTATCACCACACTGGTTTCTACATCCGTTTCTTGACCATGATCCCTTTTCACATCAAAGTGCCCTCCTCAGGCTTCTCGAAGAGGAGAACAACCCTGGTTTCTACAAGAGGGCCATTTCATCCCAAAGCAAAAAGGAAAACCATGGATTTGGTGTCTATAAAATTACAAGCTTCTTGACTTGTTTTTCATTGTATAATCGCACTCCTAAGCAGTACAGGCTGATTTCTAGCTTCCATAACACAAACATTTAACTCCTACATGCTATAGTTTAAGCCAAAAGGGGGGAAAAAAAAAAAAAAAAAAAAAAAAAAACCTCTAGCTGTTCTGTCTTCATTAATGCCTGAATCAGAAAAACTTTGTATACATTATATGAATCTTTTTTTTATTTTTATTTCAAAAACACATCAAAGCACATAAGCGGGACAGATACTTAAGGAAGAGAGGTCAAAATTCCAGGCATTCCTTCACAGACGTGGCCACCGGGACCCTTCTTGGGAGGTCTGGGTTCAATGCAGTTTTGAACATCTAAATGTAATCGGTGATGGTATAGCATGAAAATGTTTCCAAAGCTGCCTTTGTGTCATCATCAAAAGCACGCATTCAGTACCAGCATATGGTATGCATGGCAGACATTTAAATAGGCATACCCCTGCCATTCTGTGGCCTCTGATTTAAATAGTACCAACACCCCATAGGATGAATTTGGCCTTGGGTGGGAGAGATATCTGACACTATTTTTTAATGTACGATGGGTGGTAACCTAGACAAAATTTTAGCTGATGGGTTATGCATAAAATACAGAAATATGCAGAACAAGCAGAATAGAACACTTTGGAACAGTGTTCTCAATCTTCCTAATGCTGTGGCCCTTTAATACAGTTCCTCATGTTGTGGTGACTCCCAATCACAAAATTATTTTTGTTGTTACTTCCTAACTGCAATTTTGCTGCTATTATGAATTATAATATAAATATCTGATTACGACTCACAGGTTGTGAATCACTGCTTTGGAAGAATATCCCATCTTGGGGTGAGAGGTTGATCAAAAAAGAATAGATGTTGAAAAGTTAAAAATTATATACTGTTTTAAAATTGTTCATTCATAACTGGGCAGCAGTGGCGCACACCTTTGATCCCAGCACTTGGGAGGCAGAGCCAGGTGGATCTCTGTGAGTTCAAGGCAAGCCTGGTCTACAGAGCGAGATCCAGGACAGGCACCAAAACCACACAGAGAAGCCCTGTCTCAAAAAACCAAAAAAATAAAAATAAAATAAGTATTCATTCATGAATTCACTTACTTGTTTATTCATAATTTACCCACTGCTTCTTGGATGCCTAGGTATGTAGCCTGCATACTGAAAAGAAATACATTTATCCATTCCTCTTCAAATTTAAATTCTCTGGAGTCTAGATCGGCACCAGGCGAAAGCAGCATGGGAGGAAGCAGCTATTCCAGTCCGGCACACTCAACAGTCCTGTTAGAAGCAGCTCTAACCCTCAGATTTGGGAACGATCAGTTAGAAGCTGAAAGGCAAACTATTCCTAATTTACTCCGAATAACTTCAATACACATCCTCATACTCTTTTCTTGTTCACACTGTGAGGGGTGTGGAGAGATTCGTTCTAGCAATTAGGAAAAGAGTTCTTTGCTCGAAGTGAATCCTTTAAGCCATATCTTAATAGGGGGAATAGAAATGGTCACAAGAAATCAACTCGTCACAAGGCCTGTGTGAACACGTGGAAGCAAAGAAAGGAAGAGAGAGAGACAGAGACAGAGACAGAGACAGGAGAAAGAAAGAGAGAGAGAGAGAGAGAGAGAGAGAGAGAGAGAGAGAGAGAGAGAGGAAAAAAGAAGAACAGGTGGAAAAGACCATTTCTCTCTGCTCCAGACACCACTGTGACAGAGAAAAGTCCCTTCTCTGTATGCACAAGGAGCAGTATTTTAAAATCTATCCTGTGGATTCTAAGCTAGAGCAGAAAAAAACTCAGCTGATAGGATATGCAGAACACACAGCTCATTGTGATGGGAGAGGACATGACCTCAGGGTGGAAAGCATTCGCTAATACCGTTGCCCTACCAACTTCATCGCATCTGATCCTTCACGGCTTGTCAGGAAGGTGGTGACAACTGTCATTCCATAGATGAGGAAACTATACCTCAGTGAGTTAAAGTCACCTGTCCAGAGTCATAGAACTGGTAAGTAGGAACGTCGGGAACCAAGTCTAGGGTGTTCTGAGTCTACAGCTGGGGTGCTGCCTCCCTCCACGCTATGCTCAGAACTGCAGAAGAAAATGTTCTAGGTGGGACTTGGGACTCCTGGGTGGTGGCAGGACAGTTATTCCCTCTGTGGCATGGATCAGTCTCCTCAGTGAGGCAGCCGAGTATCACGCCCTGACTCTTCACTGTTCCCACCATTCAAGCTGCCACAGTATATGATCCAAAATTGGCACTGCCTGGAGCAGTTCTACAGGAGAATGCCAACTCTATAAGATTAACACTGAGCTGAAACGAGGTATGTTTACACGTCTATATGTTTACATAAAGCTGCAGAATAAAAACAAGAGCAGATTTGCTTTTATCACTCTGCTCTAAAACTCTACTGGGCTTGACTACTTATAAAGCGGTTTCCTTACATGTTTTCTATTTTTTCCATCCCATCATCTTTATCCACTCCCCACAATCTCTATACACCCAAGAAAGAAGAAGCAAGAAGTCCTCCCACCTGTTTATGAATTATCATAGTAGCCCCTGGTATTTTGTTACAATGCTTATCTTTTAAACAACTAACCTTGCCTTTTCCCTTGGAGCTAGTAACAATTTAAATTCAGATATCTTCATGAGGAATTTACTTTGTGTGGCATGCCAGAGAAGTGAGTTGGTTTAGAGCTTTTGGGGGAAAAAATACTTACACTGCCTTACTGTGTAGTTCAAGATGGCCTCAAACTCACTATTTAAGCCAGAGTGGCCTCCAACACTGGATCTTCCTGCCTCAGCCTGCTGCATGGGGCATTTCCAGGTATGCATTACTATGCTGGACCCTGGGGAAATTTTCTTTCTTTTTTTCTTCCTATTTCTGGTAAAGGTTATGCTTCAGAAAAGTCTATTTATTTAGGCCACACCACTAGAAATTTTCTCAAGTTGCCCTACCCAAGAGACCCAAACTCGGACGAGAAGAAGGAGATTTGGGCTCTGCCTAGCTGCATTTCGGAATTCTCTTTTGAGTTAGCCAATAAGCTCCAGATGGGATAGGCTGACTTTCTGGTTGTGAGTCACCTGTCCACTGGGAACAGAAAGAGGCCACTAGCATAGGCCACCCACAACTGACAGATGGCAGTGACTCTGGTCACTGATGGTGTCAGCTGAATCCAACTCAGCTTGGAAGAGAAACCACAATGTCCCTGAACAATTCCCTTCATTCCACCCAGTTGTTCATTAAAGAGAAGAAAATGGGACAAGCCAAGACTGCAAGGCCACATTAACATCTGGACTAGGACTTGAGTGAATATTCTGGAAAACAAAGAAGAAAGAGCCCCCCAGGTCATCATCCCTCTCAGACTCTGCAGAGAGACCACAGTTGAGTAGGGGTGGGGTGGTTGGTTTGTAAGAATAACCATCAGGGGTTTTAACGGGTGGTTACTAGGTGCTTAATATAATCCACAGAAGTATTACTGAAGGACCGTGAATGTATAATAAAATTGAATATATATTATTTTTCATAACCAAAAGACAATTAGAAAAGATTCTGGATTTAGATTCATTGGAATCAAATAATTGAGGTCTCAGCACAGTCTTGGTTACTTCTCCTGTTGCTGAGATAAAACGCCCTGTAATTTAGGGAAGGAAGGCTTGATTTTGACTTTCAATTTAGGAGTACCATCCATTATTGGGGGGAAGTCAAGGCAGTGAGAGTCTGAAGCAGCTGCTCAAATTTCATCCAGTCGGGAAGGAGACAGCCATGATTGCTGGTACTCAGCTCACATTCTCCTTTTTCCTCAGTCGAGGGCCTACGGAACGGGAATGCGCTCCTTGAGGGTGACTCTTCCCACCGCAAGTAAAACTAACCAACGTCAGACGTGCCCAGAGCTTACCTCCAGCCACTGCCTCGTGAGGGTGCCTGGAGGCTTGTCTGCTGGATGACTCCAGACCCTTTCAACTAGACAGTATCAACCACCACAAGCACCATGGCTAGTGTGAAGGCTTCCTCAACCCCGTCACAGTGCAATAACACACTTCAACTTGGGTTTTCTTGAAGTTCACCCACACACGCACACACACAAAGGAAATGCTTTAATTTTATTTTTAAGAATTTAAGAATTCCATTTGAAAAATATCTCTCAGGCTGGGAGTTAATTCCACAGGTTCAACAATTTTGAACTTTGGTAAACATCTTAACATCCCTCGGCCGCTTCCTTCTCTAGCCCCACGGCTCCCATTCTACGCCATTGTTGAGATGACTGACATTTTAGTGGCAGATGCGGGGCCTATGGGCAGCAGAATAGGAGTGTGGACTCTATGCCAGTTTCCCCCTCTAACTGGTCCTTTGATCTAGACAAGCCATTTCACCTCTCTGTGCCTCAGTCTCCTTACCTTTAAAACAAGAATGATATCAGTGTTTCTTATTAATATTAATAATTTATAAATTATTATGAGCATCAGATAAGTTAGTAAGTCAGAGTGCTGAAGGAGAGGCCTGGATAGTAAGCTCTTGGTAACTATCAGCCCTGGGCGTCATCCTCTGCCTCTCAGTGTCATAGAATCCTCAGCACAATGACCCTGTGCTAGACTGTAGGGTCTTCTTTCGTCGGCATGGTACTTGTAAGTACCTCGTGCAAATTCTGGCTCCGAACAGAACACAACAATTTGTTTTGTTTGTTTTTGTTTGTGGTTTTGTTTTTGTTTTTGAGACGGGGTTTCTCTGTGTAGCTTTGAAGTCTTTCCTGGAACTCCCTCTGTAGCCCAGGCTGGCCTCGAACTCACAGAGATCCGCCTGTCTCTGTCTCCCAAGTGCTGGGATTAAAGGCTTGTGCCACCACCGCCTGGCTTAAAAAAAATTTTTTTTTGAGACAAGGTCTTTTTATGAACTTCAAAACTGGTTTGGAAAGCATGATCCTCCTGCATCAGCCTCCCAAATGCTAAGATCACAACCATGTACCACCAGGACCAACATCTCAATAAATATTGACTTTAACCATCTCTAATGGACACATGTAATATCCCTCAGTCTGTGATGTCTCTCTTCATGTCCACGCCAACAGCAGCCAAGGTGTACCCCCATCCTGTCCTGCCTGATCCTTCCTCTCATCTCTCTTGGCTGTCCCATACATCATCACCTCTAACAACCACTGCCAAGTTCCTCCACCCAGCCAGGAATCACAGGGGAGCCAAGCCTCAGCTCCCAGAATCTGGATGGGGGAGGGGGGACGGGAAGGGAGGGTAACACAACACGTGATTTGCATAGACAGCCATGGCATGCCCATTCCTACCGCTGTTTGCTAATCCAGGTATGGACAGATAGTGGAATTTTAACTGTCTAGGTGTAAGAGGAATCAAGCCTTGGGCAGGGACAAGGAATGTGTGAAAAAGATAGGGCAGATAAGATTCAGAAGCCTCAAACCAACAAGATAGCTCAGCTCTTAAAGGTGCTTGCTGCTAAGGCTGAGGACCTGAGTTCAGTCCCCTGAAACCCACACTGTAAAAGGAGAAAACTGACTCCTGGATGCTGTCCTCTGACCTCCACGCGTGGGCCGTGGCATGCCTCTGCCTCAAATACACACAGAAAATGTAATATATATATATATATATATATATATTACATATATATATATTCTTTTTTTTTAAGAAGAAATCTTTTTCTTCCCTCTGAATTTTATGGTATTCGTATGTGAAGGGCTGGATGCCTGCTGACATCTTGCATCCTGAGGGGAGGAGCTAAACCAAGAGACTAAGAATGGCTGAGGAAGTGCTGCTCTACTGAGTTAATCATGCCTGTCTCACCTGTTACAGAACTGTGGGGTTTCTCTGTGACAGCTGACGTAGCCTCCCTGCTACACAGAAAGTCCCCCTCAAAGGCTGATGCGTTAGACTTCGCGCACGCCTCATAAATACTCAGCTCACTGGACTTTCATAAGCCAATTTTGCCTGTGTCATCAGCACTGAAATAAAAACCAAACTATATTTTAAGTTAAAAAAAAAAACCCTAAAACTTATTTTACTTAACAAATCGGCAATGATGAAAGTTTGATGTTCTTTCCGTTGGCTTGAATGCAGAAAAATGTATTCTGGTGAAGTTTTGGTAAATGTATCAAAAATTTAAGCACATTAATTTTCCTTTTGACATAAAAACTCAACCTATGTGGCAATTAAGCCTAAGGAACTAACTGAATACACAGATGTTCAAAGAAACACAGAGATCTTTATTGCTGATATTACACACACACATACAGTGTATGTGTGTGGAAGTAACCTAAGTTAGCCATTAATACGGCTTAAGTAATAAAGTTTTGTATATATTTTAAAAGGTGAACCGTTGATAAATAAGACGTAGGAAGCTTCTTGCATATACTTTTCTAAAATCGGCATGTTGCAGAACAGTCTCAGGTCATTTGTAGTACTGAAAGAAAGGTATTGCGGTAGTTTGAATGAGAAGGATCCTATGTGGTGGTGTTTGAGTACTTGCTCTCCAGTTCATAGCGCTGTCTGGGGAGGCTTAGGAGATGTGGCCTTGCTGGAGGAAGCGCGTTACTGGGGAGGGGCTTTGAGGTTTCGAAGCCACATGCAGTTCCCTTCACTCTCCCTGCTTTGTGCTTGCGGTTCAGAGTCCTCAGCTTCCAGCTCCTCTGTCAGGGCTCTGCTACCACGGACTCTAACCCGCTGGAACCATCAGCCCAAACAGATTCTTCTCCAAGTTGCTTTGGTTGTGGTGTTTTATCACAACAGAAAAGTAACTAATAGAGATGCTGTTACCCTTTTAATGGTGGTTATCTCCGGACAATAAAAGCATAGGCAATGCTTACGTTGTCTGCCAAAGTCCTCTGTTACCTTTGTAAGACCGTTTTCATCAGAAGTTACACTGGGAGAGCTGAGAACAAGTACTCTGCGCAGCTCCAGAAGGGCAGCCTGCATGAGCACCAGCCTCTTTAGGGTCCCTCCTGCCTCCCCCAAGGCAGTGGCCTCATTACTGCATTCAGCTGACTAGACATAGGCACGGTTTAGGTAGGACATCGGATCTTCATGACAATCACAAAGAAACTATAAAGATCATAGCCAAGGGGCTGGAGAGATGGCTCAGAGGAAAAGAACAGTGACTGCTGGCTGCTAAGTCCTGAGTTCAATTCCCTGCTCCTCCAGAGGTTCTGAGTTCAATTCCCAGCAACCACATGGTGGCTCACAACAATCTATAATGAGATCTAGTGCCTTCTTCTAGCAAGTAGGCATATGTGCAGACAGAACACTGTATATATAATAAATAAATAAATCTTTAAAAAAAATCATAGCCAAACCAGGCCTGGTGGTCCAGGCTTGTAATCCCAACTGCTCAGAAGATGAAGCAAGAGGATTCCAAGTTCAAGACCAGCCTGGGTAACTTGGCAAGACCCTCTCTCAAAATAAAAATAAGAAAAGGTCTGGGGCTGTAATTCTGTGGTAGAACACTTGCCTAGTACATGGGAAGCTCTGGTTCAACCCCCAGTACAGGAGAAAACAATCTAGCCATTTATAGAAAAAGAGGCTCTGAGAGGTGGACTTGTCTTTTATTTTTATTAGTATATACCAATTATACATAGTGGGTTTCAATATGACATCTTGTACATGTATGTACTTACCTTACTCATCCCCACTGCTCTCTTATTCAGCTACCACTCATCACCTTCCTCCTCCCAAATGGTCCCTTCTGCTTTTACATTCATTTTGTTCTGGTGATGCGCAATGAGTTTTGTTATAGCTGCTGAGAGTAGCATGGCCGAGGTGCTGCTTACAGGGGCACAGCCAACATACCTCGGGTTACACCACCAAAGAAAATGTCTCTCCATCTCCCAGCAACCAGGAGTTGCATGTCACTACTCAGGAAGTGGCGGGCCTCATGAGCTCCTCTCCCTTCCTGAAAGGATGCTGACAAGCACCATCTTGTGCAGGCAATCACAGCTGCTCTGAGTTCCAGGGTGCAACAGAACTCAGAACTTATTGTCCCCAGAAGTCAGCATTCCATCCAGTGCCCCACTTTCTCAGCTCTGACATTCTTCCCACCCTTTCTTCTACAATGTTCCCTGAGCCTCTGAGGTGGAGACACGGGTGTCCCACTTACGGCGGACACTCAGCCATCACTTACTCTCGTGATAACCAGTTACCTGTAGTTACCACTGACCACTGCGAAAAAGCTTCTCTGGCCAAAGGAGACAGCAGCACTAACCTATGGGCATACACCTAGTTATTTAGAAGGCAATTTGATGGACTCGTCATGTTCATTTCTCAAACAGCAGCAGCTTCTCTACTAAAGGCCTATGATTCCCACAGCCACAGGCCTTTGACCAAGCTTCCAGGACTAGATATGAATTCTCTATTGTGGAGCAGGCCTCAAATACAATTCGGGACTGATTGGTTATGCCTGTAACAGACGTGCCACTATAACAGTGAGATGTCACCCGGCTGATTGGCAGTGTTGTATAGAGGGTCAGTAGTGAGTAAGACTACTGATGACAAGTCTCGCCACTTGCCCTTCCCCAACCAAAACCTGTAGCACCTTCTAGCGCCATGAGGGCTGCCCAGCAAGAAGGAAGCCTCTAGCCTAGTTCCAGCTTGACTTCCTTATCTGTGCGTCCTCAGACCAGCACTTGTGGTGTCTTCGGCAGCCCACTCGTACCATCAGATTCTGGTGGGCAACCAAGGGCAGTGTCAGTTAATCTGGGGGGCGGGGAGATGACCGCAGACTCTCCCTAACCAACAACTCAGGGGGTAGTAGTCCACTTTTGGCACTGGGATTTTCATGTAATAACCTGTGGCCTCTGGGAATAGCTTTATCTACTGATGCAGGGTACCTCTGTTCAAACTCTTTTACCTTACATTACCTTTTAAATTAGCTTATCAAGTATCAGGTTTCCTTGTGGCGCTGTCATGGGTGGTTAGTTTGAATTGACTCCCTGGTCTTTCCCTAATCTTTCTGTTCCCAACCCCCACTAAGACCTGCCCATGACTGGTAGGAAGTGGAACTTTTGTGTTCTGATAGCTCTCTGTGAGAGGGACAACCTTGACTCAGGATTCTAACTCTATGACACCAGGAAAAAGACAAAACTCCGAAGCCGGTAAGAATCCAGTGAGTATGGAGGGTTAGGGTTAGTGGAGTGAAGAGGCTGTTTCAGAGCCAGGAGATGATTATGATCATACAGTGGCGAGTGCCTGCCATAAATGGATTTCAAAATCTACACTATAGAGTACAAGAGGCAACCTGCTTATACTGTAAACTATGACTTTGGGGGTGACAAGGACATCAGTTTTGACCCAGATGTTGTCAACTAGATCAATCTGTGTGGGATGTCGGTAGTTAGGAAGGCCGTGTGTGTGTGTGTGTGTGTGTGTGTGTGTGTGTGTGTGTGT
This sequence comes from Peromyscus eremicus, assembly GCF_949786415.1. Lineage (NCBI taxonomy): Eukaryota > Metazoa > Chordata > Mammalia > Rodentia > Cricetidae > Peromyscus > Peromyscus eremicus. Next base: position 101,979,206 of record NC_081421.1, on the reverse strand, counting down.
GTGTATGCAAATGCATGTATGTGTGTATACATCTGTGTGTATACACCTGTGTGTACGTGTGTGTATACGTGTGTGTGTGTGTGTGTGTGTGTGTGTGTGTGTGTGTGTGTGTGTTGGGAGTATGAAAGAACTTTATACTTTCTGTATTTCTTGTACTTTATTACAAACTTAAAGCTGCTTTAAAATAGGTCTATTTTTAAAAATATTCTTTTAACATAAAAATTCTATTATAAAACAGGGTTTTTTTTCCTGGTAAGACTGATGCATAAGAGCTTAAATTGGACAGGTTCAAACTACTGGCTTTGTCATATCCCACAATAGCTTGAACACCACCGTGTGCGTCTGTTACTAGACGCCATATCCTACTTAGAGGTGAGTTTTCATCTGAGACCTCACAGGTAAAGATGGAATCAAACACGGGTAGTTTCAATCACTCACGGTGCTTGAAATATTTACAGGCCTTTCTGTGTCCACCGGTGGCAGGCTAATTATTTACCAAGCAAGTGGAAATGATGCCCATGGGGTAGGGGTTATGACAGAATGGATACATCAGTCAGGGAAAGGCTGGTCCTTAGCCAGACTCTCAGAAGCATCTCAGGGTGGCTCTTTTACTCTCAGAGAAGAACTGGACCATCACGTTACAAATGACACATTTGCTACTGAAAAGATCAAAGGGTGTGTGAGGGCTTCTGCAGCTAGTCCCCTAGTTGATTTTCTGAGCATCTCTAATGAGCTGCAGAGAGAAATCTGTGTTCTCTGGGGCTAGAAGGTCCCCACATAGAAAGGTTCTTGAAATTCCAGCCCAGACATTTAATGGAAGTGAGAGATTACTGGGGCTCTACAAAGGCCTGCAAATTTCCCAGCTGAAAAGTTTTTTTTTATTGGAAATGTTGGTGATTTTATGAGTTTTGCTAATTAGAAGACCAATTAAGACCTGCCTTAAACATTTTCAAATAACACAGTAACATCTGGAGTTCAGACTGGGTGGGGCCTCTTGCCATCTCATTCCTCAGACATGATGGTTAATGGCCTGGTTACATTCCAGAATCTTTCTATGCATTCATACATGTATGTAATGACACTGGCTACATATTTCTATATCACACTGCTATGGCCAGCTCTTCTTGGAATGCTCACTCAATGACAGAGAAGACTGGAGATGCCATTAAAAGCAAACATCCAGGACTACAGTCACCCAAGTGTCTGGTATCATAAATGTTCCATGAGCCACAGCCATTCTTTACCTGGGTCTCTCCCTGTCCATCAGTACTTTGCTCTACGTCATCACAATAGCCCATCTGAACTGCTGCAGCAGCCTTCCTAGGGTCTTCCTGTCCATTATCCACACAGCAGCTAGAGATTTCATCTAAAGACATACATCTAATCCCATCATCCACTTATCAAGGACTTCCCATGCACATGAAAACAAGACCAAACTCCTTGCCATGACCTTGAGTCGGTGACAATGTCTCTCTGCTTCCTGCTCAGCCTCAGCCCCTCTCTCATTTCCCAGGTTCCAGCACTCCGCCTTTATGGTGCCTGAAATCATCTTCAACCCGCTCTACTTCATCGGGTTAATGCCTACGCGGTCTCCAGATCTCTGCTTCAACGCTGTTTTGTCAAGATCACTTTTTCCTGTATAGCTGTATGAATGCTAATGTCTTCGCTGCCTGCCAGGCTTCGGGCTACACATCTGCTGGCCTCTTTTACTACCTAGTTTTCCCAGAAACTGACAATGCACAGGCCCCACGGCAAGGGCTCCAGTGTTTGTTCTGTCAATTTATTTCCCAATAAGGAGACTTAATTCGCTAATAACGAAAATACCAGTGGAAGTGAGGCTCCGTGGCAGAGTTCTGAGGCTCTAACTGGGGAAAGAAACATGGCTGTGGCCCCTGGGAAAGGGGAAAAAGGAAACGCTTCCCTGACTTCACAGACCTCCTAGGCACCACACCCTGGCTTCAGCTGGGGACTCAATCTTCAAGGCCTAGGCCTGGACAGACAGGAATCATACATGTGAAAAGAAGTACTGATATCCTCTTTGCAATATGAAAAGGTGACTTTTCAATTTTTTCCTTCTTTTTTTTTTTTTTTTTTTAAATAGTAATTTAAGCCAAAGAAATATGGCAAAGCCAAGGTCTGTAGCTGCTTTCCCATCCTCTGGCGCCCTCTATTGACAACTCCATCGTGTGATCTCACACTGACTCCTTTTACTGCTCAGAGAGAGGCAGGGTCCTTCAGCAGACTCACAATCATGGTGGCTTTAGTCTTGGGGGGAGTCTTTAGCCTTCCATCCAACCTGGTGCAGGCGGGTTCCTGTAAATGGACTGTTATCCCCACATCATTAGGCATCTGCATTGAGCCAGTGTTAGAATGCAGACAAAAATCATGCTAGACTTTCCAACTCTCAAAGAGCAGCAAGAAAGAACTACCTAGATGTTGCCTGCACGGTATGCCCTGCATGGAGCTGCTAAGTTGACTTTTAAACCCTGGGCAAAATCTAGAAAGAAGGGCAAGTGTAGTATTAAAATGCAGTGTTTTTTTAAATGTATTAGTATTTTCCAAATATCTTTGTTACAAACTGATCGTTTCAATTCCAAACACATGACCTGCTTCTCAGAGAAAAATGATGAAACCAGCTTTTAATGGTAAATATAATTGTAATTAGAAATACAACTGTTGTGCTAGAAACCTATCTTTTAAAAAGCGTTGAAAAATCAAAGCAAGCCAGGCGGTGGTGGCGTATGCCTTTAATCCCAGCACTTGGGAGGCAGAGCCAGGCGGATCTCTGTGGGTTCGAGGCCAGCCTGGGCTACAGAGTGAGTTCCAGGAGAGGCGCAAAGCTACACAGAGAAACCCTGTTTCAAAAAAACGAAGAAGAAGAAGAAGAAGAAGAAGAAGAAGAAGAAGAAGAAGAAGAAGCAAAGCAAATAAAAATACAAGAAATGCCCTAAAATGAATTAACTGTATGCATTAACTTTTCAGAATTTTTTTAAACAAGAAACTCATAGAACAGAACACAAGAGCCTTAAGACTGACCACTTTAAAGTTTTCCATGAGCCAAGGGAATTCTCCCACTGCCTGTAATGAACAGCCATGTTAGAATCTGGAACTCAGGTTCCGAAATCTGAAATGAAGTCTATTTGGATGCTGAGATCTACCCAGGTAGTACAGAGAAGCTTCAGAAACAAAAGCTGGGCTTCAAACTCCCCCAGCCCTACTGTTAGCCTCGAATCTGCTGTTTCCTGGACATTTGACTTTCTGCAAGAGTCCAGCCCCTCTCGGCCCAGTGTCCTCCTAAGTAAACTGGAGCAGATAAAATTGAGATTAAACTGTTGGGGAAGTAAAGGAATGCTGTGTCTCCGTGTCCAGTGTGGTGCTGCCCAATCCAAGTATAAGCAAGACACCTGCAGCATTTACACTTTTTTCTCCCTCTCTCCCTTCCTTCCTTCCTTCCTTCCTTCCTTCCTTCCTTCTTTCTGTTAGTAGTTTATTTTTTTTTTTGAAAAAGTGTCTCATTCTGTAGCCAAGATTTGTAGCAATCCTCTTGCCTTGGCCTCTCTTCCAAGTGTTCAGATTATAGATTATAGGCATGAGCCAGCACCCCAAGCTAAAGTGTACTAGTAACTATGTTAAAAAATAATAGAAAAAAGTAGGTGAGTATAATTTTAACATTTCTACTTTTCTTAATCTATATATCCCATAATTTCAATATGCAATCAATACAGAAATTACTAACAAGACATTTTATATTCTTTTGTCAATCTGTCTTTGAAATCTAGTATGTCTCATACCAATGACAGGTCTCCATTTGGACACTAAATTGTAGTGATTAAGTGAAGGTGCTTCTACAGAAGCAATAGAGTTGGCTTTAATAGAAAAAACACTTTCCACTGCTTTGGTTTTTTAAATGAAAATCGAGTGATATTTCAGATTCAGTTCTTCAGTCTCTTGACACATTTTAAGTGTTCACTAGCTCCATGAGGGTAGTAGCTGCCATGTTGGACCCGAGAGGCCTAGCACGGTACCTGTGCCCACTTCCAGTGAGTGCTGGAAAGTCCTCTCTGTTCTGGCTCCATCCCCAAGTAGGTACAGGACCTTCACAAGCCATTGACCTCTTCGGGTCCCCCTTTCCTCCTCTGGGATCCTTTCTCATCGTTCTGTTTGCATTTCTCAACCTACTTCATATACCCATTAGTCCAGCCTCCTGCCCCAGTTTCCAGAAAGAACAAAACAAAAAACAAAACAACAGCAACAAAAAAACCTCTGCTTGTCCTCATACCAACAAATCTGCGGAGCATCAACATTGTGAAGACTTAAGGGTACAGTCAGTGTTACTGGCCCCGCCCCAAAGAAGCTCCAGATGAAGACTATAACGTATAATGGGCTATGTTTGAGCAAATGCTGTGAGGGCGTATCTGACTCATCACAGCATTATTAAAACAGTTGCTTTCATTTGGCAAATTCAGTTAAAAGTCCCTTGAGCCACCTGCTTGGCGTCAACCCAACAGCACATAACTGGAGAACCGAAATGGGTCTATGCTGTGGGTTTCACTTGGGCATGGCCTAAATCCCTGAGATAGTGGTGTTCAGACTCACTCATCCATGCTTTGTGAATCAAAGTTTCATTTATCAGAAAAGTCAGCTAAGGACAACGTACTCCCCTGGATGCTTTTGAAAACTGCAAATACTCTGGCTGAGGTTTGCTGGGCAGATACCCACCTGCAAGTTCAAAGTCTATACAAAAGCATTTCCAGAGGAGGCCAAGCTCTCAGAGCACTGCTGGCTTCCGTGGCTATATCTCTTTCAACTCGCCTGGTCTAAATGTTGCCCGTGGTCCTCAAAATAACCCATTTCCCCCTCAGTTACTAAGACCTAAAATTCACCTATTGCCCTTAACTCTGAGAATCCCACCTCACTCTGTCCCATTTGCTAATGGTGGCCATAGACCTGTCTCTCCAAATGCCATCTAATAAATAAGGCACTGGAGGACAAAGATGTAGCTATAAATTTCACTAAGCCCTGAAATGATTTAGGGTTTCTCAAAACTCTAAAGCGTTTCTTCCTGCCCCACATAGAAGCTATTTTCTGCAGTGAAATGGGACGGCGTCTCAAAAGAAAGCATTTGATGAGCAAGCTGGTAAAAACACAGAAATGATTAAAACAGAGGCAAAGAATCCACATATTGCTATTACCTTAATGATTAAAACATGCAGCTCATTAATTTAATCTGACAGTGGACCCTTTTGTGGGCAGACAATTCATATGTAAAGTCTTACTGCAGCTGAAGAGGCTTGGTTCCCCCGTTTCTTTTATTAGCGAGAAGCCACCGGTACAATCCAAAATGATTAAAGCAATAGAGATTGAATTGCAGACAAAGAACTTCAGACTGGATCAGGGAGGGAGAGAAAACCCCAAACAAGTACAGAGCTCAAGGGACTCACGATCAAAACATCCAAGTCCCCGTTTTTTAAAGGCTGGAAAATTCAACATGCTAGTTTATAACATGGTAGGAAAAATGAACTGACATCATCTATTAACACACTGATGCTATTTCTCTGGGAAGAATTCCTCCAGGGTCCCTAAAAGAGAACCATTATCATCACTGAATCTCTAGGGTGTAAAGGAAGCCAACAGACAAAGATCCTGGATCCAGTTCTCCTGCGCCATACTTACTCTTTTTCATAATATAAGAAAAAAAATCTTAAGTATTGCATGATCGCCAGGTAACAGTAGCAACTAAACATTTAATCATGGAACACAAGAGACAAGCAAAATTACCACAACATTAGCACAAAAGTTACAGGATAATTGTAAAAATCATCAGATTCATTTTCTCCATATATGTAGCCCACCACAGGGATTTTTTTTCTCAGTATTACTATACTTTTGCACAAAACAAAAAATAATCCATAGCTCCTTTCCCCTCAAGAAGCAAAGAAAGTATTTTCTGTGGCCAGTAATCTTGTCTACTACTAAGCATCCATCTCAAACTGTCCCTCAGTCTTCAGTCGAGCCTGGTTTATTAAGTGAAAGCTAATAGTTTAATGGGCACTGGCCATTAGGAGACATGACATCAGGGGATCTAGGCGCCCTCCGTCATAGGCAACTTCTTCCCATTCCACCCATCCACATGGGACTCCCTTGAGCTAACTCTTGTTAGAGAAAATCCACTGAGTGAGGGCCACAAACCTTCTGGCATTTTTTTGGTGGTGGTGGTGGTGCATCTTAAAAATGAGAGTAGGTCATATTGAAATAAAGCAACTTTTAACTCAACAAGACATTTCATTCTGATATTCCTCAGTTTTATGACCTGTTCTTTCCATGGAAAGGTAACCATGACAAATGCAATATTAATTAACCAAAATTATCTCACATCAAAATTAGCTCAGAGGTACAGCACTTGCCCTGTATGCATGAGGCCCTAGGGTCCATCCCAATATTGCTACAATGACAACCAATTTTATTTCCAGTAATAAAGTGATCAATGAACTTTGTCTATAGCCACCTCGTGTGTCTCTGTGTTCATATATGAGCTTTGTTTCATCCAAGAAAAAGAAATGACTAAATGCTGACTCCATAGCCATTAGGGGCTTTTTGTTTTGTTTTGTTTTGTTTTATGTTATAGGAGGGGCCTATTGTCTGATTGATGTACCTCTCTGGCTTAGGAGATTCTGTGATAGGCTAATGATGCCTAAGAGTAATAGTTTTGTTTGTTTGATATTTACATTTATATTTTATGTGCATTGGTATTTTTCCTGCATATATGTCTGTGTGAGTACATCAGATCCTCTGGAACTAGAATTACAGACAGTTGTGAACTGCGATGTGGGTGCTGGGAATTGAACCTGGAAGAGCAGTCAGTGCTGTTTACCTCTGAGCCTTCTCTCTAGTCCCTAAGCATAATGTTTAACACAAACACCTGTCATCGTTAATGAGGTCTTCCCTGGAAACCCTCCTCATGACCTGCTTTTTAAGGTGTTTTACAGTGCATTTATCATGCCAGGCTTTAAAACTGGAACTTTTCATTGGGGGCTAACAGAAATAGTCCAGTTACTGAAAACAGTGACTTCTTCATGCTGTACTGCCTGGGAATTTAAACAACTTCAATTAAACCAACTGTCTCACTTAACCTCCTTGACAACAGCTCAGCTTGCTCTGAAATGGCCACAAGTCCCAAGAATGCTTTCGGTGTGCTCTGTCACATGGACTTGCCTAAGTAGGTGGCCACATACACACAATTTTAGAGTAATCAAATGAACTACCTTAAAAACGTTTGGAGCTGCCTTGTGCTGTAGACCCAGAACAAATTACCCTTATTTAAGAAGTAGCTGTCAATGTGTGTTCTAAAAGCCTTTGAACTCTGTCACTGAAATTTACTACAAAAATGATGTTTTGTTTTTTTTCTTTCACCCAGAGCAGCTTAGGACTATTTGAAAGCACATTTGCTCATACAATTTTCATCTTGTTACTATGTTGTTTTTTACAGGGTAGTCATATAATAAATACTGTGATTTAAAGAATTACCATTAGCTGGATGCAGTGGTTCACATCTGCATGTAATTCCAGCACCTGGAAGGCAGAAACAGGAAGATTGCTACAAGTTTGAGACCAGCCTGGTTTACACAGTGAGTTCTAGGCCATCCAGGACTATACAGTGAGACTATCTCCCGAAACAAAGAAAACTCAGATTAAAAAACTGAAATTTTGCTATTTTATGTGCTTATGTCTGATAATTTTTGCCCAGAGGAGTTAGTGTGGGAAATTTCTTCATAAGTAATTAGCACACACATAAACTACATCAGGACCCAAGACATTTTGCACACACCTAAACTAAATCAGGACCCAAGACATTTTGCACACACATAAAACTACATCAGGACCCAAGACATTTTGCACACACATAAACTATATCAGGACCCAAGACATTTTGCACACACCTAAAATACATCAGGACCCAAGACATTTTGCACACACATAAACTACATCAGGACCCAAGACATAAATTACGTCAGGACATAAGATATTTAGCACATGCATAAACTAAATTGGTGATAGTATTATCAAGATGTTCTTAAGATAAACTGAAGTTCATTATTGCTATTGAATAGTTAAATGCCTTCAGATAAGCTAAAGGCTTAAAAAAATAGGGTCTTAGGGGCTTTTATATATTATGACAATAACATATAAAATTGAGATAGGTTTTTAAACTTAAGGATGGAGAGAGAACTCAGGGTTAAGAGCACCAGCTGCCTTCCAGAGGACCTGGGTTCCATTACCAAACCCACATGGCAGCTCACAATTATCCATAATTCCATGGAATCTGACCCCTTCTTCTGGACTCCAAGGGCACTAGGCACACATGTGATGTGCAGACATACATACTGGCAAGATACCGCATACATAAAACAAAAAATAAACAAACCTAAAATATTAATTTCTCATGTTCCTATTATAAATGGAAATCTGAACATTTTTATTTTGTTAAAATAACTAGCTTTTTTAAATTAGATGCTTATTAATTTAAATATAGACAATCCAGTTGTTGCCATAGCAAATAACACAATGATCAACTGACTGAATATCAGCTAGTTTATTGTGGTGGTTTTTGTTTGTGTCTTTTTTGCACAGGCTCCCGATGTAGCCCAGGCTGGCTTTGAACTTGCATCTTTCCTGCCTAGGCCTCCTGAGTCCTGTGATACCATTGCACACCTCCACACCCAGGCTCACAGCTGTGCTTAGAACAAGAGAGATGGCAGCTTGGTCTTAGGTTGAATACCGATACAATTGCTTTACCAATCTAAATAAGAGGTATAAGGTAATCAGTAACCGTCTGTGTGACATGACGGGGGGTCTAGATCTCCCCCCTCGAGCCCTGGGGGTTATATTTCCATCGAATTCTCTGAACCCCTCCATGGCAAAAGCGCTGTCCTCCACTCACTGAGCTGTCAAAAATGGCAGACACTAACTTTAAATTCAATCCTGAAAGCTGAGGTGAATTAAATCAAGCATAACCCAGTTTTCTTTTCTTTCTTTTTCTCCCTGGCCTGTGTGACCCGAACCAGTTTTCAAAAGAACACCTCAGGAACCAATTTGAAGCGGATGCTCTGGCTTTTATTTTTTAAAAAGCTATGTATTTTTGAACACTTGACCCCACACAAAGCCTCAACAGAACATCTAACTAGTCTCTGAACTGATCTCATTCGCTTTAAGTTCAAGGCAGAAGTCTGGTTTCCCCCCACACACCCTTGTTGATTATGAAACTTTGCTAACTTTTTTCCAGGGCCCCGGGTACAGAAGGAAAGCCCACCCACTATATTACTGGTCTCTAAAAAGAATTAGAAGCAAGCAAGGACCTAGAAAACTCACCAGCCCCTTACAGAATGACATGTATCTCTTAAATACCATGACCCCCGAGAGCAAACCATTTTAAATTCCCCAACCTGACAGCAATGGACAGGCAAGGTGGAAGGGGAGCAGCTGATAAGATTCCAGCCCTGAGGTGTGGCTGAGAGAGAGCTGAAAGCTAGATGGGACGCTTGCTCCATCCCGACACAATCCTGGGGGCCGGACAGTTAGGCCAGATCTGGCTTCTCTAATCCTGCCCTCTGACTTCAAGCCTGTTACCAACATCTCTGTTCCTCCCGGTGGCTCTTACCCTTTCAGATGGGGGATAATAGTAAATGGGTTTACTTTTACCTCTGGGCTGAAGGTGGCATTCGCAAGGTGTCTAGCTGGTTCATTTCCTGTCCAGAGGGCATCCTCCACCTCGGCTTCTTAGGAAGATGTGTCGATTAACTTTGTGAGGCGAGAATATCCTCTTTGTCAGTTTAGTTAAGGGCTAAAACTAAGTTGAATACATAAAGTCACTTAATAGAGAGAAGACTGTACAAATAAAAAGAACTTGGGAACTACTGCTATTTTTTAAAAGGGAAGTTTAACCCATCTGCCATGCCTTCTACATTGTCTAGCGATGCTTCCAGTGTGTAAATATTATTTGAAGCTAAAAAGTCTTACATAATTTGATTTTAAACACTGCATTCCCTCCCTTCTTCTTCCTTCCCTCCCTCCCTCCCATATCTCTCTCTCTCTCTCTCTCTCTCTCTCTCTCTCTCTCTCTCTCTCTCTCTCTCCTTTCTTTCTTTTGCAGTCTTACTATACAGCCCAGGCTGGCATCATACCTGTGGTGCTCCAGCTCCAGCCTCCCAAGTGCTGGAATTGCAGGCGTGTGCTGCCACACCCAGCTTCGACTGCATTTCCACACTTACCTTCTGTGTGGTTTCCTGTGGTAGCCATTCTTTCTTTTTGACGACTGTGAGTGTTTGGTGATGTTGGAACAGACGGTGCCACTAGTACCATTGCACATAGGTGTTCAATGAGTTAAGAAGGACTTGGCTCACTAGGGCAGGGATAGGGTGATCTTGATGTCCAGCTCACCTCCCAAATATGGATCTATGTCTATCAACAATCATTTACATATGCTCAAAGAAATATTGCTGGATGCTTTCCATGAAACATAGACGTTGTCTCAAACCGTTACTTTAAAAACTAGGACTTTAAACAAGAGTTGCCAACCTAATAGCCACCAGGCTGTACTTCCACTACTCCAGGGCTGAAACACAGACGGAAGCCTTTTTTGAATGGAAAAGAGGGCTTGAAGACGAAAAAAGACTCATTTTATTCACTTTGATTGTCTCTGTCTAGAGACTGGGGGACAAAATCACAATTAAAAGAGAGTCTTGATTATCTGTGATTAGCATAAGTGAATCAAATTCGTAAATCTCAAACGTCTACGTCAGAAGCGAAGACTTCAAAGGGAATGATGTCTAAATACAACATTTCATAGGGATACAAAAAGCTCAAGTTTCATTTGAAAATAAAACAGAAAATGTCCGCGGTAGACAAGTGTGGGCACACCTAAGTCTGCAGTTTTCCTTACACGTCTCTGTTCTCCCCTGCACCCCTGCACACAGGTAGCCCCTGCACTTGTCTGAAACAAGCAAGAGGCAAGAAGGGGCCCAAACAGCTGAACTGGGGAGAGAAAAAAAAAAAAACAAACAAACCAAAAAACAAAACCCAAAACCCAGACACAACCAACTGTTTAATAACTGATGTCTGCTAATTATGAGCTTTTTGGTGATTCTCATGTGAAAACAGCCTCAGCGCTAAGGAGAGAGGAGAGTGAAAAATAGCAGCATGTCAAGCTTACAGGAAATGCTAAAAATATCACACAGGAAAATCTATGAACTAGAAAAAAGTGTGCCTCCACAAACACTTGGACTCCTGGGTAAAAGACAAGATCTATGTCTGCTCTTTGTCTTTGGCCACTAGCATTTCAGAGAAGCATCAAAGCGCATCATAACCTCCAGAGGCAGATCAAATCCCATGCCCGTTTCCAGCTTCCCAGCTTTGTGAGCCTGGGCCAATTGCATAACTTCTCTGTGCCTGAGTCTTCTTCTCCAGTTAAGTGTTGGTAAGGTACTGTCATTGTGAGCCTACCTCCGGATGTCCTGGAAAGGTTGAGATGAGCTGATAAATCCTACATCTAGAATAGTGCACAAGGCACAGGAAGAATTACACTTGAGAATCTGCTGTTCTTCCCATTTGATACAACTTGTTAAAGGTCAAACTTAAAGAAGTAGCATATTTAAAAAAAAAAGAGTAGGATGTGTTGTTATTAATTGTGTTATCAATGTGTTTGCATTTAAAAGACTTTTGAGAGTGTATTGATTTAATATTGTGGCTGTGATATCTTTCCACAAACATAGTAGCAGAACCAACACAAATTCATTTGTTTACAGAAGTGGAGGTCCAAAGCCCTAACTGGGTCTCACAAGGGCTAAACTCAAGGCTTTGACAAAACATTTCCTTTCCATGAACTATAAGATAGAATCCATTTTCCTACTTATCCCAGCTTTTAGAGCAGTGATTTTCAACCTTCCTAATGCTGCGACCCTCTAATACATTACTCATGTTGTGGTGACCCCATAAAATTATTTCATAATTACTTTATAACTGTAATTTTGCTACTGTTATGAATTATAATGTAAATATCTGTATTTTCCTTTTTTTTTTCTTTTTGGTTTTTTCGAGACAGGGTTTCTCTGTGTAGCTTTGCACCTTTCCTGGAACTTGCTTTGTAGACCAGGCTAGCCTGGAACTCACAGAGATCCGCCTGCCTCTGCCTCCTGGGTGCTGGGATTAAGGGCGTGCACCACCACTGCCCGGCAATATCCGTGTTTCCCAATGGTCTTAGGTGACCCCTGTGAAAGGATTGTTTGACACCAAATGGGTTGTGACCAACAGGATGAGAACCACTGTTCTAGAGGCTACCACATTCCTTGCCTGGTGGACTCTTTCATTGTCAAGGCCAGCAAGAGCTCTCTCACGCTGCGTAACTCCAACTCCAAGGAATCTGATGCCTCTGCAGGCAACTGCACTCACATACTTATGCCCACTCACAGACACACATGCACACATATAATTAAAAATCCAAATAAATACTAAAAAAAAAAAAAAAAAAAAGTACCCACTCTTGAACTGAAGATCCTGAAGAAAGGTGTTTCCGCACTTTTAAAATTCATTTTTTAAGGAGGAAAAAAATACCCGTCTTAACCATCAGAACCATATACGGTGTCAGGAAGTCTGGTGATGGAAAAGAATCTTGAACTACTACAAAATAAGTGCTATAGTTCAGGCGTGGCTGATGACACCAGCTAGCTCTGCAGTCAATGGCAAGTCACAGGCTTTCTCCAGACTTCCTGTTCTTACTGTCGGTTCACTGGGGTTCAAAGGGAAAATGAGGCCCAACCAAGAGTGGTGAGCGAGAGCAGACAAGCCAGGACGGAACCTGTAACGTGTGAGAAAGTTACAATTCGGGTACTATGAATTACTCAGAATCAGGTGGACCGACGATTTGATTTCTTTCAACCTGTCTAGGAATGCCAGCAGCCAAGAAGATACAATGGTCCACAGAAAAGGAAGCTGGTAAAACGGGAGACTAAGAGGAAATAAGTGGATGTCTATTGTATTTTTCAGAATGTCCTAGTCAAATCTGTCTTCACTTTCAAGTCTGTATTAGCAAATGATGACAATGTTGAACATACAGTTAGTTCACCCAAGCTTGATGCTGCTGAGGTGCCACACACTGGCTTACTTCCTAGGTCTAGGGAGATGACTCTGATGATAAATTACTTTGAGTTTGAGCCCCAGAACCCATATTTTTAAAATGGGGGGGGGTAGGCATGGTGGTGCAGTTCTGAACCCAACACTGGGAAGTGGAGGCAGGAGGATGCCTGGGGCTCCTTAGTACCCAGCCTAGCATACTTGTCAAGCACTAGCATGTGAGAGACCTTGTCTTAAAATAAGATTGATGGGTGAAATGTTTATCTAATTATTCTTTATCAATAAAAAAAATCAGGAGTCAGATATCGGGGTAAGAACCTGAATGATCACAGAAGCAGCAGAGAAGCCACCAGCAATCTCCTATCTCTCCCATTCCCTCAGCCCCGCCTTACTATTTTCTGTCTCCTATCTGTTCTTAGTCCTCCAAAACCTCTATGGTTAATTTTGGTCAGCTAGGGGCTAGCTCTGCCCTCTGACCCCAAGCAAGTTTTATTGTCATAATACAATCAAAATGTCACACAACAATAGTGTTTAGTTACAGCCACATTTGTCTTTTGGCACACACACATACACACACATTGTGAGATGGCTCAGCACTTAAGAGCACTGGCTGCTCTTCCAGAGGACCCAGGTTCAATTCCCAGCACCCATAGCAGCTCACAACTGTCTGTAGCTCTAGTTCCAAGGGATTTGACACCTTCACACAGACACACAGGCAGGTAAAACACCAATGCACATAAAGCAAAATTTTAAAACATTTAAGTGTATTACTATGATATTAAAGATTTTTAGGGTACCAGGATCCTGATTCGGACATGTCTGGGCTGACATGAGCATGCACTGGCCTCAGACCTAGCTTTCCTGCTGTAGAGAGTGCTGGAACTTCCATCTTTCTAAATGACTAACAGGCATCCTTGCTTTAAATGGTTTTTCTCTTTTTCCTGAAAGCCAAATATAGAAACATATTCCGTTAGTTCATGGCTTCGTTTAATTGAATTCCACTTAAGCGAGCTTTGCAATGACTTTGAATGAACTGTGAGGCTCATTGGTGACAGAGTTAACGCGGAGGCCAGAAGAAACCCAGGCAGCTGCACTTCTTACAAGTTGTTTCCACGTGCTCCCAGTCTGCCTGTTTCCAGGGAACCCGATTCCAAGCATGTCCTTTTGTGTCTAAGAACTCCAGCTCTGATTGTCGTCTGTGCTTTGGTGAGACTCTGGTGGTTTCTTTTGGTTGTTCAGAATTTGTCAAAAGAAGTTGCCATTCCCGGTGGGTTCGGTCTCTGCTGCCCACATCTGGGTGTGACCTCCTTCTCTGAACAGCCTTTCTGATGCTCAGGCCAGAGTTCCTGGGCTTGGCCTTACAGAAAGACTATGTTTTATTTCACTGGGAATCAGGTACTCAGTTGCTTTCTTGTTCTTTTCTGAAAGCCAACAAAGAATAGTTCATAAGGAAAATCAAATTTAGGAAACTGTCCATGTACTTTTAAATACTGGCTTCATGTAGATGAGGTAGCCAATTCCTCACAATATGAAATGCTCCTTCAATAAAAGCAAGAGACAGAATAGGTCTCAGAACTGTCTTTGTCTGACTCAGAAGCCCCCACCCCCTCCTCACTCCCTGGCTTTTGAGAAAGAGTATTTGTTCTCCTGCAATCTGAAATGCATGGGCTTAATTGGAATAAGATGTACTCCTTAAATGATGAAAATAAAAAGTGATCAAAATAGATTTTTGTTATCCTGTGGGCATTGGGGGCTTAAATGCACACTGCATGGCTGCAGTGTGGGGACTTAATTATTGGTAATTGAAGTTGTAAGCTTAATTCCCTGCTCACTTCTCTGAAGAAGAATCCTTCTATTTAATATTGAAATAAGCACCGCTAACCCCATGATCCAGGACAGCACATATATTCAGCTATTGAGCAACAAGGATTGTTAAAACAACAACAACAAAAAAAACCCTTTATCTTTTAAACACTGAATTGTAATTAGATAAAAACAAAAACATTGGGGAGAAGGGATAAACACAGCAAACATTATAATAGATGGTTCTGGCTACTCTTTAATAGATCCTGTTCCAAGTTGCCAGTTAGAAAACCCATTTTGTATTCTAATGGAGATTTAAACCATTAAGAATATATATGTACTTTTTGAAAACTTGTCATTGAAATGTGCTATCAGGCCGGGTGGTGGTGGTGGTGGCGGCGGCGGCGGCGGCGGCGGCGGCGGCGGCGGTGGTGGCGCACGCCTTTAATCCCAGCACTTGGGAGGCAGAGCCAGGCGGATTTCTGTGAGTTCAAGGCCAGCCTGGGCTACCAAATGAGTTCCAGGAAAGGCGCAAAGCTACACAGAGAAACCCTGTCTTAAAAAACCAAAAAAAAAAAAAAAAGAAAAGAAAAAGAAATGTGCTATCATATGACAGCAGAATGACCTGCTGGGCCAATAAATATCAAGCCCCCCCCACCCCCATCCCCCCACCACCCCCACCCCCACCCCCCGCCATTTCAGCCAAGTGCTTTTCCTATCAGGCATTTTTTTCTTTCTGAGATATGAATTGCTTCTTGCCCCATGTACCCCCACAAGGCTCTAGCCTCCATGTGTGGTAACTTGGGTCTGAGGTATTTCGTTAATTACCATCTTCTATACCTGCTCATAGAATGATCAGAGGCTCACTGGAGCTGAGATGGAGGCAGGTAAGCCTGTTCCACATTCCTACCATAGGGAATCATGTTTCATGGTGGCTCTGTCTGCCAGACCATATACACCCCAAGACAGTAGACAGTATATGTCTGGTTCCTGGGTAGATTGGCAGATTAGTTACTTGTCTTACTGCTGTGACCAAGTGCTTGACCAAGCAGCCGAAGGAAAGAAGGTTCCATTCTAACTCATATTTCAGGGTACAGTCCATCACAGCAGGAATGTTAGGGCAAGGGGAGCTTGATTTGTCTCATCACACTGTGACTACAGTCAGGAAGCAGAGAGCCATGAATGTGAGCACTTTGCTTGCTTTCCCTTCTGTACTGTGTAGGACACCAGCCCAGAGGATGGTTACATACACAGTTAGGCTGGGTCTCCCCACCCCAGCTATTGAGGTAATCCCTCACAGGCACGCTTGTCATTTTAGTGACTCTGTGTGGTGGTTTGAATAGGAACGACCCCCATAGACTCATATGTTTGAATACTTGGTGTTGCATGAATACTAAATGGTCTTATAATAAAAACCTGGAGCCAGATATCAGGGTGAAAGCTGAAAGATCAGAGAAGCAGAGCAAACCACAGCCACCACCTCTTACCTCACCAACTCCTCAGCCTGAGAGAACCTCTGCAAGACAGCGAATTCCTGTCTCCTCTGCCTTATATTCCTTTCTCTGCCCAGCCATATCACTTCCTTTCTCAACCTTCCTAGTGCTGGGATTAAAGGTGTGTGATCCCAAGTGCTGGAATTAAAGGTGTGTGCCCCCACTGCCTGGCTGTTTCTCTTTTAGACTGGATTAACCTCATGTAGCCCAGCGTGGTCTTCAATTCACAGAAATCCAGACGGATCTCTGCCTCTGCCTCATGAGTGCTAGGATTAAAGGTGAGTGCCATCACTGCCTGTGTGGCTAACTCTGTGGCTGGCTCTGTCCTCTGATCTTCAGGCAAGCTTTATTTCTTAGATTACAAATATATTACCACAACTTGGCCCATAGGGAGTGGCACTATTAAGAGGTATGGCCTTGTTGGAGTAGGTGTGGCCTTGTTAGAGGACATGTGTCACTGTAGAGACTTGAGGTCTCAGATGCTTAAGCCAAGCTCAGTGGCTCACAGTTCTTTTCCTGCTGCCTGTGGAGCAAGATAGAGAACTCTCAGCTCCTTCTCCAGCACCATGTCTGCCTGTGAACTGCCATGTCCCGCCATGATGATAAAGGACTAAACTTCTGAAACTGTAAGCCAGCCCCAATTAAATGTTTTCCTTTATAAGAGTTGCCACGGTCATAGTGTCTCTTCACAGCAATCAAAACCCTAACTAAGACACTCTGGACCCTGCTAAGTCGACAATCATTATTAACCATCACACTTGGCATGGAAAACTACTGCTAGAGCCAGATGTTACGGTGGCTCCCACTAGCATTCAGGAGTCTGAGGCAGGAGGATTTCCATGATTTCAAGGCCAGCCTGGACAGGGTGAGTTTCAGACCAGCTTGGGCTACAGAGCAAAACTCTTGTTTTAACCAAATAAACAGAAGATGAAAAAGAAATTTTCTTTCTTTCTGACCATTTCCCAGGTATACAGAATGGACTGTGGTCATATTCACCCCCACTATCCTCTCTTTCCCCTCCCACTCCTGTGAGCCCTTTCTTCCCAACCGGTCCTTGGCCTATTTTATAGCTTACTTTTGTTTCTATTTATTTATTATTGTGTGTGTGTGTATATGTGTGAGAAAGAGAGAGATGTATATCACGAATGTGCGGGTGTCTGTGGAGCCCAGGAGAGGTCTCAAATCCCCCTGGAGCTGGAGTTACAGGCATTTGTGAGCTGGGAACTAAACTCAGGTCCTCTAGAAGAGCAGCAAGCACTCCTAATCACTGAGCCATCTCTCCAGCTTTGTTATTTTTCTTACTCTTAAAGAAAAATATTGAGAGCAGTATCACCTGACTCATTGTTTATTGCAGTTCACAGAAGTTCGAAGGCACCTTCCCTGTAAGTAACACATGTAGCAGCCTCAATGGCAGATAGCTGCATCCCAGCACTTGGAATGCTGAGGTGGATCGATCACACATTTGAGTCTAGGCTGCACTATATTCCTCTTTTTCAAGGGGTGAGGAGCAGGGAAGTGTAGCACAAATCTTAAAAGGTCTTACTAATAAAAACAAACCCAGAGCCAGATATTTGGGTGAATGATGGAAGGTCAGAGAGACAGAACAGGCCACAGCTAACCTCACCTCTCCAACTTCTCAGTCAATCCTGTTTCCTCAGACTGGAAGCCTCTGAGTCCTCTTCCAAATGAATCTCAGCTGAACTGCTGCTCAAAAACCTAAAAGCTTAAAAAGCTTCTAGTTCCTTAATATACCTTTCTGCTTCCTGCCATTACTTCCTGGGATTAAAGGCATGTGTCTTTCCCAAGCATGACATGAGATCTCAAGTGCTGGGATTAAAGGTGTGTGTCACCACGCCTGGTTGTTTCCAGTGTGGCTTTGAACTCACAGAGATCCAGACGGATCTCTGCCTTCGGAATGCTATGATTAAAGGTGTGTGTGCCACCATTTTCTGGCCTCTGTATCTAGTGGCTGTTCTGTTCTCTGACCCCAGTTAAGTTCATTAGGGTGCGCAATACATTGGGGGACACAATATCACCACGGGGAAGTAACACTAGGAAAATCTGTTGGAAAGATAGCTTTCTTATTATTTAACATATTTATTAAAGAACACCTAGACATCAAAGCTCCCTCAGCTGAGGCAGTATGAATGTGTTCTCAGTGCAACCTATCGCTTCTGGCCAGTGACAATAATAAATTACCTTCTGCTCTTTAAGTAGCCAGCCTCTGTGTCCACAGCAAGACCATGAGTGGTGGAAACCCACTATGGGTTGGCTCTGTGGGCCAAGTATGAGCTCTCAAACTTCAAAACCCCACAACAATCGTAAGCACAGACCTTCAATGAACGCTTATTCTAGTCACAACACTTTCTCCATTGTCACGAGTTAAGGTTAAAGGAGACAGAAGAACCCGTCACTTTTTACCTCAGTGTCCCAATGCCTCTGCATTGTTTTTCATCTTAAAAGAAGCAATCGTAAATGTAAATGGTTTTCTGGAAGAAAATGGTTGGCTAGTCTAATTTTGCTTCTCTGCGAAATCTCACTACAATGTGAACAAGGAGATTTTCTTTGGAAGGCATGAAGCCACATGAAAGAGAATACAAGAGTGCCTGACCTCTGGAAACTGCAAAGCAGACTGGCAGCCGACGGAGCTATACACTCAATAAGTGGTGCAAAGGAGAGCCTGATCAATGAGGAAGCTAAATACGGCGGATTAGGGAGAGCTGTTTCGGCAGGCTGCATCTCCCTATCTCCACTCACATTGCACAGCACCGGACAATTAGCCCTCCCACTTCCTTGGTCTAATGGTTTATTCTCATGAGTAAGTGCGGCAATGGGCCTCGGGCCTGCAGGGCAGAAGACACTATTGAAGATGTGCGCATTGTTTATCACCCGGAGCACAGGAACAGTGACGTCTATTCTGCGCTGAAAGCTCTTATCCTTCCCTCATCTCGCTCCCAGAATGCCAGCGGCTCGTTTGTTCGAAACATATCAGCCCAGGAAGAAGGACGTTTAAACGCTGAGCTCAGAAGAGTGTCAAAGTGAACGAGCCCCCGTGTGCTCAGAGCAGTCAAGGCAACCGCAGTCCATGCGGTTTCAATCCCTTAGTCTTTGGTTTTTGACCATCCACTTCATCTATTTATTAATTTTTATAATTTATTCTTCTCTCATACATTATTACATCCTGACTGAACTTTCCTCTACCTCCTCTCCTCCCCACCGCTTCCCCTCTTCCTCTCTCCCCCAGATCCACTCCTCCTCGTGTTTCTCTTCAGAAAAGGGCTGGTCTCCCAGTGATATTAACCAAGCATGGTGTTATCAACCTGCAATAAGATCTCGCACCTCCTTCTTGTGGTGTCCTTGACCCCTCTGGCTCCTACAATCCTTCCTCCCTCTCTTCCGCAGATCAATCTCTTATTCTTAATCATAAACACAGAAGAAAACACGGCAGATATTTGAGGAGGAATCAGCATGGAAAACAGAAACCAAATCAGTAGCTAGAACAAAGCATTTTGGAGGAAATAAAAACTATATAAAAAGCCGGGCAGTGGTAGTGCATGCCTTTAATCTCAGCACTTGCGAGGCAGAGGCAGGTGGGTCTCCATGACTTCAAGGCCACGCTGGTCTACAGAGTTCTGGGACAGCCAGGGTTACACAAAGAAACCTTGTCTTGAAAAACAAATAAACAAACAAACAATATATATATATATATATATATATATATATATATATATATCTTCAACAGGCTGTTGTTATTGTCCTCAGACAAATCAGAAAGCAGACACTACACAAAAAGGAAAATTTAGATAACAGAAAGAATTCTTGAAAGTTTAAAGGAAAAAAAAACTGGAGTTAAAAACTCAACAGAGGAATTGGAAGGTAAAGTTCAAAAAAGGTCTAAAAGTACAGTTAAAAAAAAAAAGGATGAAGGAAAACGGAAGGGACGATTTGAGGGAAATAAGTGGAAAAGACACACAGGCCCACCGTTTGAGCGGGCACTCCAGCAGGAAC
Organism: Peromyscus eremicus; assembly: GCF_949786415.1. Taxonomy (NCBI): domain Eukaryota; kingdom Metazoa; phylum Chordata; class Mammalia; order Rodentia; family Cricetidae; genus Peromyscus; species Peromyscus eremicus. The sequence continues at coordinate 101,958,780 of NC_081421.1, read as the reverse complement.
ACACAGAAAACTGTGGGAAAATCATCAGTGAGCAAGTCAACCAAAGCTCCGCAAGTGGAAAAGAGGAGTTGCCAGACGGGAGGGAGCCACCAAGTGCCCCCAGAAAACAACTTCAAGGACATCACTGAGGTGGCAAAACACGGAGGGTCCATGGAAATCCCAAAGGGAAAAAACAGTTACATAGGAATCAGAACGCCTTCAGATTTCTCAACTGCAGAAAGACAGAGGAGATAGAAGTCCTAAAGAAAACTCCAGATTCAGTCAGACTATCAAATGTATGAGATGAGAGAATAGAGACATTGTAGACTAGATGTGGTGGCACTTCCTGTGGTCAGTCCCAGCACGCACAAGGGTGTGTCTGAAGGATTGCGAGTTGAGGCCAGCTGGGCCTACACAGTGAGTTTAAGACAAGCCTAGACCACATTGTTGAGACACGCCCACACACACACACACACACACACACACACACACACACACACACACACAAAGAAAAAAGTATAATAAAACAAAACAAGCAGCAGTAGTTGCCGATGAGGCTATCCTTCCGCCAAAATGAAAAATAAATAGATAAATAAATAAATGAATAAATAAATAAGAATGAGGAAACATGGTTTATTGAGCAGTTTGTTTCTGCTTTCAAACCTGTGTGGGAAGAAGGCTGACTCTACAGGATACATGAATCACATGCCCAGTGACTGTGTTCAGCCACCAGCAAGAGATTCAAAACTAGTGGATCAATGACAGCCTGGGTGGTGTGGGATTACAAGACTCATGAGGTACTCAGTCCAGCTTTCATTTCTCCTACAGCATGCTAGCTCACCCACACCCTCCCTCCCTTCCTCCCTTCTTCTATCACTCCCTCTCTCTCTTTCTCTCCCTCCCTCCTCTCCTCTCTCCCCCTTTCCTCCCTCCCTCCTCTCCTCTCTCCCCCTTTCCTCCCTCCCTCGTTTCTCACTAGATCTCTCTTCTTCTTCTTCTTCTTCTTCTTCTTCTTCTTCTTCTTCTTCTTCTTCTTCTTCTTCTTCCTATCTTTCAATGAACATCTTTTAAAGTTGCCGCCAGAACCACCTGCTTGTTCAGAAGGTAAAGGCACTTACTAAGTCTGATGACCTGAATTTGATCCCTGAGACCCATGTGGTAGAAAGAGTGAACACTCTCACAAGTTGTCCCGACTTTCACACACAAGCAACAC